>NC_047527.1:19363175-19670099 GCF_012275295.1 Melopsittacus undulatus
GATGCTGGGGAGGGACTATTCATTAGGGACTGTGGTGACAGGACAAGGGGTAACAGGTTGAAACTTAAACAGCAGAGGTTTAGATTGGATATAAGGAAGAAATTCTTTACTGTTAGGGTGGTGAGGTACTGGAATGGGTTGCCCAGGGAGGTAGTGAATGCTCCATCCCTGGCAGAGTTCAAGGCCAGGTTGGATGAAGCCTTGAGTGACATGGTTTAGTGTGAGGTGTCCCTGCTTATGGCAGGGGGGTTGGAACTAGATGATCTTAAGGTCCTTTCCAATACTAACTATTCTATGATTCTATGATTAAGTGACCAACACCCACTCCACTGTAACCTCCTTTCAGGTAGTTGTAAAAAGTGGTAAGGTCTTCCCTGAGCCTCCTTTTTTCCAGGCTCAACAATCCCAGATCCCTCAGCTGCTCCTCATATGACTTGTGAATAAGCAGGCCTTGGCCAGGACCACCTCTGCTCAGCCAGGTTTTTAGCATACAGGCAATGTACTGCTGTGGCGACAACATGATAAGGCAGACGCTCAACAGAGTTGATGTCAAGACTTTTTCAAGTGTCACAGGAGTGAATCTGTCTGGAATTTGCAGACATTTGTCTTGAAGTCTGCATTTATACAGAGTACAGGACAGGGAGTGTGCTGCTTTACAGGCCATCTCCTGAGCCCTATCACTGTTGATGGCATAGGTAAATGGCACATACAACCTAAATGAATAGGTATCATGGAAAAAAAAATCTACAGATAAACCAGGAGTGAAGCAAGGTCAAGCACTCCTTCACATTTTGCTTCAATTCAACCTTCATCTCTTGCTGGATCACAAGATGTTTCCTTTCCCCTGTCTTCTTCTGGACATTCGGGGAACTCTTAGAGAGCTCTTGAGGAAAAGAAGCTTATCATAGCCTTTACTGCATAGAGCTGAAAGTTCCTACTTTGCTTTGTTTGCTGAGGTACTTTTTCAGCCTATGCAAAGCCCAGACATGTAAACCAGTTTGCATATTTCTCTGTCTACAGTCAGCACACTGTCTCACACCGCATCACAAGTCTACGGCTGGCTATAAAAAGCTCTGCAAGGCACTGACAGCAAACAGGCAGCAGTCCTGCAGCACATTCTGGCAACCAGGAAGCAGATGTGGCTTCCAAAAATGTGCTGCCTGCATTAGGTCCTGAGCTTTAGGGAGCTTTCCATCTCAGAGAGCACATGGAATAAGAATGAATTAATTTCTCATTAAAAGTCTTCAATTACACTATGCTCACTCTTCTAATGCAGCTGGGAATTTATCCTTGTCTCCAAGATGAAGTTTTCTTCCTAGTTAATATTCTGTGTTGGTTTCACACAGCCACATACTTGGTAAAGACAGTCTTGTCTGGATGGATAAATCCAGAACAATAAAATAGGTGTCCGGCTAAGAGTGTCACTGCAAAGAGTGATCAAAAGCACTGAGTAACCATTTCATGTTCAGGACCCACTGTGACCCCTTTGAGAGAAGGGGTTTTGGATTAGTGAAAAAACCCACCTCTGTTGTTACAACGGCATGGGAAATTGCCATTGTACACAGACAAAATTCAGCAGAATCTTCCAATATTTACTTTGGGCACTAACACGACAACTTGTGATAATCAATCTCTTACTATAAATTAGACAAAATAAGGAAAAAATGGTACAATTTTATCTGGTTCTAGCTTTCCTGCTTTTCTTCGTGTAGTAAAAATAAAGCATGGAAGACAGTCATGGAAATTTTTATAGCCCAATTTTGCAGAACAGCCACAAATGTAAAGGTTCACAGCACTAGTCAGAACTGAAAATTAATGTCACTTATGCTGAGACCTCATTTTACTTTAGTAATCTGAATGTGCATGCACAAAAGTAATACAAAAGCTATTCAGATACATGAACTAAGTGAAATTTTACAAAGAGTTCATTACATAAATTATAACATGCAAGCTATCTTTAAAGTAGTAAAGAAAAAAGCCCGTAACAACTCAGTATTGCACAGATTTTATCTCCCCCACAGGCTGGTCCAAAACCTGCCAACACTCAGCTCCCCTGACCAGAGTTGATTTAAATGGTCTGATCCATAGAGCCACCTGGGTGAGATCCTCCCTGACACACCAAGGAAAACACCCCACTGCCAATCAAAGGGATAGGAGTTATCCCACTTTCCTCTTGGCCCTAATCTGCAGTTGTGCAACCGGAGACTTGAGCAGTTCTGCCTTAGAAATAATGCTATTTTAAAACTATCTCTTCAACCATAGTGTTTTCTGCAATTTTGAAACATTTCATTAAAAAAAAAACAAACAACATTCTAAAGTGGAGGAGATACCAATTTAGAACAGCAATATTTTCAATGCCTCAACAGAAGTGCAAAAATATGCTATAAAAACAATTCTTCAGAAGCATAAGATACTCTTTTACAACTTCATACCCTTTTCAGGACCAGCAATTTTCCTTTTCCTTCTCTCCACATTAAATCAGAGGCTAAGTAGCATTAGTAACTTCAGAAACAGCTATTCCTTCAATTCCCACGATAGCTAGCATGTGGTGAACACGTAATTTCAAACATTTACAAGAGAACATTACAGCTGCTTTACTGCTTGCTACTCTCTCTGCTGAATATAATTTTTGAAGAAAACACATTAAAATGCTTAGGAAATGATGCAGAGGAAAAGTAACTTCTAGCACTATGAAACCACGTAATTATTACTCCTGTAAATGATATTACAGACAGCTACAGTAAATCTCCTTCAGATTATCTCAAATCATTCTAGAAGATCTATGCCTTACTTGACTGCAAACTAAACCCAGAGCAACAACACATAAAAGCTCTCAGAAACTCCAGGGATATCCATAGTTCCCTGAATACCAAAAATGCTGATTTTCATGCAAGTTCCATAACAGCACAGTTACATACCTTGCTGCCTTGCATTATGCAAACTCTGCAACACATGGCCTACATACTGCTGTGAGAAAAAGGAGCATCTGCAATTTTGACTGTCCACTTGCAAAATATTTAAATACATTGACCTCTTCAACAGAACAAGTTATTTCCAAACATAATGACCAGCACTGCAACTGGCAGTTTGTTATTCTACACAACCCACAGCAGGCAAATATGTGTTGGTTATTACTTTTATGTTTTTGACCAAGCATTTGCAGCTGAGCGGTCAAACCTCCAACAGCATTTGTAATGGCTACAAAAATGCTATTTTTGTAGCCATTTCACTCCAGGAAGTCCCAGTAAATTACAGTGTCACAAGAGAGCCAGCAGCTATCCTGTGCTCCTCATCACAATCAGTGCAGAAGCTCATCAATAGTACATGTACCTTCCTAATCCCATGCAGTGCTTTAGAAAGAAGCAGGCAGGCACAACCCAGCTTAGCAAATATGTCTGTGATTGCAGAACAAGTGGGGTTCTTTTTGTTTTACATAGTTCACCTGCAGTTTACATACCCAGCATACTTGCGACAGCACAGGAACTGCCACATTGGCCAGAGCAACTCTGTTTTGATTCCTCAATCCTATTCCCAGGAGAAACCAAAAACTGGAATTTATGGACAGAGCACAAGACAAACAACAAAATATTATCCATCTGTATTTATCCTTCTGAAAATTGATAGCTTAGGAACTTTCTGAATAGATCAAAGAGATAATATCTGGACCACTGTGCTTGAACCATTTTTCAACCTAGTTATGCTTTTGGCCTCCATGGGAACCTCTGGTAATTTACTTTGGGTGAAAAGCAGCTTCCTCTGTTTCTATTCCTGCTACTCCCTGTTCCTGAGCCTGGTGATACTGTTAGCATATCCAATACCATTTTCTAAGTCAGACAAGCACAATAAATCAGTGTACTGATCATGCACTACCCCCTCCTCTCTTCCCCTCTTCAACACCATGGTTGTCACCAGGATGTGATGACCCCTGTTACAGAAAAGACAACCTCTGTTGCCAGTGTTGCAACAAGACCATTTGCCCACCAAGGATGTCATCAGGATGTGGTGACGAGACATGACCTACAAATTCAAGCAGAAGTAAGTTCTGAGTGGGACACAGACCAGGACTGCTGCTGGACAGCAAAACCCATGATCGCCAGGTATCTGGGTCATCCCCACCATCGCCTCCTTCCTCCAAGACTGAGAGACTCTGGGCATTTTAGGTAAAGTTTGGGTCTAGATTGTGAATACTGTGTCACACAACGATTATTAAGAATTTGACCCAATATGCAGATGGCCCAGGTAACTAAAAACTCTAGACAGTAAGAAAGCTATACTAACTACTAGAAATTCTGTTTAACTGAAAGCTAAGATAATTACTAAGAATACTGCTACACTAAGCTAACTGCTAGAAATTGTACATAACAATAATGCTGATTATTAACATATTCATTTAATAATAAGGCTGGAATCAGAACTAACCCTGTGACTAATCCTCCTTCTGCCAAGTATCCCTAACAGAACATGTGTGTCCCTGTAGCAATGAGTGACAATTTCAACCCTATTGACAGCTAAATTTAATGGATGCTCTACAGACTTCACGTTTGTATATGTGTATATATATATATATATATATATATATATACATATATACACATTCTCAAACTGAAGAGTCCCTGCTTACTCTCTCCTCACAGAGAGGCCATGCCACACCTCTGGGCAGCTTTGCCTCCTCTCTCTACCTATTTCTGGTAAGCTCTGATTAAATAAACAAAGTTTTAATGCCAAACCTTTGCTATGTACAAGATCCACCCATCGCAATAGGCAACCACTCGCCTAAGCAAGCATGAAAAACCGCTTGGAAGTTTTCCACCACAGTACAGTCACATGAAGCTGGCAGTGCACCAGCTTTTCAAGTTTGTGTCTTTGCTGAATTGTCGATGTAGCCGAAATAGCTAAAAAAACCCCCAAGTTAAAGTGACTTCACTTCTTACAATACTTCCATACATGGCTTTCCATACATGGAGAAACATGGCTTTAGGATACTCCTTATTCATGATGAATTATAGAAATACAAATAAATTAAGTACTTTGAACATAAAGCTGACTTTGAAAAGCATCATTTGAAATAAAAATGTTACCTTTGAGTTACATGGTAAAAATGGTTACTAAGACTTTGAGTTCCAGCACTGGTAACAATTCCGCATTCTGGAGTCTTCTGGAGTCCTCAAGCAGATACCTAGGGTGGATCTGTCTGCTGGTCAACAGACTATTACAGCTGAACTTACACAGTGTAAGAGTGCCCAAAGGCTTACATTTTCTGCTTGAAAGAGCCATTTCTGTCACCATGGAATACATGATTAGCCCTTTCCAGGACAGAATACAGTGCTTTTCTTTCAGTTGCTAAATGGGTGTCCAAATTGTTCATTTTCCAAGCATAGGTAGATTGACAGCCATTTTACTTATTCCTTTTTCCTAGTGTTTCTGGTTATAACAAAGGCAAATGACAACCCCCAGAGAGATATATGCCATGCCATCAGCACGCTACAAACTAGACAAAACCTTCAGTGAACTCTAAGGAGGAGTTCAATCCTCTTTTGATCTTTGGGCCATGGTAGGCAGGAGGGAACAAGAAATATCTATATTATATATATATATATTAGACAGATAGGTAGGTAGATAGATAGATAAATAGATATGATTTCATCTGTTAAAACAAGCATGCTAAAAGTAAACCCAGAATAATAAAGCTGTAATTGAGAAATATACTGAGACACTGCAAATTAATATAACAACCCATTCATTTCCAAATGGCACAAGTTCTGAGGGGCACACAGAATCTATCAAGGACTTGTTATGGCAGACAAGTTTGCCTGAATCATGCTTAGTTGCTAAGGAAGGTAAAACAGTAAAAAGCTCCAATATATGTCAGGAAGACCTTGGAAGCAGAGAGCGCATCAGTTTAGCATCAGCGTCAGCCTGCTGCCGTGCCTCCCCAAGTGTCACCAAGACCTAATTCTTTTGCTATCTAATGTATTTTGTAGTGGCCTCTGGGACTGCTTGGAACAGCCCAAGGAAAACAGGAATAAAGGGTCCTTCACACTGCTGCCACCAAGAAGCTGTAAGAACCATAATATGCCTGTGTAAATCACTTCAAGCCTGTCAAAGCATATCCAGACAGCTTAGCTTGCACAATCCTGCATGTTCCCTAATGCTGTTATATAGCATATCATGATAGAAGTCACTGACACTAGCAGGACACACTGCTCTTTCTTACATATGTAACACAGCATCATGCCAGGTCAGGCGTGACAACTGCCTCCAGCTGCTGGGAAGGGGGCAATTTTAGCATGGGAAGCTTCACCTGTGCTCTTCTGCCCATTTATAGCACCTTCAGGAGAAGAGGGTATCACCAGTAGTGCTTGGCAGAGATCTGACAGGATAGCACCAGCGCCAGCCACCAGCCACCAAGGATGGCATGACCATGAAGAGGTTCAAGAGGAACAAGTTCATGCTCCCTGAAGAAGGCTGAGGATGTCAAGCCCTTTTCGACAGCAGCCACATCTCTGTGGGGATCAGGGCTGCCCAGTGATGCTGGCACTGTAGTGACTTTTCCTTACTCACTACAGCTAATGCTCCCTCTTACCCTCCACAACACAGAGCACAAGCTTACTCCCAGGGGCAATCATGGGAGAGTGGCTGCAGAAAAGCACAAACGTACAGGAGAGCAGGGCCTGGAGGATGCACAGATCCTTGAAAGCTGTGTCAGGGCATGCAGAAATGCCCCAGCAGGTGCTCTCTAGGCTGGGTATCCTTTCATGGACTCTTTTGATTAATTTCAATGCAACATTAAAGGGCCTTGTGTGTAAAAAAAATACAGTATTGTTTACCAACACAACAGATACCTATTCCCTGCAACACATTTTCATACTGTTTGCATGCTCTTATGTGTATGTGAACAGTTACTTTGCACTGATTTCACTAAGTGCGCCATTGGATTAGTGGCAATAAGATCAAAGTAATAAGCCTTAAATAGATTTTTAACAACATTTTAAACTTGTTGATTAAGGTTGTTAGGGGATTAGAAATGAGTTTAAGTCACTTAGGGAAAACTATCTTAATTTCTGTTTAGAAATAGGTTCAGATAAATAATTCCTTCCACTTCAGGAATCTTTCAGGGAAAAAAATGGGTCAAGCTGCTATGAATTTTCTTCTTCAACTCAATGTCTTAAAAGGGTGCGAGCTAATAAATTCCTGCAGCACATGTATGTTGGACAGCCCTTCATTCCCTGTAAAGAATATATTGCTTTCCACTGTCCAAGTACCAAGCCTGTACTTTAGCAATTCACATTCTTCTAGAGATAACTACTTTTCATTAGCAAGTCATGTACACATATTTTTATATCCTATAAAGCATGCTTGTATATAGCTGAGGCACTGTGAATTTGTTCAAGTGTTGCAAAATAGAATCACAGAATCGGACTCATTTAGGTTGGAAAAGACCTTAAAGATCAAGTCTAACTCTAAACCTAACATTGCCAAGTCCACCATTAAATCATGCCCCTAAGTGCCACATCTACATGTAGAGAGACAGTCACAACACCTGCCTATTGATTACCTCAACTTTACCTGACTGAGAGTGATTTAATCTCTCTACTGATGAGGGGGGAGCCAAGGAAAATTTGAAAACAGAGCGAAGTCCCAAAAATATGTGATGTGAACAAATGCAACTCTGTGTGTCAAACACTGAACAGTTCTCTGGATTCAGGCACAGAGCTCATACGAGCAGATACTGTGCACAGATTGCTTTTGTTAGAAATGCTCATTAAGCAGAACTTTCCTCAAATGGCGACAAAATAAATATTAGCAGCTGTGAGAACACCAGTATCTAAAGAAACAGCTTATGATATTGTTTGTGTTCTTGATTTTCAGTGTAATACATTCCATGGATTTCCCTTTTCCAGAATTAAACACTGAGTCAAAACCTAGCTTTTTGAGAGAGGGAAGAAGAGTGGAGGAAGGTAGACAGGAAAGGAAAACAGCTGTAATGAAACAAAGCAAGAATTGGCAGTTTAAAGCCAATGTCCACACAGGTGCTCTGTGCAGCAGCCTCAATTAATTGTATATAACAACCAAACAAAAATGAAAACAAAACGCCCAACAAACCACATGGGAGACTATGGATGGGGCTTTTTTTGCAGTTTAATGCCTGAAATGTAATAGGATTATGTGGAAATAAATCCTGACTTTGATGATGCATGCAATTTTCTAAACAGCACCATTTCTTATAAATGCTCAGTTGAATAACCAGAGCAGATACTTATTGTATTCATCTCAGTCACTAAATCATTATTTAGGTTCCTGCAAGGGGTATATGGGAAACTATTTCTGCACACTAAAGCCAAAGAAAACAAAGCAACAACACAATATTAGTAACTGAGAAATTTCTCACCATTTTCGATCATATAAAGCTGCAAGTATAGGATACATTAGAGTCTCTGTCACATCAAAGCAAATATTTTACATAAAGTCAAACCAACTGCATGGGAATAGCGTTTGTTTAAAGTGACTGTGTGTTCTTATCACTTGATATAAAGATCAGCTCTGATGCACTGGCCTGACAAGTTTTATTTGCATTGAACATTGTGCCAGGTTTTAGTGATGTATTCATCAGTTCTTGAGGCAAGTTAAGCAATGGACCATAAAACACAGCAGCTTACTTAAAACTAATGAGCCAAAGTCATGAAAAAGTTTCTAAAACTGGCCCTAAGAGGACTATCATAATAAGCAGAACAAGCACCATGAAGAACATAGCTGTTTTCTTTCTCCTTTTTTCTTCGTTCTGAAAATTAAACTTGTTTAATGCTTTCTATGAAAACAAGTGTTATAGTCTCAGCACTGAGTCTAGAAACAAAATTATGTTAGACATCAGGTTTTATTTTTTAAATATCAGAGATCTCCTCTGTCCTGGGTTCAGCAGTAGCAGTCATTTTTCTCAGTCTTAGTAGCTGGTGCAGTGCTGTGGTTTTGACTTTCAGCCTGGGAGCAGCGCTGATAACACTGCTGTTTTTAGTAGTCGCTCAGTAATGTTTAGTCTGACCAAGGACTTTTTCAGTCTTATGCTCTGCCAGGGAGGAGGGGAAGCTGTGAGGAAGCAGAGACAGGACACCTGACCCAAACAAGCCAAAGAAGTATTCCATACCACAGCATGTCATGCCCAGGATGTAGAACCAAAGACAGTTACCCAGAAGGGCTAGATCACTGCTCGGGTTGGGCTGGGTATCAGTCAGAGGGTAGTGAGTGGTTGTATTCTCTTCCCTTGTTATTTCCCTTATCATTATTATTACTGGTGGTAGCAGCAGTGATATGTGTTATACCTTAGTTAC
The DNA here is from genome assembly GCF_012275295.1 of Melopsittacus undulatus. NCBI lineage: Eukaryota > Metazoa > Chordata > Aves > Psittaciformes > Psittaculidae > Melopsittacus > Melopsittacus undulatus. The sequence continues at coordinate 19,372,499 of NC_047527.1, forward strand.
TGGACTGTTCTTATCTCAACCCATGGGAGTTACATTCTTTCCATTCTCCTCCCCATCCGTCTGGGAGCAGGAGGAGGAAGCTGGTAGTGAGCGAGTGGCTGCATGGTTCTGGGTTGCTGACTGGGCTTAAACCATGACATCCTCCAAAATTTTTTTTTTTTTTTTTAATCTGGTCTTTTCAATGGCACCTTCAGTAAAAGAATATTTGTGTGTAGCAGGTTGACCTTGGCTGGCTGCAAGGTGCCCACCCAGCCGCTCTTACTCTCCCTCCTCTCCTGGAAATAGGAGAGAAAACAAGATGCAAAACCTCATGTTTCAAGATAAGGACAGGGGAGATAGCACATCAATTACTGTCACAGGCAAAACAGATTTGACTTGGGAAAATTAAAAATTTCATTTTATTGCCAATTGATAGCAAAGTAGGAAAATGAGAAATAAAAACAGAGCTAAAAAATACTTCCCCAACCCCTCCTCCTTCCCAGATTCATTTTTACTCCTGACTCTTCTACCTCCTCCAGCATTTTTTGCCCTTTCCTGAATATGTTATCACAGAGGCACCACCACCTTCACTTGGCAGTAATATGCCCTGCCGTAGATTCAGTGAAGCTGGCTGTACAGGACAGTGTCCATAGTGGCAAAATCACAGAGTCATAGACAGTTTGGATTGGAAAGGACTTTAAGGACCACCCAGTTCCAACCCTCTACTGCAGGCAGGGACACCTTCCACTAGACCAGGGTTACTCAAAGCCCCATCCAATCTGGCCTAGAACACTTCTAGAGATGGAGCAACTACCACCTCTCAGAGCATATAGAACATACTTCAATTTTTCCAAAAAGTTATTCACCTTCTATATACACAATAGTTTCAGTAAATTAATATGTTTGCACTTTAAGAAAGGAGAATATGCAAAAATTTCACACAATTACAAATATGCTCAATTAATTGCAACTTAAAGAAATACCATTTCTTATCAAGAGGCCTATGAGAAACATTCCTTTGTGATATCCATGCTACATATCCAAAAATACAGACTTTTTGCAAATTCAAGGCCAACTTTTTTGCCCCACATATTCCCAGCATTTATGCAAAATCATAGGCAGTCAATACCGAAGGGGTACTAAGTCAGGAAGCAGTGCAGCATAAGTCAGTCCCTTGCCTGTGCTATCACTAAGTGCTCCGTGCATTGCAAGAGCTGCTTGGGGGCTGCAGCAGAGTGTAGTACCCCTTACCCCAAAGCCAGGGTGGCCAGGGCCATCAGGCGGGGCAGCACCCAGGGGGCCAAATCCCATCTCCTGCCCGTAGGCACCGTTACTGTACGTGCTGCTCCTTGCTAACGGCCCAGCCATTCTGCGACAGGCTCGGCCTGCGCCGCCGCCCCGCGGGCAGCCGGACGGGCTGGGTGCGCGCCCGCCTCCGCGGCGGCAGAGCGGCACCGCCGGGGAGGAGGAGGAAGACGGCGCCGGTGGTTTCTGCTGCTCGGGGGTTGCTGTGACCCAGCTACGGGGCGGATGCGGGTGCAGCCCAGCCGAGCGGTGCGGGGCTGCCCCCTGCCGGACCGCAGCGCAGCGGTGTCACCGAAGCCACTGCCGGAGGCAGCGGCGCCGCTCGGCAGCCGGTGGTGCGGCCCCGACACCGTGCCCAGGTCCGGCCCGTGGGTTTGTGCGTGCCACACAGCCGTGTGACATCTTCTGTCACAGTAAGCGGGACGGCGCTCAGTGTTGGGTTTATTCCTGACAGGCAAAATACATTTAGCTTCACATTTTTGCTTGTTTGGTTTTGGTAAGAGAAGATCAGCTTGCTGGAGTTTGACCATGATTTGTAATGACTTAGAACCATAGAAAGGTTTCAGTTGGAAGGACCTTAAGATCATTCAGTTCCAACCCCCCTGCAATGAGCAGGGACACCTTCCACTAGACCAGGTTGCTCAAAGCCCCATCCAACCTGGCCTTGAACACTGCCTGGGATGGGGCAGAACCAACTGCTCTGACAAACCTATGCCAGTGTCTCACCACCCTCACAGTGAAGAATTTCTTCCTAATATCTAAACTAAATATACTCTCTTTCTGTTTAAAGTCATTCACCCTTGTCCTGTCCCTACATGCCCTTGTAAGAAGTCCCTCTCCAGATTTCTTGTATATGTCCCCTTAGGTACTGGAAGGCTGCTTTAAGGTCTCCCCAGAGCCTTCTGTTCTCAATGCTGAACAAGCCCAGCCCTCTCAGCCTGCCTTCGTTGAAGTGCTCCAGCCCTCTGGGCATCTCCATGACCACCTCTGAACTCTCTCCAACAGGTCCACATCCCTGTTCTGTGGGGGCCCCGAGAGCTGCGGTCTCACAAGGGATCAGGAGACCAGCTTTTAAAGAAGCTGATCAATGCAGAAAACTTTCATGAATTATTACCTGGTACTTTCAGAGCAGCAGTATGAAGTAAGACACTACAACATCATTAAAGCAACAGTTTGTTTCTCATCTGACGAGCCCTAACCAGTTGGATCCATGTGCACCACAGAGTGCTCCTGTGAGTATCGGAGGGATGTTAGCAGAGACAGAATTTTGACTATAACATGTGCAATAGACTGCATATGCTAATGCATCCGATCACCAAAAACATGATGAAGCACTCATTGTCATGTGCACAATCCCAAAAGGAAGTCAAATTCACAAGAGGAATCAAGAAACATTCACTCACATATATTTTTTGTAGGAGAAAAATTGCAACAGAAACATCTGTAAGTGAATAAAGAAAATATAATTACATTCACATGCTAGCACACACTTCAGTTTATCTGTCCTATGTCTGCTTCTTCAGACTATGTTAAGAGCTATAGCTAAAACCTCTAAGTTAGAATATCTCTGTTCAAGCAGATCTAAAGAGTAGGGGTGGGCAGATGCTTCATTCAGTTCAGACTGTCACAAATTTCTTTCCTTGCAGGTGGAGGGCTAATAAAATTGCACATACAGAGATTATTTGCTTCTGTTCCTCAGAATCCACCTCTGCTAGCAAGCCTCTCTTGCAACATCACACTTGATACTGCTTCTATCCTTCTGGAAGTGTTCCACAGTTTTGGAAGGGTACCATGAAGTGAGAAACATCAACAGCCTATAGTGAAGGTATGTACTGCTGCTGCAATTTGCAAAGATGATACTCACTTCAAGATAATTCTTTTTAAAAAGCTGAAATCTTTCCACCATAAATAAATGATGGCATTTTAAAATTGAAACAGGCCAGATTTCTCAGAGACCTGCAAATTAATGTTCTCAGGCATTCCTTCAAAACTTCACACTGATGGCAATAGATTCTAGCAAGTGGGAATGAGAAAAGTAATTAGCCTATGGAACAGTCACAAGACAGACACAAGTGTAGAAAAGCTTGAATGTAGCGGCCTAATAAGCTGGGAGGGAAAGGATGTGCATTTACCCCAAAGCCTTTCTCACCCACAGTGCCCAGAGGTAGGACAGGGACATGCTTCCCCCTTCAGTAACTGCAATTCTCAGGTGATGTTTCTCAGTCTCAAGAACTATTTCAGCTAATCCTTGCTGCTGCTCACACTTGCTAGAGAGTTAAATGCCATCTTCTAGAAGCTCACAAAGGCAGGCAACAGCTGTCCCATCGGAGGAATGTCTTAGGCATGTGGGATAGGAGTAGGCTCAATGGCCTTCCATTAAATCAAGTCCCTGCAACCTGATGCCATGTAACTTACTATTCTTATCAAATTTGAAAGTCCTAAAATCATCTTCTGCTTGGTCAATACTAAATTCAAGCTTTGCTTACTGCAGATAAAAGCTGACATAACTATTCTCAAAACCATTTTTCCAGATTATAACATTCAAAATTTGATGCAAGCCTCATAAGCAAAGCAGAGAAAAATGTTCTGCAGTGGGAGGGACTAACAGCATCTCAGGTGATTATTATTCCTATGTGCTCATCTTTGATAGTGAGCCTGCTTACAACTCTTCATGTGCCCAACTGCTGGGCTGTGGGCTAATAAGCCCTAGCTCCTGACCTAAGAGTTATGTATATCCCTTTCTAGCATGCATTTGAGCTAAGCATAGTTCTGTCAGTTTGTTCTTTCATACATAGGTCTGTACTCTGAGGAACATGAGGAAACAGACTTTGTCAGTATCCATTGCCAAATTAGAACAAGATAAATGATAAGGGCACCAGCAAACTTGTGTCAGAAAGCTGGAAGCCATGGTATAAATATCTTTATGGTAGAACAGTCTTATTAAGAACAAAAAGAGAAGCAAACAGCTTGAATTAATCCATTTACTCTGAGATTTCTCTGAAAAGAGTCTAAATCTTGTCAAAACTTGACAAAATATTTTGGATGCTGGTGGGTTTTTTCCCCACAGAATTACACTGTTTTATCAAGGCTGAAATGTTTCACAGGGGTGTATCGACTGCAAGGGAAAGGTTTCTGTCTGGTGCACTTTTGTCACTTCCAAGAGCAGATGCCAAATAAAATCTTTCCAATCTGAAAACAGATACTTTAACACAATTTCATTTTGTGATGCTGCGTTGAAGGATGTGCATCTATTCCAGCACAAAGCAGAAACACAAGGCAAAATGAAACTGCCATTGTTCAAAAAGCCCAGCATGTAATTTCTAGATCTGTATCAGTGTGGCACTTTCATGGATAGAACAAAGCATCCAGGCATTGACATAAGCACCTCTTTATTTGCATGCACCATAGCAGATTCATGGTCTTCTTTTAAATCATACTAACTTAAAAACAAACATACGTAGATCTTCATTCAGAGGCTGTTAGTTAGAAGGCTGTAGCTGTTCTGACAATTCCCATGATGCCCAGGCAACAATTAAGAGCAATGCTTTAGAAATGCAGGCTGCATTTTCACATTTCACTATTCATCAGTGGACACAGACTCTTTTCTATCTTGGCATCTATATTCAGAGCATATGTCTGTGCTACATAAATGTCAGATCTGAGGTATATGAAACTATATATATTGCAGCCCTCTGCTGCTGCCCTCCTCTCTCATTTCTCTAATGCAGGTGACTCACGCATTTTATTGCACTAATGCAGCATTTCTCCTCCTACAAACTCCACATGTCACATGTAACTCATTGGCTTGCCCAACCAAGATGTCCCTGGAGAACAAGGGAAGCTGTGATGCTGTGCAGAGCTGGTAACCATGTGTCTCCTACAAGTGTTTCATGTTTAAGGGGCTCCCAAGGGAAAAAGAACCCAATTCAACACATTCTTGCTGGTTACAGCCTTCTGTCCCAGCCTACCACGTGACACAGTGCATAAAGCCAGTTTAATTACAAATGGATAAAAATCTGTTAAGTTCAACCCAAGTCTGAGAATTCATGTTTAAAAGCTGCTGTCCTTAGCTAACAAAAAGAACCAGTGTCTAGAAGGGGAGCAAAAGAAACCCAAGCCTAGCAGTTCAGCGGCAGTTCAGCTTCTGGAGCCAAGTATTGTTCAGGCACTTTGCTTTGCACATCACAGAAATCCAGCCGGTCCAAATTAATAGGAGATCCAGCTGCAATCAGCCTTTTAATAGCTTTCTATCCCACCACTCATTGCAAGTTTGCATATATTCTTTTCTTATATCAGACTCTTGAGAAAAAATAAACTTTTCCTGATGAAAAGTAGCCACAGCAGTAGCAGTTTCAGAAATATCCACCCCCCATGCAGTAGTATTTTGCAGATAGTTTTGCCAGGAATCATAGGACCTATCATTTGCACTTTCTACATTCCTCCCATGTAGTTACAGGTTTGAGAAGCACAACAGATGGAAGGAAAAAGAAATAACCATTTCTTACTGAATTTCCAGTGCTCCTGATGCATAAGGAGATTTATTCCTCAGCACAACAGAAAACTGCCCACAGCATCAACGTAAATTGGAAGGAGTTACTAAGGTGACCGACTATCATCGCCCCATACAGGAAAGACATTATTAGAGCTAATAACAGAAAGACTCAAACAAATACATAACCAGTGCAGGGACATAAGTTTCTCTAGTTTAGCTCAATCTTGGTAAAAACTTCTCCAGCTCTATTCCCAATGCACATTTTCTTTCTACATGCATTCCTACTGCCCACACAGGTAGAGCAGCCTGAAGCTAGCAGGCTCACATCCAGAATAACAAACGAGTGGGAAACTGCTGTAACACAGCTAAAAATAAACAACCTTTCCATTCATGCTGCTGTTGCTGCAGTGTCACACTATTCACAAACTGGGAACCAGTTTGTCTCTAACTCCCTTCCTCTCCCAACAGCCCTGCCTTTGTTTTCCCTGGCAACCATTTAAACACCACATAGGCAGAAGATACATGAGCCTCTTGAATACAAGGTTTTCAAACTCATATTGCTGTTCCTAGACCCCAGCCATCATGGACAGAAAAAACCATGACAGCTGGACCAATACTCTGTGCGTGAAAGTCAGGCACACTATGTCAGGATTATCCAGTCTGCCATCATCCATTACCAGGGTGATGGCTTCTTCTGCTTAAAAGCATACTCTGCTAGTTTGTGAACTGTCAAGTGGTATTTATTTTTTCACTCAGAAAATAGGGCCTTATTAATGACAACTTAGAGATTTTTAGTACAACACAGGAAGAAAAACCACACCAAGGTAAATCCCAAACCCACAAGCACAGCTAATGTAATCTACAACCTATTTTACCACTAAAGGTACTGTGAAAACAAAATAAATTCTAATTATTCAGTTTAATTATGGTCTAACCTCTTCTAGGGATCATGCATTATTATAGGCAAAAGCAGACATCTGCTTCAGAGAGAAGGAGACATCTGAGATTCCCTGGTAAGAATTACAGTGGTGCTGCATCAGCTCCAAATTATCAGTACCTTAACAAGGATGCAATAGTTGTTCTTACACTACCCACCCTCCAGACAGCTCAGAATGACTAAAATACAATAAACAAATACTAAAACATAAATAGATTTTACAGACACAGCCTGAGTGCTAACCTTCAAAGTTGAGGAGGAGGAGAAAGAAGAGAGGAAGAGAAGCTGGGAAAAGCACCTCTGCTTTGTTCTGTGGCATTGCCCAGCTGGGAAGGAAGAGATTAATGCCTAAACCAAGGCTTAAGTGCTACTGCCACTTGAGTATTCAGCTTCTCAGTGCACCAAAGGGAGATCTGTGGGGTGAAAGGCTTTTGCCTGTGGTGAGGGACAAGAGAGAAGTGACAATCCACAGCTCCCTGAAAGTATCCATGAGGAGGATACCACAACAGTGGAAGCTTCCAGATAATTTCCAGGTTCCTTCCACTTGCAAGACGATCTTGCCCAAACTGTTCACTTCTGTTGCTTTTTTTAAATGCCAAAGTGCTCAATGCCAGTGGGTACTCATGCCAGAAATGAGACTGGCATGAGTACCCAGTCTATCACATTCCACTGGGAGCCACCCTCACAGGAGGAACAAGTATTTGTCTGAACAGTCAGGAATCACTGTCTGAATTCTAAATAAGTTTGAATATTTTCATAAACAACCATTTCTAGTCTTCACTGCCAAGGAAGAAAAAATGTTCTGTTCTATATCCCCAAGCCAAATTTATAGCCTTAAAGAAAATCTTTCAAAAAGAAGTAATAGCATAAATAATTACAGAAAATTAGTCTTAAGGGGAAAAAATCAGTCTTTAAATTCAAACAAGACAACACATTAATATTTACAGGAGGACTATGGAAAGACAGGAAGTTACAAGAATTACACAAGGGAGAGACTGAATGCCAATATAATGATTAGCTCTGTCCTTCTGCAAAGCAGCAGCAGATGCCCCAGCCCCTGCAGCTCTGCCTCTGGGACAAGGCAGGAAAATCAGAAACTAATAATATGTTGCAATAATTTCAGTTGCACACATTTACACCCCTCTGAGGACAAAAGAGGTCAAAGACTTACAGACAGTTCTTGTTAAATGTGTGATGTGCAGAAAGCACCTTTTCTTCCAGAACAGGCTAGTTAAAAGACCAATGCAGCAAGCAACATCATTGCTATTCGTTAACACTTCTCATAAAAGACCAAAGAAAAATCCCATATTAAAGTGCTGTTTCACACAGAGGCATTTACTCTATCACTAGTAACTTGCTCAGCCACTAAAAAAGGATGCTCTCTTATTACTTCTCTTCTATAATATTATTGTACAGCAGATATCAGTTTCCAACGCATCATTTAATGGCAGACTCTAGCAGAAATAATGCATTTTACTAACAGTATGTTTCCAGTTATGACTAGAAATTTTATGGTGGGACAGTCACTATTTGGATGCTGAACATCACCTGACATAATAAAAGCTGACTTTAAATAGAGTAACAAATATATTATCCATTGGGTCTGCATGGCAAGGGTTTGGTAGTGGGGGACTACAGGGGTGCCTTCTGTGAGAACCTGCTAGAACCTTCCCCCATGTCTGACGGAGCCAATGCCAGCTGGCTCCAAGACAGATCCACCACTGGCCAAGGCTGCACCACCAGTGGTGGTGGCAGCAACTCTGGGATAACACATTTAAGAAGGGGAAATGTTGCTGTGCAGAAGCAATTGCAGCTGGAGAGAGGAGTGGGAATATGTGAATGTTTTCAGAATATTCAGAGGTTTCAGATGTCCACTGGCCATTAATTTTATGTGGCTTTAAAATCAGACTAAAACCATTCTTAACATTTTTGCCAGGCTTTTTTAGCACAAGATGACATCTGCAATATTCGCTGAATGAGGCTTTTAGTCCCTACTCGATTTCTGCAAATGGAATGAGTATTCTTCCTCCATTTCAAGGATTAATTTTGCAAATGACACTTTAAGCACTCCAAGCACAATGGAAGAAGTCAAAAATAAATCCTACAAGTGCAAGAGGCCAGTGCAGATGTGTATGAGTCTCAAATGCATTTCATTCCCTGTGCTGACAGTCTTATGTGCCCAATAAAAAAAGGCTGTTGAAACCACCACAATGATAACATTAAGTTTCATCCTCTTCTCCAGCTGGAAGGGCATTTGGGTTTATGTAATGCAGCTATTTTATCTTCATCACAACTCGCATGGCCGGGAGATGTGGGCAGAAGGCAGATATGGTTGGCCACCCACACCTCGAAGCAGACCAGTCTTCTAGCAGGAGTACTGGGGGTTTCAAAAAAATCTCTCATGGAACTGCAAACCTATGGGTTGCAAACTCTCCCAATTTCCAGCTTAAGGTTTATCCCACATAATTTCTTATGCCAGTCCTTTAGCTACTCCTCCCAGCCTTCAACCTCTCTTGACTATAGAAAACATGAAATACCAATAAGATGCCAGCCTGAGTAGCAGAGACTGTCACCCCTCCTAGGGACACAAGCAAGACAACAGTTCCAGCTCAGTGCCACACATGGGGAGTAAGTGCTGCTGAAACAAAGGACATTGTGCACAAGCAGCCAATGTTCCTTGCCAATGTATAGCTCCATATGAATTTAGGTAGCGCAGACCTGCATCACACATGCCATCACAGCAAAGCAACACCACCTGAGTCTGTAGGAGTTGCTGGGCAGCTGAGACGTGTGCTCCCTCTTTTTAAGAGAATCTGGATGGATTCTTTGATTTGTTTTCGAATCCTTACTCACTGGTTATATAAAAGGTTGATTTATCATTTCTATCATTTTCTAACTAGTTTTATAATATCCAGAAGAAATGTGTTACGAAGTTTCTAACGGGTCGGGCTCCTTCCAGGTCACTGCATGAGATGGAGTGAGGCAAAGGGACTACAGGCAGAGCTCAGAGGCAGGGCTCAGTACTACTGAATACCATCTAATAGCCACAGGCAAAAACACCCTGAAGGTCAGTGATGTTCCCCTCTCTGTTTCCCGAAAGCAGATGGCGGAAGAGTTTGGAATTAATGGCTCTGCAGCACCCAGCTTGGCACCAGCTCCCTGCAGAGATGAGCAACTTTTTCTGCTGACAGCCCGCTAGACAGCTCTCAATCCATGTGGCAGTCAGTGTGCCCAAGAACCACCCTGCAAAGAAAATCTGGGAAGACGTATAGCTGAATGACATCAAGTGCATTAAGAAAACCTCATTTCTTGTTCATAGTAAATTTACTGTGCAATTCTTTCAGTCACCAAATCATCTCTTCATGTACATAATTCCAGCAAAGGACTGAACATACTGAACCAGGCCAAATCCAGTATTTTTCTCCAACAATCAATGCAACAACATAAGCCACTGCTTTAGAGAGACACAGGATAAAAAGCCCCCTTCTTCTCTCCCCCACACACTTTAGCTGTAAATCTTTAGATTCAAAAGCTGTCTCAAAATCTTCAATAATGTTATATAGTATTTAGTACTACATGCAGGTATTATTAGCACTAACAGAAGAATGAAAGGCCTCTAAGGTTCTTCTTCACTGTTGCCATCACAGGGATTTATCAAGAATTAGGTGCAAGAAATCTAATCAATGCCAGTCAGTATGGGTTTTTTTAAAAAAAGCCTGTCATTTCAGTCTTCTTTTTTTATTGTCCAAGATTATATATTTCCAAGTAAGGATGAAAGAACTTGACTTGGAAAGAAACAAACTTGGTTATCTAAAGCCATGCCTGCCTTCTCATAAATGTCCTTGTCCAATGCTAGGTTAAAAAGAAGTTAAATCTTTCCCTTTTCATATATGATTGAATTAAAACCCTAGCAGATTAGAATGACATTTCTGATCATAAAGTTTATTATTTCCACTTACTTCCTGAAAACTTTGAAGGAGAACAAAAGTAACCCTGTGGCTGAAAAATAAGCCTTGCAATGCTAAATTAAAGAAGTTCAGTCTACTCAGCTCATAAGGAAAGGATGAAAGGTGAATTGTCACTGAATTTATGTGATTACACATGGAAAACACTTAGAGGAAAATTACTTTCCAGTCTTGCAAATGAAAATGTAAGATTCAGTAGCTTTAAAGAGAGCTTAGATGAATGAAGCCTTAAAAAGATTAAATTTCCTGACAGAGAAATCAAGTTATGGAATAATTTTTTTGGGGGGTATCATACCCAGTGTGGGTGACAGTGGCACTGCTGCCATGTCTATGCCTGCCTTTGCACCCCCTGATCCAGACTCTTGCCTGCCTGCATGCCAGCCTCCAAGTCTGCCCTCAGATGTGCCCCACCACCATCAGCTTGGGGGTCACTAACAGACACAAGGATACCATCAGCAGCCCTGCTCACATGGGGATGGCTGCCATGCTGACCTCCCCACAAGCAGCCTCTCCTTTCTCCCCTCCCTGCTGGTGATGGACTTGTGCTCAGTTGTTGCCACCAGATCACATACATCATCATTTTCCAAGATCTAGCACTGCTATACGGTATTGCTAGAAATCTGCCTATACTAGAGACAGGGGAAAGAAATTAGTGGTGTTGTCAAGCCTGGTGACTCTCATTATCCACAGCATTAATATAAACTCGCTTTATGTAAAATGACAGCAAAAAACAGTCTGAATAAAGGGCACTTATACTGAGGAAATTCATTGTTTTATAGACAATGTATGCATGTTGCTGTCACGCAGTCCCCCAGGAGAGTCCTCCTCTATGCCACTCTCCTCTTACCTCCCATGTTCTTCAAGAGCACCCAGTCTCTGGTAAAAGCCTGCATGCTTCCCAATATTTTGCCAGCACATTCTGACATTTAGAGTGTCTCTATATCCTCCTGCACAAAAGAGCCTGTTTTGTTCACCAAGAGGAACTGGTTCCGCTTTTATCAACAGAAAGATGCACTGAGCACAGCAGGAGTTAGCACAGTCCAAAGCAAGGTGCCAGTGATTTCAGTTCCAGAAAATATTTTTAGCTAGAGGCCATCAAAGCACAATGTGAAGAACTTCAGGACCTACCTGTGATCTAGCTCAATGCCTCCCAGGTCTCTGCTGCTGCCTCTGCACTCTGCCCCTCTGCAGCCCAGAGGATGCTTTATATTGGTGTAGGTACTCTGTACCACACACCTGTCTCCAAACCCTGGCGCTTTTTGGAAACAAAAGCCATGAGACACTGAAAATGGGGTAATATACAAATCACAGCACCAAGCAGAGATGCAATAGTAGAATTTTTTATGACAGACTACTGGAGAAAAAACAATACAGTGCTCAATTTTGGGGGTACTTTAGTTCCCTGAACATTCACACCCAAAACAATGCAATTTCAAAGAAGTCCCAGTAGTAGTAAAAACTACTGAAATCATGGTTAAAAATTGAATATCCTCAGGGCTACCAATATAAATTGCTTCCTTGAAAAACTAAAACATAGTAAAATTTAAAAGCAAGAACATGTACTTTTCAAAATAACACAGGCATCTATTCTTCATGTCCCTTGCAATCCACTACCAGTACAGCAAAGCAGTCCCTCTCAATCCCCAGCTTACAAACTAGGCACTTTGCAGGCCTCCAGTAGCATTAACCACAAGGGCTCTGGCTGTCTAAAACACAAATACTAGTAAAAGAGCAAAGACAGTCCTTAGAAATGCTGAGAACTGCTCACAATGAATCCCTGCATGCCCAACAGTACTATTTCACTACCCTTCACAAAACAGTAATTCTGATTATCGAATCATAGAATCATATAATAGTTAGGATTGGAAAGGACCTTAAGATCATCTAGTTCCAACCCCCCTGCCATGGGCAGGGACATCTCACACTAAACCATGCCACCCAAGGCTTCATCCAACCTGGCCTTGAACACTGCCAGGGATGGAGCATTCACAACCTCCCTGGGCAACCCATTCCAGTACCTCACCACCTTCACAGTAAAGAATTTCTTCCTTATATCCAATCTAAACCTCTGCTGTTTAAGTTTGAACCCATTACCCCTTGTCTTATCACTACAGTTCCTAATGAATAGTCCCTCCCCAGCATCCCTGTAGGCCCCCTTCAGATACTGGAAGGCTGCTATGAGGGCTCCACGCAGTCTTCTCTTCCCCATGCTGAACAGCCCCAACTTTCTCAGCCTGTCTTCATAAGGGAGGTGCTCCAGTCTAATATTAAGTCTATAATTCTAATATTATGAATATTAGAGAATCACAGAATGATTTGTGTTAGAGGGAACCTTAAAGCTCATCCAGTTCCAGCCCCCTGCCACAGGCAGGGACACCTTCCACTAGAGCAGGTTGCTCCAAGCTTTGTCCAACCTGGCCTTGGACACTGCCAAGGATGGGGCAGCCACAGCAGCTCTGGGCAACCTGTGCCAGTGCCTCAGCACCCTCCTAGTGAAGAATTTCTTTCTAATAACTACTCTGAATCTCCCCTCTGTCAGTTTAAAGCCATCCCCCCTTGTCCTGTCACTACATGCCCTTGTAAAAAGTCCTTCTCCAATAATAGGGTTTTTTTTTTTAGTGCTACAGACATTGTTTCACAAAGTTATGATTTCTGATGTCACAAAGTATTCTTTTATCACAGATTATTAGTATCATCAGTCTGCAGAATTATTCTATGTGACATTTAAATATGCAAACAGTTTATCACAGTGCAGTCTTAGTAAGTAAAACAAACCAGAAAATTAAAACAAAAAATTCCTTTTGAGTCTCCTTCTTCTTTGTGTAATTTATTTGAAGAGTTCTTGGTTGAACATCTCTGCAGATTTTCATTATGTCTATCACACAGTCTATTACAAGCTGTGTAAAGTACTTCACTCTTATTTCCCAACCTGCTGGTATTAAAACAAGAAGAGAAGAGATGGAGAAAAAGACCACAATCTTCCAACACAACTACCAAGGTAACACCAATTGAGAATTTGCAGGTTAAGGTTGGTAGGACATGGTAAGTTATATAAATATGGCTTTAACATGCATTCAGAATCCTTTCCTTGAACTTCCAGGAAAAATCTGTCAAATGTCTTACTACAAAGAACAGGATGTGCAGTTTTAGGAGGTTTTATTCCTGGAAATTTTAATTAATTCAAAACTGGGTTTATCAGAATAAAGCAGGCATCAACCTTAATGGTGGGATGGCTCTATTGTCCCCCCTCCCCTGGGAGTCATCTATCAAAGCTGTCTGTGAGAAGCTGCCAAAATCTCACTCCCATTCCTACTGGGAATACAACTAAAAATACCAGTCCAAATTAGCAGCATGCAAAGACAGTCATTAAGTACCTTAACACATTCCTGATAGAACACATGCAGAGCTTCTACTCAATTATATTACCATGTATCTGAACCATGCATCTGCATATCAAACCACAAGAGTTCAGATTATTTTTAGGCTACTGTTGAGGAAAAAAGAACAAAAAAAAAAACCAACTTGACAGTTGGGGCAGTAAAAAGTACTAAATAGTTGACAGTGAAAGCACTAAAATTCCAAGCTTGTTCCAAGAAGAGTTCCTCTGTCCTTTCTATATCCATGGAATAGCTATAAGTAACATATTTAAAGTGTATACACTTTAACAGAATATTTAATATCCTTTACAAAAGGTACAGTGGGAAATGCTAAGCTCTACTGCACTGTCTTCAACTTCAGAGACTTTCTTTCCCTTCCCACCACCAAAAGACACGATTAAAACCAAACAATATATTATATTCATGAAATTACATACATTGCCTGCCACAGCTGCAGCTGCTCCTGTATCACTGCTTGTTTTTCATCTTCTAAAATCCAAATCTGCATATACAACACATTTTTAAGAACAGGAGCCAGTGCAGGTATCTGACTCAGAATTGCTGAGTACAGCTGATGTCCTATAATTTGTAAGTGACACTGCTTCACCTTACTAGCTAACTGGCCTTGCTTTTTCCCCCAAGCCCATTTCTGTCCAAGCGATGCTCACACAGGAATGAGACAGCTTGGGCTTTTGCTAATGTGGAAGATGCTGGAGAAGGGCACAGCTATCTAACTGTGCCTCCAACTATTGGGAAACAGTGGCAACAAAGGCAACACTGGAATTGTGAACCTGCCACACAGTTCATATCACTTCTACTGCTTCTGCTGCTCATTACCTGACTGCTGTAACTACCCTTGGTTTTGGGTTTGTCAGGTTCAGCTCTGCCTCCACCCATACCTCTTCCTCTTCTACCTTCCATCAAATGGACACACACCTCAAGAGCTCTAGCAGTGATCATTAGTGATACTAGAAATACTGCCCTCACCCATAAATATTCCTTTACTTCCTTTCACTGTTGCAATGTCATTGTACATCTTCTTGTCTTCAGGTTATGCCAATGCCGTTTCAGTGCCATTTTCAGGGCCACCCTTGATGTCAGAGGCTGAGCTATGCAGGCAGCAGAGCATTCCCACCCTCCCTTTTGCATTACAAATGACAGCTTCATGGATTGTCAGCAGAGAAGTGAGCAGCAGCAAAAGCACCATGTGTTAACCTGCCCACTCTTCTCACCAGGTCTCTGCTGTTCCTTTGCTGCCTGTCAGAGGTGAGTGCTCTATGAACACCACAGATTAGTTTTAAAAACACAAACAGAAGTATCAAGAGTTTCAGCTCTCCTTCAAAGCTAAATGAATTCAGCTCTTCACTGGATCACTTCAGAGGGTGGTCTGGTTCTACACATTTTAGGATGGAAGCTGGTAACTGCTACACAATTTTGTGTCATTTTCTCCTTTCCTTTTTCTTCAGATCCTCTAGGTGGCAAGTACCTCAGGTTCAGGAGATGGGAAGAGGAAGGGAGGAACTGTCATACTTGTTCCCTGTTCTTTATCTCAGAGTTTGGTGGAACACCATCTCTTAGAGCACTCCTCAGGTGAAGCTCTACAAGGCTCTGACAAGCAGACTTGCTCAAAGAGCCACAGGCTGTCTGAGTTACTGATGCCTCCATCCCCCAGCACCGGCTCCTTCTCTCCTTGCAGGGGCTGTCTCACCAGGGCAGTGTAAAAAGGACCTTTTTGCCCCTGCAGAGGCAGAAGCAGCAACTGCCTCTGCTGCTGCGAGTGCCAACAGAGTGGATGTTTGCCCCTTTCAACACAGGCTGTGAGGCTCCCAAGCACAGCTCTGTCTCACCGCAGCACTCAGGCAAAGAAAGCAAACACAGCACCAAAGCTGCACGACAGAGATTTCTATGTGTGAAACATCATACGTAAGCATTTGGGTAATCAATCTTGTACTGATATAGTCACAGATTTTCATGGGTTACATTTCCAGGTGCTCCCAGTGCAGAGACCAGTCCTCAGGCTTTGCTTTAGCTGCAGTAGAAATGCTTACCAAGATGTTGTGATATAGCTTGAAACAGTAATGTTAAAATAAAAGGAGGTAATGGTTCCTTTCCTTAGCACTCTATCAATAAGGTGCAATCTAATTTGAAGTGACATTTTTATTGTGTTTGCAAAAACATGAAAATTACAGGGTGAACTTACTAATAAAATATGACAGGGGTTTTATTATGACATTCTTCTTTTTTATATTCTTATTAGAAATAATTAGAAATTTAATTAACAATTGATGACCAGACTCAGTGTCTCTGATGAAGCCATTACCATCAATGAATAAAACCGGCCTTCCCACCAGTGCCCTAAAAGTAAATTTAAATTAAGCCCAAACTCTACTGACAAGGTTCTCTGAGCTCAAACTGAAATTGTGCTTGTTTGCAATGGGCTGGTGTTGACTTACTTGAGCACTTTGGGCCTTATATCTGTTGGTGTAATGTTCTGAGTCTCTTGCAGTCAAAACTTCCTTGTGAGTATCCTTCACCCTCTGGTTAAAAAGGAACCTCTAAAGTTAAAAGTACTTCTAAGCATCTGATTTCATTTTGAAGTTCTGTCTCTACCTAGGATTGAAAGCTGTCATATACTGCATGTATAAATCAAGATCTAAATAAATAAACCTTCTTAGTTTGGAAAAGGAGTATGAAAGCAGCAGAACAATAGCTGTACTATGTAACAATCAATTGTTTTGAGCATGTCATCAAAATAATTATGATGACAACAATGACTCAAGTGACAGTTTAATCAAATATTATTCATTTTTGACCCAGCCACATGTTTGCAGTAGTCCAGGATGGCTGTTCAGGCCAAATGAAGTCCTCCGAGCCAGAACAACAAAGTCAAAACAAAGTAATAGCAAATACCTTTTTCCAGATTATCACTGCCCCCAGGCTTTCATATCTGAATTTCCTTCTAAAAGGAGTATCCAACAGCAAATCTAATTTGAGCAGAAAAAAAAGGAAGGGTGTTATTTCTCTGATATTCAGAATGAGAGAGGAGCTTCAACAGACATGGGAACAATTCACTGATGCTTGTATTTTGAAAAAATGAAGCTTTTGCTTTGATCACAAGAATTACACCTCTCATAAAAACCTGCCCGCAGTTAGGAACTTAGAATGCAATCTTTAATAACTGATTACATAGAAGAGAGCTTGAGACTCTCCAGGCAATCAGTAAGTATATCAACAGCCACAGCTCCTTGTCCTTCATTCCCGGTACTGCCAATCTGCCCCAGCAGTGCCTTGTTTGCACAAGGAGGAGTGTACCAGGGAGGCTCACCCCTCATTTGGCTCAGGGCAGGGGGTTTCACACATGGATAGCCACGATCGCATGTGCAATGTGATGAGAACCCAGCCAGTACAGTTTATCGGCCCTCCCAAAATCTATCCAAGGCAACACAAACACAGGGAATACTAATAGAGGAGAGAGAGGGGGATGAGAGGGGGACGAAAGGGGGACAAGAGGGGGATGAGAGCTCTCTTTCCACCACAGGAAAATGGCTGCGGTCTGGCACAGACTATTATATGTGCCTCATCCATCTCCACTCAAACAAAAATTATCTCTTGATTTATTATCACAGTGGCAAGAACACATCACAAGGGATAACAAGTAAATTGGAGTGATCCTTGACTTCCCATGGGATACCTTCAGGAAAACTGGCCTCAGAGCCTACAGACACATGCATCATAAGAGATTACATTCTGGATTTACAGTCCATTTTAGCTTTTGGTCTTTTAAAGCCTTACAGAGATGGAGAGCAACAATCCTCATTCAATAAATAAACCAGTGATTTGTAACGTGAAACTGAAATTCTGGAGTTCTGCACAGCTGCCCTGTTTGCTTCCCAAGGTTAGTGAACACATACTCCTGAGTGCAGAAACAGCAACACTGGAAAAGGATTCAGGTGCTAATTTCTCTAGAATACCATATTATTCAAAGTTCAGGCCTAACATTAGTCCAGATGCTATACTGCAAGAAGCTGAACATGCCATGGCATCACATCTGTCTGATAGAGGTGACTACAGACATTTCAAAAGTCATAGCAATACCAATACACGTTCTTGCTAAGTCACTCATGCTTTAGCAACTAAAGACCTTGTGGTCTTACTTATGTGGTGCTACTCCAAGAAAATCTTCCTCCATAAAATGTATGATGATTTCTAAGGAAAAATAGTATAATTCATTTCCCCTCCTCCAGTGATTAATAAAACCTGTGAAGGTTTATCCCTTCACAGCCTGAGTGATGCTGTTAAGTGGTCACCAGACCACCTCTTGCAATGCCACCCTTTGTTTGGGACATCATTCACGACTGTAAATGCAAACTCTATCATTTTGTGAAGTGGTGATAGAGCCCAAGACACTAACCATATTGATTTTTGTTGTGTTTATCTGTCTCTTTGTATCTCTGCAAATCCCTAGTGATTCTAACATCACTTTCCAACAGTGCATTTTTCCTGTTTTCCACAGAATTAAATGTCAGCAGATGACAACTTATGCTTTGCTGTTGGTGTAATCTAACTGTACTAAATAGGGAACAGCATCTGATTGCATAACCTTTTTGTACTGGCTCCATGTTATTTTAACATCTTCTTCTGCCTTCTTACTAGGCTGAAGATGAAAAGTGTAAGTTGTAAACCTGTTACCAACCTGGTTTACAGTGTTAACCACTCAAACTGTGATTCAACAACTGTGCAAAACTGACAGGTAAAACTTATTTAAGAATCACAAACCTAGCACACACGATTAACTGCTCAGATTTAAGGGGTTTTGATAAGGTTACCTCAAGGAGATCTGAATAAACAGTCCAGCACATTATATAATATTCCCACCAATATAAACAACTATCTGCCTATTTTCTTGTACAATACCATTTTGTTTTTATCCTGTGCCACCACCTGTCCTGTTTAACTTGGTCTATACCTTTGATGCACAGAAGCAGCCACAGAGTTGGCTCAGCATTTCTTTTCTCTTCAAGCTTAAATAACACAGCTCTGCCCTTTCCTGTTCTTTTCAGTCCCTAAATCCATTGATACTGTATTTCCATAGACCCTTTAGGAGTATTTTCATAAAGACTACAACAGCATTAACACCTTAAAACAGGAGTTACATTGCCTCTAATGGTGTTTTAACCACTACTTCCTCACCTTGTTCACAGGGGATGCAGTGGGTCTGGATGACCCTCATGGGGCTCCACGCCAGTGGATGTGTTGGTGGGAGGAGATGGGCTGAGTTCAGCCCCAAGGGTAGGAAACAACCCACGGCTGAGGGAAGCTTGTGACTGCTTGATTTACACTGGCTTCAAGTTATGCTGGGCTCAAAATCCCTGAGTACTTTCTCCCCTGCTGGAAAACACAAGGTGGTTTAAGGCTCAGAGTTTCAACATACTCAAATTTTTATCTGTGCAAAACAAGAACAGGAAGGAATTGATAATCCTATCCCATGCCTCAATAGACAGTGGCGTGGTAAATTTATGATAATTCAGTATTGCTACTGAGTTCTACCCACAACACTGCAGAAGCTGGATACTGCAATTTGTTAAACAGTTTATTTTAATTAATTATTACATTAATGCTAGAGGAGAGAGCTTGTTTTAACATGTGCTAATGTTATATCTGATTCCAGCAACTGATTATAATGTTTCTTTGCAGATGTACCAAAGTCTCCAAATGAAATAACAAATTCAGGGTTACTTATCAAAAATAACTGTTCTTAAAAAGTGGGTAAGAAAAATTAAAGCACTAGCAAAATGAAGAATCAAGACAGAGTAATTTGCTTTGGTCTGAACTTAAGGGAATGAATAGGTCTGCAGTAGGCTTTGCTATAAGCAGCTTAAAACTAATTTATTCTAATCAAGAGATTGAAGACATTTCCATGCAAGGTCCTGTGTCAATTCACCTTCAGAAGAGTTTAATAAAAATAAGCATAACTTGGCAGAAAAAAAAACATGCATTTCAACGCTGTTGGCTATCCTGACAGTTTACAGGGGTTGTTCCAAATCTTGAATAGCTCTGAAAATCAGGCCCCAAAAAAGTAAGCAAAGGAAATTTTAAATGCTTCTACAAAACCACAAGGCCCAAATGTTAATGTCTGCAAGTAAACCAGAAGTTTCAATGGCTAAAAATGTAAGTGGCTGCTAGGAAGCCACATGCCTTAAGACCATATCAAGGCACTGTCAAATCAGAGGAAATCACGTATGCACAAAGTTGTCACCCGTCATCTTGGATATTCATTTGTATTTATTGGAGCTTCATTTCTTGTACAAGGGGTGACTCAGGCTGCTCTAGGATCCAGCATCTTTCACAGTAATGGGTTCACTAAAGCTGTAGCTCTGTGCTTGGCTTCTGCTCAGCAGTTGGCCTGAGGTTATAAACTGCACTGTTTATTGAGCCTCATTAAGACTGCTGTCATGTGGAATCATCTTAGCTTGGCTTTAAGAAAACATTACAGAATTGCATAAATGTGCAATTCCTTCTGAAGTCGAAATACTTCGTTTGTAACATATTCCAGTGATTTTAATAATGATTCTAATCATATCCTAGGAGGAATAAATGGCCACAAGTGTTGGTTTAAAACCTGCCTCCAACAAAGGTAATAATTACACCAAAATAATTGGAGGTCAACTTTAAATTAATGTAGCAACACAACCATGTGCCTAAGGAACAAAACCCAAATCCTCATCATGCAGGAGCTGTAAATGTACAGTATGTGTCTAATACCTTTGGCAAGAAACCAAAGAAGTATTTTAAATTTCATGTTCAATGTTCAAGTCATCTGGGCTGGCCCAGAATATTTATTGAACTGTTATCTCATATACTACAATGCGGTGACAAAGTGAGTTCTGCATGAATGCTATTAAATCTCCTTATGGTGACATTACAACTGGTAGCCTTATTGTAGAACAAGACCTTAGCATCTTGTGATATATCGTCCAGTAATTAATATAACAAGCCTGTGATACATTATCATAATGCTCCTGCTCCAGAAGTGGGGCTGGCTTCTGGGAGATATGGAGGAGAAAAAAAACCTTCCCTAATATGTTTGCACATTCCCTTAGAACTATTTTATACATCCATACAGAAAGTAAGTCTTAGAAAAAAAGGATGAGAGAAAGGGGTATTTAAGCAATCATTACAAAGATGGAACATGGGTAATAGTTTTATGTGGCACAGGGACAGACTCAATAATCCCTTCCAAGCCTTTTTGCTATCATAAACTGTGATAAAGAACACAAGAGAAAGAATGAAGTCAAGTTAAAATAAGGAGATAATTTCTAACACTAACATCAATTAACAAAGAAATCATCCAGGCATTGAACCTGTTTCTGCTGACATCAGCAGCAAATTTCTAAGCAATTTTGTAAGATGGCATCCAATGCAGAAAAATTAAAAGCTCCTTTATCAAACTAGATGTTCCAGTAATTTCCTTGGGGAATTAAGGTTGGGGTTTTTTACTCCTCAAGTCATTCCTATTTTAAACAATAGTCAATTTAATTTTCACCTACATAGAGAATGGAGTTCCCTCTCCCATATTACACAAAACCATTCAGAGCTGGAACTTAGCACTAAGCTCATGTAATTTAAATGAGAATCTAATCTTATGACCAGATTGCCCACTGTTAACTGGGTGATGCATGTGAAGG
Source organism: Melopsittacus undulatus (assembly GCF_012275295.1). NCBI lineage: Eukaryota > Metazoa > Chordata > Aves > Psittaciformes > Psittaculidae > Melopsittacus > Melopsittacus undulatus. Next base: position 19,394,239 of record NC_047527.1, read on the forward strand.
GAGGATGTGGAACATAGATGTATTTGGTAACCTCAAGGTATAATCACTGGGAAGTGGTACTATATTCTCATGGACCACAACCCCCTCCATAACTTGTCAATCCATCTTCTTCACATTCCTTTTCTGAATTCTCTTCAGTTAACCAGTTTCCGCATTCTTTCCTGCACCTTCCAGGGAATTACTCCACACTACTAAATAGAAAGAGGAATGTCCCTCAGAAAATAATCTGACATAAAAATTCCATCTTGCATATGGAATATTTGATTATTTCTACATTTTGCATGCTAATATTTTAAGTCCAGATATAAAGTATGAGGAAGGCTACAGAACTCTGCTAGCTGGCTCACAGGAGAAAGTGTAGTCATTTCTTTATCCTTTTATTCTCAGTTACAGTTTTTCCGTTACCAGTCCACCAGGACATCAGGAATTAAGCTCTCCCAATGTAGCATTATCTTTATATTTAACCAAGGAATTTTCTGACTGCTTAAATTTGGCGCCATTACAGTTCTCAGCTCTAAATCATACTCTTAAATGAGCAGTCTTTGGAACCATCAAATAATCATATCAATTCAAGTATCCTTTCTCCAGCTGAAATTTTTTATGCTTGAAAGTTCAACATGAGAAAAGAAAATCAGAACCCAGAGAAAGGAGTCCAGGAGGACTTCTCATCCTCCATTAACCCAGCAGGCCAAAGAGAACTGTAGGAAAATAAATGCAAGACCCTCCAGCATAACATCTGATATAATGATATCAGTCTTGTCTTTTTCTTTTCCTGTTTGAAGATTTATGCAAATTTCCTTTTCAACTCTCTATCACTATGATCATTTCAAGTGAACAGCAATCTGATAGTCTGTTTTATAGCCTCTTTGGAATATTCTTAAAAGTCTAGTCTCTCTTTTTTTCTTATATCAGAAGTGGCTATTACTAAAATCTGAAAGAGAGTTTAAAATCTGTTATTTTTATGAAAGAAATTAAGAAGACTGGGACAATCCTACTCAGCCTCATGGTATCACTGATCCATTTAGACACGTAAAAGCAAAACAGTGAAAATAATTGGTAAGTTTAAGTACAAACAGATGATGGAGATGCAGTAGGCAGTAATAAAGCAGCACTTCAGCACTGAAAATGTGAACTCACACCTTTCATTCTAAAGCCCAGGATACCATTAACTTTTTGGGTTGCAAATGCAACATTGCAGTAGGGAAAGTAGCACTGCAACAGGGAAAACATGCTTCAAATGAAATAACTGGGGGTGTTTTGGCATATTATCAAATCAGCTCATTTGTACTGGATTTTTGTTCCAGTCCACTCAGAATACCACCTTCTTTGAACCATAGAACAGTATAAAGTTGATATTAATGTGAAAATGGCTATAGATAGGAGACAAATTTAGAACCAGGAGAAACCTAACAGGAAGATTAATCTCACACTCATAGGAAAAACGGATAGTTTTGTATTTTAAGCTTCAGTTTAGGAAAGAACATTCTTACTGAATCACGGACAAACATTATCTAGCTACCACGTTAGATAACTATTCAAAATGTCAGTGAAAGCAAGTGCAGAGGCAGGGGATGGGATGAGACAATTTTAGAGTGTGCTATTCTGTCAGGTACTATGCAACTCTGGATACTCCTTTAACTCATGCTTTTACCAGGTAATCTGATACAAAAAAAAAACATCTAGCAGGATGATTTCTTAAGTACTATGCCAGATACAGGCTTTGCAACTATAACCCTTGGAAGACTGCATCCACTTACTATTGCCTGTAACAAAACAAAGTGCAAATGTCAATCAAGAATCTTCCTTGTAAGGCTAATTATCAAAACCTTTTCTACAGAACCAGTAGTGTCACCCTGAGTTAGGCTACCTTCACACTCAAGAGGGCAGAGCCATTAAAATGCTTTCATATATATATACGCAATTATTTTTTCTCAGCTCTGTTGCTTGTTTTCATTCATCCTCACTTAATCCCCCCACTCCTTTCAAATCTCTTCTGTGTCCTTTATTCAGTCTTCTTCTTGGGCCTTATTTATTTACCATATTTTGCACAGAGAAGAAAAAAAAAGAAACAAAACACAGAAGAAAGCAGAGTATTTACAATGAACTTGATGTTATCTGATAGGAGTTATAATAGAAAATTTTAAGGACATTGCATGACAAACAGATTGCAAAGTAATCAGCACTGCAGGCCTGTGTGATGTCCTATCTTCCCAAAGAACCCCCAGGATAGAGATGGCTAACAGCATTGCCCATTCCATGTCCCGGAGCACCATGCCAGCAAGTTCTGCCATCAGTATTACAGAAAACATCTGTCATTATTTTCACCTCATAGATCATGGTCTTTAGAAGCAACAGGCCCTGCACAAGCACAGTGAGAGACAGAAATCTGAGCCAGAACCCTAGGTTCTAGTGAATTTACCAAACACTGAATTTAAAGGTGGCTCTTAAATGGCTCTTTCTTCTCTATCTGCCAAACATTTGCAAAACATATTGGGTAAAACTATGTGGTTTGAAGAGCACTTCAGCTGCCAATGTATCACAAATCTACATTTTTAGCACAACAGAATGCAGCCTTACCTATATTAATTAAAGAAAATAGAAGGATGTTATTTTACTCTTGAATGCACTAATGCAGTTTCTGTTGAAGCTAATGGACTACTCACAGTGGTAACTGTTGCTCTTCACAATTACTAGCTGTGGTCACTGGGGACTTTAGACAAGACTTTACATTTGTGCAAAGCCGCATGTATCTCACAGTAAGTGCTATACAAGCACTTTCAGTGATTGTCCACAGCCTGGGCAGGACTACAGGGCTTTGGGCAGATCATTTACTTCCCCTGTACTTTGACACGTACCTGCAAAACAGAACAGGTTACTCTGTGGGATGCTGAGAATAAAGTACAATAAAAGTCTTGAGAAATCACTATTCAGCCCATATGTATACCTATTGTACTTATGATTTTCAGTTCCTGAAACCTGCAGCTTATCTTTCTGAGGCTGAATCACATACTTACTTCTTTACAGCCAAAACATATTCACAGGGGGCACCTCCTACCTCTGCTTTCCTATTTACTGAAGCAACTTTTTCATTCCCGTTGTGTGCAGGAAGAAGGGGCAGAGTTTTGCCTTTTTTAAAACAGCATTACAAATACAACTGTACACTTCAGCAGGAAAGAAAACACAAATACCAAAATACACATAATTTAACAGAGACAATCCCAAACATGACATTAGGTGTGAGATGTTTCCTAAGGAACCACCTGGGTAATGGAACTTTTTATTTTTATATATCCTTATATCACCACTTTTACCAAAAGGCAATGTTTTAAAATTAAAAAAGGTTCATTAAAAAGGCTCAGCTCCTCCTCTCCCTCAGAAGACATATGTAGAGATCCCACTGGGAGGGAAGAGCACTGCCTGAAACCAAGTGATAGCAGACTTGGTTGTGATCTCAGTTCAGCTGAGATGAACCACCAGGTTCAAAAGGTTACACCCCATGTACAATGACATAAGGCTAGGGAGATCTCTCACAAGGAAGGAATAGATATTACTGTAAATACATGCCTGAGATTGCTGGAGACTCATGAGGCTGTAATCCTACCATAAGTCAAGGCTATCTGCCTTTACATACATAAATCTGAGAGGTTTTCACAAAGAAGTTACAGCATATAATTAAACCCTTTAGCAGACATTACAAGGAAAGCCAAGATCTCATCACTACAGTAATGCTTCAAAACATGACTTCAGTTGCTGATCCCAGGCTGACCACCTCCAGCAAATGTTACAAGCAGCAAGGACCACCTCAGAAAACCTTAATCAAAATACCTATTGAAATTATGTTACATCCCCTGTTCAAGGCCATTTTTTCCACCCCCCTTACAAAACACAAACAAGACAGACAAAAGGACAATTTACTAAAACTAGTAAGCAGTAGTATCTGTAATGATTTACTGCAACAGTAGAACAACACACACATTAGAGGGAAGAGTATCTTCTCATCTAAGTTACAATGCTATTTATATAGATCCGGAAGAGCATTCAGTTCCCTTTGGTTGCAGTGAACAGTCTGAAGGTTGAAATTACATTCTCTATCGATCACTGGAAGACAGGCTTAGGGACAGGCTATTGAAAAATTTCAGTGTCCTTTTGGCTGCCTTCCAGTCCCATCTCCAGGTGGCTGCTATTCTATTTAATGTAACTGGAGTCTACCCTTAGGATGAATATCTTTCTTCCTGACAGTTTTTATTCTGTTTCAAGGCAGGGGAACAGCCACAGACCAACAAAGACTGCCTCTCCCCAAGCCTCAGCCGGAGAGCTTGGAAACAGAACAAACAACATGGCCCAAATGCTGCTGCGTGACCCTCTCGCAAACAAGTTTCTCTGCAATTTCACTGGCAACAGAGGCTGTAACAGTTGAGGTTGGAATAATCAGAGAAATTGGGTCTCAACTGAGAAGATTCTATTTGTTCCATAGGTTCAATACACAGTAACCAGTCAGAAAAAGATACTGTATTGCTAAAAGATTGTAACATAGAGATGATTCTTGTACTTAACAATGCAGGTATTTTTTAATATAGGCCACAGGCTAAACTGGCAGTCTGGTTGCATATAAGAGCTTCCTACTTTTAATTAGGGATTCTAGAACAAAATTCAACCTGCTGGAAGAGCCTTCAAAACCTTCACACATAAAAGGTTAAAAAAATTCTCTAAGTAGACAGTCCTGGTTAATTGCTAACACAATTTTGCACTGTTGGTACTGATCAGGTGTTAAGGATACTGCAGTGCAAAAGTTCAAAAGCAGGGCTTAAAAAGGCAAACTCACAAAAACATCAATCTGTGTCTAACCCACAGTGCCCCTGGGGCACACGCTACACATATAAGGGCACATTCTGCTATGGTGATTGTTTTTCATGGCTACTGGCTAAAAAATCAGCCAAGGCTCTAACTGACCAATTTCTCTTGGTTGACTTACAAGCTCTCCTGGCTCTCTGGCTTAGCCAAGTACAAATGCTCCTCACAGACTTCCTTCCCACTCTGCATTGCGGATGTTTGTGCAGCACAGAGGCTCTGATGCACACAATAAATTGGCCCCTTCTGCTTGTTGCATCTGCAAGAAGCAAAACACTAACGAGTTCAGAAGACATTTATGCTCCCCAAAATAGCCAGGACTGATTCTTATTTACCCCAACTCACTGAGTTACCACAATCACATTACTTTCAGCAGAAACATCAGTTAAGAGGTATTTGTGTCAGGGCCAGAAGCTAAGGACTATTCCATTACAGCAGGCCTGTGCTGGGATGTTGTTAACATCTTCAGCAATTCCCTTAGGAAATGTCAACAGCAACACCACAAAAAGAAACATTAGCTTGTCTAAATACTAAGAGGAGCCTGAAACAGTTTCTAAAATGTCAAAAGAAAAAACAACCCACACTCAAAACCAGCATTATTTTTTCTTGTTGCAAACATAGGTAATCTTTATGTTGGTATGAAGAGCAAATGATGGGGAGTCAGCACGGGTGTCAGTGAAGCCGTCTCCCTCTTCACGGTATGCAAGGAACATATTGATCATGCGAATAGAAGGAAGAAGATTTTCTCTTTGGGATAACAGAAGTAAATGTGTGAAGATCTTGCTTTTAGAAAACGAGGGAAGTCTAAGGGGATAGCTAATATTTGCCAGTTACTGGGTTACTGTTTTCTGTACACAGTGCAAGGCTAAGTATCTTGGACTTAGCATATTGCTTACTTCTTCTGCATTTCTTATAGTCACAAGACTCTAGTACTGACAACTGCACTAAGAAACCCCACTTTCCAAAATACAACACTCTTCAGAAATCTTCCATACTTTATAATATGCTAATCATTATTGTCTATTTTAGTATTTTTATTATGTAATTTATACTGTACCATTATTATTTCTCATTACTGTCACAGTGTGATAATTAGCAGTGTGCTTGCTGTACTCTTTTGCACTGGAAATAAACCCATATTAACTGATCTGGAAGCTCATTACTTCTGTAATTTATTACTAAGAAGCAATATTCACCTATGTACCAGAGAGCAAATGGCCACAGACCCCATCCATTCCATCTGGAGAGGAGAGAAGGCTGGAATGTGCAAAAGGAGGACCAAGCACAACTAATGTTCAGTACCAACAGGCATGGGATTTACAATTTTCATAGGATTTCATTATGTAGGAAGTGGTTTTATCACATGAAAACAGAAAACAAGCCACAGCCGGCTTACTGTCCTTCAGAGGTTGGCTATTACCCTGCAAAAAATCTGGAAGAGGCAATCACCTGCAATACTTTACACAATCCCATATGGTTCTCCCTCCTCTACTTCTTGGGCAAGACTCTTTCTGTTACAGCCAAGTCTCCACAGCCAGGTCTAAGAGCCAAACCCTGTTTAGCCCTGTTTAAGATAAAACTTCTCTGCAATGTCTCAGGCTTCCTGGAGAGCACCAAGACAGAACACAGGGCCTCCCAGCACAGGTTAGGCAATAAACTGGTTTTATCCCTGGCTCTTCCACTTGGGAAACAGATCATCATCAGATTTTTTTCACATCAACTAATGCCTGCAAGGCTGCCTCACTTAGTTCCTTCAGGTTCAATAGTTTTCTTGCTATTACTTTTATAAATAAAGATAGAACTTAACAGAGTATAAATGTGCAGTTGTGCTTGAATTATTTTAGGATTTTTTTCATCTAAAACTAAAATCACTTCACTGTTAATAATTAAAACCAGTTATTCTGTCACTACAAGTTTCCATACTTACCACATCACCAACAACATAGATACTCTGGTTTATTTTTTTTTTCCAATTCCTAGCAAAAACAAGGATATTTTTCATTGCTAGAACACTTGAGCTGGAAGCTGGAAGTCAGGTTAGAAGCTTACTCATCAATTAGTAATTAGGATCTTGCAGGTCAGGTTCTGCCCCAGCATCAGCTGTCAAATTACCTTTTACTGCAGCAATGTCAAATACACACCCACATCCACACCCTGCATTTACAGTCATAAATGTAAGTACTTTAGGCCATGGGAGCAGAAAAGTTATTCAGCTAGAAGAGGACAGGTCAGGCACAGGACTGAGTTCAGTTCATTTTCTCATGAAAGTGGACAAGAAATCCAATTATTAGCCTCACACCTTTATCTTAAACAGGAACAAAAGCCAATGATCATGACCCTTGTGAACAGCAGACATGATCATTAAAATAAAGCCAGTTCTATCATTTTGCATTGAAGAACTCCCCAGTTCACATTTTGGGATTAAAAGTATCCAGGGAAAAAAAAAAAAAAAAGTTATTCCAGCTCAACAGGCAGTAATCACAGAGCAAAGAACACTCCAGTTGGTGCTCAAGTTCGTGATGAAATAGTGATTTGGGAAGAAAAACCCTGATACTCAGCATCAGTCTCAGGGAATAGAAGGAATTTTCCTTTCCCTGCCACATACATGGATGCTGTGCTTCTGGATCCTGCCGATAACACATGCTCCTGAGGCATGTTCCATTATCATCACAGGCAATGCAGACATGCTTGTCAACCTCCTCTTGTATTCCCGATTTCCTATAAACACTATAGTGTTCCACATGTTTAATCTGTTTTATATCTTCAAACGCAGTTTACTAGTTTGGGGAATTTTAAAGGAATGTACTGAATTCAAATGAGGTTTATGGGCAGTTTTACTAATAAGGTGTTTTGAGGATGAGTTATTTCATAGAGAATACCCATGTGAATAGAAAAAGACAAAGATTTTTTTATCTCCCCAACTCAAATCTCCAATTCCCACTAGGATGAATGGAATATGCCCAGGTCACCGTCTCCATTATTATTCAAGTCCATTCCTACCTGTGACCATGATAAGTTCTGCTGCAGAGAAAGCTGTCAGCTGAGACAACAATGTCCTGACAGCAGTCTTGTTTCTAGCTCACAATCTATTTCTGCTATTAATATTTTTAATATAAAGGAATGAGTCTGGACCCTAAAGATTACAGGGGGCAGGAAGAGAGCTTGCCAGGTTCCTGACAACATTCTGAGTCTATGCACCACTTTATATTACTCTTCGTACAGACCAAAAAGGTCTGACAACACGACTAATGATTCCTGTAAAGTTAGGCACATTTGCAGAACTAGGGGCAAAATCTGAAGTCATAAAAATATTGAAAAGGCATCGTATTTTTAAATCAAGTCTCCAATGAACCACATCAAACCCCATTACCATCCATATAACATAAGTGCACTTTCTCTTCGAAGGAGATGCATGGGTCCACAGAATTTTGCCATTCTTTTTTAATTAGTATTTCTTTCGGGGCCCACAGGGAGAGCCTTGAAAGATGAACAATAATAAAACTTTCCTATTCAGACAAGGAACAACACAAAAGATGTTCTCACTTTGTGAGAAGCTTTGCTTAAAGCAGGACAGAAAACCAGAATAGCCAAGGAAGGGCTATCAAGTGACAGAGGAGGGACAGACAGTGCATTTAAATAGATGGACTGCTAATGTACACTGATATCAGTGTAAATCACTATAGCACAGTAGCTTTAGCATAACATCTACAACAATTTCAAATTCAGTATTAAAACACAAAGCAACACTAATTTCAGACCCTGCAGCTTCACTGGGTTCTGACAGGGTTGTACAGGATGCAGGGATGTGAGCTTAGGCAATGAGTACATACTATTTTCTCTTCCTAGCTGTGCTGGGTGAGAAGGTTACAGCCCCAAGACCTGCCAGCTTATCTGACCATTCTGCACATCAGTTCAGACATAAATGATCTTGAGTTAAAACTCTTTTTCCAGATAGAGTTCAGGGCATGACACCCAGAAACTGGAAAAGAATCAGAAATAAAATGAGTACAAATACCCATGTGCGGAGTCTGTCCACTCTTCTGAATTTGGAAGCCCCCTTGTTGCTACCTGCTATTCCTGAACATTGCCCAACATAAAACCAGGCTTCATAAACATTGTTTCCTTTTCTAAGTAAATGAAAGATTTTTATGATGCATGATGTAATATTCGAGACATCATGACTCTCATCAACTGACATTACAGGCAGGTACAAGAGCTGTAAACTCACAAGGGAAAAAAATACAAATAAAAGAAAAAAACTAGTATTTTATGGAGTTCTATTTGAGGAAAGACATTTTTGCCCCAAAATGTCTCCTGATACTCTGATTAAATCCATCAATTCACTGTAATGTGAACAGCCCTTGAAACACCATTGATCAGTGTGATTATTGCTGATATTTTCATATTAGCTTATATGGGTTTAGCATTATTCTTTACTCGATTCTTCAAACATGCCTTCAGAAGATAAGTCATTACTGAGGATTTTATTATGCACAGCCAAACTAAAATTATTTTTCAGTATTTTCCATTATCTTACTGAACCTTCTAGAACAATGTCAGCCATCATCATGTATTCTGGAAACTAAACTCAGATGTTGCACTGCCTTTTGTTACATGCACAAATAATGCAAAATGGAATTAGACTTTCTCCAATTTGCTAAGAATAGAAGCCTGTTCTTGAAATTTTAGGTTGGGCAGCAGCATAAAGACATGAGAGAATATCAGCAATGATACCAACATGACTTAATTTTCTCTTCTTCACCTACTATCATCAGAACACGCACTCAGAAATAGTAGATCTGAACCTTCCAATGGATAACACCAATGCACCTCATGTGCAACCTGCAACAAAACAACCTCCAGCCTCAAGTCCAATGAGTCTGGCTGTGTGATGGACAGGCAGTTAAGTCTGAGAGCAGTTGGAGAATGCATACATCTTCACAAATTTATCATGTTCAGGTTTACACTTCACTTACTAGAGCCCAATGCAGTCAGTATGACAACTGCTATATGAAATTCAGCTATGGGTGAGCAATCAGGACTGAAGCTACCCTTTGCATACTAAGCACCACTACATTTTGACCATCAAGTTAGCCAGATCAGCAGATTTTGGGACAACAACCTGAGAGTTAACTGCTGAAGTTCTGGGCCAAAAAATTTCCCACTGGTAGACACCGGTGTTGTACAGGAGTAGGCTTGGGCTGATTCTTCACTGAGGCCCACTGGATGTTTGGTAAGGACTCAGTTCTGCAAGAACCTTCCTTGGGCAATCCACAGGTCTTGAAGCCAATGAGTAATACTATTTTTATGAATTAGACTTGATTTAAATTATGACCTATTTAGTCAATTTCCCCAGCCAGTCAAAATATATTTAAGCAGCTTTACACCATCACTGCGTCAAAGTAGTGAACATAATGTTATGGAGCTGCTGGCTGAAGATCCAAACAGCTATGTGTGGACAGGAGAAAGGGTGTAGATTTCAACCCCAGCTCATTCTGGACTTGTAACTCTATGAGAAGTCTTTGATGGGCATATCTCAGGCATCTGTATTTTTGCTTACTGGACTCTGCCTACCTTGCGACAGTGGCAAGAAGACTATTGAAACTGGAATAATTTTGTTTCTGTTGACTCTACCAGCTATGGTTTAGAACACACACCAAAAAAAAACAAACAAACCCTCCAAAACAGCACCAACATATTAGGCAGGACACTGATTTCAGCAAAACTACCAATATTGAAAACTGGAGCTGGAACAACTGGTTTCTTCAAACAGGGGAATGGTTTCCTTCCACTACCAGTACCAAACACAATCAGGCTCAACTTCTGACCAACGTAGTGGAGACTGTAGCCTTTTTTTGAAAATGGAAAATACTGTTCCTTCAGGTTCTGGGAAATGATTATGTTTTGGGGCTAGCGGTGTACTTGCCATTTCTGACAGTCAGCTTCTGGTTATAACATTTAAAGATTTAATTTTTCTATTACATTTACATTCCAAAGAGAGACACTGGATTTTAAACCTGATGCTCCCAAACAAGTATAATACCTCTTGCTTTCCATATTGACTTTTACTCCCAAATCTTGACCAAATTTGTATGTTCAGAGCTTCCTGGATGCAGCTTTCAAATACAGGGATTTTTTTTATTAAACTGAAGCACAGGGCCAATTTGTTTCAGTGTTATACTCTCCTTTCTAATATTACAGAGAACTCTCCCCGTGAATAACTTGTACCTGTCTCAAAAGGATTTTCATAAACATCAGAGGAAAGAAATCAGCCTTAAGCAATGCCCTTGTGCAACATACCACATTTGTGTAACCTTCAGACTTCTGCTACATGGCATATATAATTTATGTGCAACAGTCCCTGCTTCTCTCTCAAAATACTAGTACTCAGATACAGAATGAAACAGCTGCCTCTACCAAATTAACAACTGTTATTACAGCTACATTAGATTCAACACAATATATATTTTAGTTTTAGAACACTTTCTATCATCCTGTATGAGAAAAATAGCACAACATAAAATATACACAAACACACCACCAAAACAGTCAGCCAGCCAACCCCCATAAGTCAGGATGGCCGAGCGGTCTAAGGCGCTGCGTTCAGGTCGCAGTCTCCACTGGAGGCGTGGGTTCGAATCCCACTTCTGACAGTTCTTTTTAGGGATTACATGTGGCTGGCAATTCGTCACCGGCAGTGTTCCTGAGGGCTAAATTGCAGGACTAGTCCTGCTAGATATATTTATCAGCAAGATTATCTCTGCAACTAAGGACTTTGGGCTTGTCTAGGCTGGAGAAAAGGAGGCAGAGGAGTGATCTCAGCTTCCTGAAGAGGGGAGGTGAAGAGGGAGGTGCTGAGCTCTTACTCCGAAGATTGACTAACGGGGAATTCCAAGCTGCACAATAGAAAGTTCAGACTGGACATTAGGAAACATTTTTTTCCTGAGAGGGTGATCAAACACTGGAACATGTTTCCTAGAGAGGTGGTTGATGCTCCAAGCCTGTCAGTGTTTAAAAGGCATTTGGACAATGCCCTTAACAAAATCCTTTAACTTTTATCCAGCCCTGAATTGGTCAGATAGTTGGACTAGATGATCACTGTAGGTCCCTTCCTACTGAAATATCCTATTGTTGTCTTAAAATAAATAAATAAATAAATAAATAGATTAATAGGGTCCTGAATTAAAATGGGAGATCTAATTATCTCAGCCTAAAGAAAGGAGCAGCTCAGAATGCAGCCCCTTGTTTTGTAAAGATTTAAAAAGCTCTCAAAAGCACATATGAATCAATAAGTGAATTACATTTTCACATTACATGCTTATAGTTAAGTACACAGTGAGTGACATTCTGGAATACAGAGTATTTCTGAAAAACAAGGTCACAAACATCAGTCACAAGAAAACTCTTCCCATGAATCAAGTGAAAGACCGCAATTTTTAGCACCATAAGCTGGAAATGTTAAGCATCCAGCACTGCAAATGCTCAGTAGATATGCAATAATGACCTCTGAACATGCATAGAACTAGATCATTATGCATCTGCAGCTAAAGAAGATAAATCAATGACTTATTCCAGAGTAGGAAACAGATTTGAGGGAGTGTTTTAATTATGTAATATTAACACAGACTCCAAGAAAGGTAACTAATGCTTTCCATGGGCAAATGCTACTAAACATTCCTTGAGTGAGTTGCTCACCTACCTCAAATACTTATCTAGTAAAACTTGTGTACAGAAGATATGTTATCTTTTTTCTCCAAAACCTTTACCCTGGGGGCTGTTAACTCATCCCTTCGTACTAGGCAAGTGGCACTAGAGTCCATCAACATATACAAGGATGTTTTGCAGAACATTTGCAGAAAGAAATGTTAAGATCACCATCTCCTAAACTGTTAATGCTAAATCAGTATTTAATTCCATGTTCCAGACAACAGTTCTACCAGCACCGGATTCTGAAAGCAGCACATTTGCCTGCTATGAATGCACAAACAAGTCCAGTGTCCTGGGGTCTGCCAGACATTCAAAAAACTCAACAGGCAGCTGCCTAAAGCAGTAATAGACAACTGCAAGCTGCAGGGTGCTGGGATGCCTGGCTTTTCTGTGGGATCCATTTTGGATAAAATCTGCAATCAGTACCCTGGTTGTCATGGCAGTGGGACATCTAGTTCCATCTAGCTGTAACTAGATGACCATTAAGGTGCCTTCCAACCCAAACCATTCTATGATTCTGTGATTCTATCACCATACTTCTAGTTCATATGCTCGTATGGGAGGGAAGGGGAAGGAGAGATATTTAAAAAACATTAAATAATTGTAGGCCACAAGCAAAACAACTCTGAAGTACAGAACTTCCTGAGTATCATTTCAATTATAATGTGAATACTGAGATCATATAAATCAGAACAGATGTACCTACACAGTATTTGACATGGTTAAACATCCTAGGAAGCTAGTAGTGACAAGGCATTTACTAAACAGATTGTGCATTCATGCACCTATTTAGAACTGTAGCTTTTTTCTACAGTCCCTTCCTGACGCTATTTCAATCCCTGTTGAGAGGCTTGCATGATGGGAGACAGAGAGAACTGCTTGGGGCTCCAGCCACCATTCTGGATAAGAAAAAGCCTAACTCCAATGGGAACCCATGTTTCTTCAGTGCACCTAGGATTTTATCCCCTGATTCAAATCCTCATTTTGGACAAGGCTGCAGAGGAGTTGCTGGACATTTGAAACACCAGCAACCCAACAGAATGCACAGAGTTAAAAAGTCCACAGCCATGAGCTCTGCATAGCTTGTAGTTAACAGCATTTCTCTTCCAGTAACACATCATAATGACAGAATTAGGTCTGAAGATGATATTTCATTTGGATTTTCAATATAATTACACAATAAAATACAATACATTTCCAAGTCAACTCTTCCATATTCACAGGCTGATCAAAACAAAAGAGGTAGAGGGAGTGTTAAATCCAAGGCCATCGTAAACAACAAAAACCACAGGATTTCATCAAGAAATCCCTGTAGAAAGTTCAGTTCCTTACTCTCTAGCAGATCATTCATCCTGAATTAAAGGCCTGCACAGAACAATAAAATCTGCCAAATCCTATGTTAATATGTTACACAAGTTACAGTAACATATGTTAATATGTTACACAAGTTACAGCAATATGTTACACAAGTACAATACAGTACCCTATTAAGAATACGCACTGAATTGTGGCAAAGCATACATTAACTGATATAATGACAGCTGTGAAGGCAGTCTCTTCCTATACAATGGCCTTCAGAAACTTACATGATGCACTGGACAGAATCTAGAGAGGCATTTGAGGGAAAAAAGAAACAATTATTTTTTGAAAAATCTGATTACCAGTATGTATGGCAGCTATTTCACCTTCACACACCAAGATCTGCACTTTTATGTACAAGCTGGTTAGTGAGGCTACATTTAAACTCTTCACATGAATATGTTCAGCTCTTCTTAATTGAAAACCAAAATAATCATATTAGCTAGACAAGATATCCAGACCTAAATAGCTTCAATTATCAAAGGAAGCACAAGGTCAACTTTTTCCGGGGTTGAAACTGCATATATCTTAGCCATTGCAAGTCACAAGGACCGAGACCAAACTCTCAACATTCGCATGAGCTTCAAATATTTCCCGCGAGGCAATGTCATGAGGCAAGAAGTACAGAACCACAGGCCGCTCAGAAATCTATTCTCTCTCTGGAGCAGTGCAGGACAGAATACTTCTGGTAAATAAAGACACAGAGAATGACTGGGGTTTTTTAAGAAAGTGACTACACTTTTTCAAACAAACATATTTCAGTATGCCAATGCAAACAGGATGTAGAAGCTACAGAAAGAGGTTGTGCTTCACCAAAGAAACAGTTTTCTCTCAGCAAACCTCTATTAAATTCTATCTCTCAATCAATAAGGAATAAGGATTTCCTTATTCCCGTGCAGCAGCTGCAGCCAGAGCTGTACTTGTGAACAGAGCCCTCACTGAACAGAAGGGAAAGAACACAGGCAGACCCCACACCCCATGTGAAACCCCCCTGAAGGGGTTTCAGGGGAATAGGTAACTTTATGAGCAAGGCAGGATTCTACCACTACCACCCCAGCACTGTCATACATGACAGGATATTGCCACATTGCAGGTTTTCCTTCATATAAAATTTTCTCCAGCAGACTAATAGCCATTACCAAATTTTTCTCTGGTCTTATAAATGTTGCCCACGGACTAGAGAATACAGCACAGCAGAGACCCTCTCATTATGTGCTCATCATAAGGCATAGTAGATACCCAGATCTGATAAGTGTTTATCACTCAGCACGAGTGATTGAACAGCTGAAATGGATGGAAAGTGCTTCCATTATTTCTCTTCTGACACCAAATCCACACAGCACCTTGAAAAGAACTATACAAAGTTCAGCCAAGTATATGCTAAGGAGATGGACACAGAGGGAGTTCTGAGATACCTCATTTCTTCTACTGCTCTTTAGCAGATAGGACAGTGTATTTCCAATACTCTGGATTTCAAGGATTTTTAAAAAGAGAAGTAAAAGGAATAATCAGGATACCATGGTTCACCTGCTCCCTTTGTCATTAAAATCAGCCTACACTGGCAGTTCAAATCATGCATTTATCTTACTGAGAAACAATCCATTACCAGCAGATAATGATCTTTTTTGCCCTAATGAATCTACCTTGAAAGGAATCTACCTGGGGCTCTGTTCCTTTCACAGTTATTAAAACATGAAAGCTGGACTAAGTCTGCTGAGGACATTGATGGTTAACTCCGATGTCAATTAAATGTCAGCTTTATGAACTGGAATTAATTCAGAGAATGCAAGTCTATCCTTACATTAAAGATGATGCAGGCAGAAGCTGTTCTCTCAGTGCAGGAGTCCTGGATCTCTATTGACACAAATCACACTGCAGATGGGCAGGCCCAAAGGGCAGCCGTGGCATGAAGAAACACAGCTGCCCAGAAAGTGAAAGTAAAACATTGCTGTTTCTGACACCATAGAGAAATTGTAATAGCACAGGCAGAAAGGTACCTCCTGCAAGCCAAATTTTCTTTCAGCAAGCCTCAATTAAACAGGATCTCCTATGGACAGATATCATCACAATATCAGGCAGCTTATTATTGTTTCTGCTGCTAGTACTTTTTATAAAACATGTAAATGGTTGAGTAAAACAGTATTTATTTGTAGGTATGCTTGTCCTGAAGCCAGTGTCTTGCTCTGCTTGCTAAAGTCGCATTCCGCTTTGAAGGGTCATGCTATCATTTCACTGTGGGCCAATCCACCAGCTATTTGCTGCTAGATACACACACCCTTCCCTCAGAGGGGTAGTTTCATACTTGTGTTTAACTGGAATTAATTTATTTCCTGTTACTCCAGTGTTAGTGCTAAGGCTCTGACAGCTCCCCTAGCACAGCATTAGTGGGTCGCCTCATCACTATTGTACGGCTACAGACTCCCCACCAAAGCAGCCAGATACTTCAATGCCTCCTCAAAGATGAGGGCCTGGAAACCTTACCTCATACAACCACTATAAAAACAGAACTTCCCATCTTTCTTTCCCATTAACTAAAATAAAGAGCAGAGCTATATTATAGCCTTGAGGGAATCAGCATTGGGCACAGCAGAAGATATCCAAGCATCAACAGTGTTGATATCCTTTACTCAGTATCAGAATCATACAACAGTTTGGGTTGGAAGGTACAGTTCCAACCCCCTGCCACAAACAGGGACACCTTCCACTAGACCAGATTGCTCAAAGCTCCACCCAACCTGGCCTTGAACACTGCCAGGGATGGGGCAGCCACAGCTTCTCTGAGCACCCTGTGCCAACGCCTCACTACAATTACAGCAAAAATTTTCTTCCTAATACCCAATCTAAATCTATCCTTTGTCAGTTTGAAGCCATTTTCCCTGGAACTGTCACTACACATTCTTGTAAGAACTCCCTCTCCAGACTTCTTGTAGGCAGCACCCAGTGTGGTGTTTACTGAATGGCAATAATAAGAAACACCTCTGCGTTGCTGTGTGCAGTTTTGCTTACCTCCCTTTTTACATGAGAAACACTTTATTTTCAGGAGAAAATATTATAAATACCAACTGGAATATAATAAATAATCTGCAAATGTCCACAAACATGTCTCTTTATCTGACTGGTGTCAGTTAAGGTAAAATACAAATTACAAGCTCTACATAAGTAGAGTTATATAAATAGGCGAGTAGGCTCGAAAACAAAACACAGATCTCAGAAAGTTATATTCACCTGTCAAAGCAAGTAAACTACCAGATGAAAGGGAGGCTAGGTCTGACTGACTAAAGCCTTTTCTTTTTTTCCCCCAAAGAGCACAGGTTTGACATGCTGAAGTCTGCATATTTAAAATATACAATAATAAAGATGAGCTATTGAGTCATCACCAATTATTTTAAAAGAGCAAATTGTTTATTTATAGAGAAACTGACATTTATAAAGACAGACATGAAGGACTCAGTTGAAGAAGCAGCAATCTTTGGAGCTTGGAGGTTTTGTTTTTCCTAACTTAATTGACTTTGCTTCATCTCCATTCCTAAGTTCAGAAGTATCACATTTCAAACTAAAGTGCTATAACTCAGATTGAAGGTTCCCTGCCACTCAGTGGTCATATGTCACAAATGTCAATTTCGTCAGCGCTTTGGATAATGTAAGGTCTCCAAAAACTGGACTAATGCAGTTAAAATTAAGAGGAAGCTGCACTGAGTTTACATAGAGAAGCAGTGAGCGCAGAGCACCACCCTGCCTTGCGCTTCAGCTGCTGAGGCCCACCAGCAGCCCAGGTGTATCAGACTGCGGATACTGGTGTTGCCCAGATTTCCAGCATCTCCAACCAGAGTTACAAAGCCTATTGGAAAGCATGGCTCAGTGTCAGGACTCTCCCTTCATGGATCATGCGTAGGTATAGCTGTATTGCTTAACCTTCCTCTCCTAAATAACCTCTCCTCCTTAATCAGACTTACTCCTCAGCTGCAGTCCATCCCAGTATCCTCTTAACACACAAGAATATCCATTCGCATTAGACCAATGGTCAGCCTAGCTCAGCATCCTCTGGGACAGTGACCAAGACCAGCCCTAAGAGAAATCAATGCAGACAGCAGAAAGCTGCAGGACAAACAGCAGGACAAAGCTGCCCTGCTCCCAGGAATTTGTGGTTTGGAGGCTTCATAATATAGAGGTATTTTTTCATGTTTCATAGCCAGCAGCAGACTAGAGAGTGACTGAGGCTGGTGGGGAGCTCTGGGGATCCCCCAGTCCATCTTTCTGCTCCGTGCCAGCTCAGCTGCTGCAGATTGATCAGGGCCATAACGAGTCAGGTTTTGATTCTCTCCCAGGATGGAGACCATACAACCTTGTGGCAAATTGTTCCTGTGTGACACACTAAGAATTTTTTTCCTCATTTTCCTTCACTTTTTAGTATTCACATACTGCTGCACCGAAGTCCAAAGCCTGCCTAGGTACTGCCTGAGGAGCTGCATGCAACCCTGGTGTGTGGAGTTGTGATTATAGTAAGGGCAACGTTTCTCACGTCCCCCTACACTCTGGTCAGAACCACTGCTCTAACTTAATGTGAAATTGTGATCTTTAAGGTTTTAAGACCACAGCAAAGGTCTTGGGACCGGAGCATTCCTTATGTCATTGGAAAACTCTGAGATACCTAAATTTTCTGGGTTCTGGACTTTCCCTATGTTATCCGTAATGATTCCTTTCTTTGTCTTCAATGTCTTGAGCAGTGGATGCACCTGGCATTGCTCCACAATGCACAGACAAACAGCGTAATTCTGTTTACAACTAATTTCAGATAAATGCCGAACTATTTCTCATCTCTCACATCAGAAAAAGTCATGCAAAATGCAGTGATTTTCCAAAAGGTACATAACCTTTCAATGGTATCTTTCATTCTTGGAACTATTCTCATAAATGGCTTTTTTGCTCTTATGTTGAATATGCTGCATTTATTTCTCCCCTTCCCATGAGACTCACCATTTGCTGTATAAATCTGAAATGGTTTCTGATAATTCATGCTACAAAAGCAGCCTTTTCTATTCCAGTCTTCCAACTCACTTTTCATAAACATCAGGATGAGTAGAGAAAGGCATTAGAATAGCATCATATAATGATTTGGGTTGGAAAGGACCTTAAGGATCATCTAGTTCTAACCTCCCTGCTACCGGCAGGGACACCTTCCACTTGACCAGGTTGCTCCAAGCCCCATCCAACCTGGCCTCAAATACTGCCAGGGATGGAGCAGCCACAGCTTCTCGGGGCAGGCTGTGCAAGCACCTTACCACAGCAAAGAATTTATTCTTAGTATCTAATCTAAATCTATCCTCTTTCAGGTTAAAGCCATTCTCCCTTGGTAACTACCACCTTTTAAGTTTGAGCCTTGTGGCAATCAGCACTGGGCACAGCAGCATATATCCAAGCAATTTCACAAGTCATTGAGTATCTCAGCCTACTCCACATCCTGTGTAACCAGGACTTCCCCTTTCAATGCATCAATGCATTCCAGGAACTTCCTGGATTACTTGTGTCCTGCTGTGTTCGCTCTCCAACATATACCAGGCTGGTTAAAGTTCCCCGTGAGGACCCAGACCTGTGAATGTGAGGTTGCTCCCATCTGTCTATGGAGGGCCTCATCCACCCGGTCTCCCTGGTCAGGAGGCCTGTAGAAGACCCCCACTGTGATGTCATCTGGCCCTGCCCTCCCTTTAATCCTGACCCATAAACTCTCGGTCACCTTCTCATCCATCCCAAGGCAGAGCTCTGCTCACTCCAGCTGGTCACTGATGTAAAGTACAACACCCCCTCCTCATCTCCCCTGCCTGTCCTTCCTGAAGAGCTCTGTCTTTCCATTCCAACATTCCACTCATAGAAGCCATCCCACCATGTCTCTATGATATTAGAAAATCCATCCCAGAATTCTATGTTCAGAAAATAACCTTATTTATTATTTTTCTTAACATAAACAAGTGGGTCTTTGCAGATGAAGGAAGGCTTCCTCTGACATTATGGATCACACAAAAATATGCATTTGAAATACTGACCAATCATTTGTCATACACAGGAACAAAAGGGTTTGCCATGATAAGGCCTAACTCTCTAGTGGTGTTCTTTCACTGTGGTTATTTAAAATGCAAAAAGTATCTTAGAGTTACATTAAAGATGGAAGACCAAACAGGGATGAAAGATAAGACTACACAATCATCCCCTCACTGATTTTGTTGCACAGTTTTGGATTGACTATTGAGAAAGCTCCCTTAGCTCTTTCTGGAAAAAAAGTGAATAGCAAAAAGTTAATAATAAAGCCTGAGTTTTGCCTTCATTGAAAAATTAATGTAAGGGTTGAAGCCATGCTGTACTGGGGCCATTAAAAGCTTACAGGTATTAAGCTGAATACAGTGAGACACAACAAGCCCTCTACAGTCCTGGGCTGGCCCTTTTGGATTTGCTATACTGCTGATAGAATGAAGAATCATGCACCAAACATTAGCCAAAATAAATTATGCACCATATCTAGTACTAAATGAATTATACTGGCTCCTCAGAACTGCTCTTTTCATAAAGAGCCATCCCCCTAGACAGACTGCGGAAAACTGAGTGAATTTTCTTGCTGTAACTATGAGAACAGGAAACAGAGCTAAAGCTCCTATGTAATCAGTTTCAAAGCTAGAATTTAAATATGGCTACTTAGTTATAGAAGATTTGCTATGAACTTAAACTCATATTAACAATGAATTTTTGGATGTTTATAAGCTTAGAAACTGTTACAGAAATAACAACACAAAAATACTGGCTGTAGGGAAACCAGCTTCCCGTGTTCTTCTGATATTTACAATTAGGGAGCTTAATGAAATCGAGGGTATCAGATTTGTTTCATAATCCCTACAACTTGTACTATCATGACATCCTCCAACAAGGAGGATGGAACAAATGGATTATATCTACAGCCTAATTTTATAGTCTTCCCTTCGACTGATTTTCCTGTACTTTCCAACAATATTTAAGACAATATTTTGCAATTAATTGAAAGTCATTTAGTGCTCTCACCAAATTACTCGTCGATGAGTCTGGAGCAGATACACTTTCTTCTTCTCAAGTGCCTTTCATTTCTTCTCTGCATGCACAGACATGCACTTAATTAAAACTTTCCATCAAAGTGGCATTAGCTAGACACACAAGGCATACCAACTTGCTCTCAGGCTTCCTGCCAGAAAGCCAGCAGTGCTGATGCTTTCCTTCATTTACTTCAAAGTTTCAGCAAAACAGGCAATTTATGACCACATAAATACAGAGCCAACAACCCAAGACCACTATCTGCTGCAATACAGCACAGACACAGCCATTTTGTTGGTCCACTTAACTCAGACTGGTTCATGTTGCCAGATGCAGAACCAGAGCTCACTTTACCAAGTGTCTTCTGTAACACTGTCATAAAATAAATTACCAGGATGAGTGTTTAAAAAAGTGTCAGGGAGCAGCATGAACAAATCCCATTAGCAGTCAATAGGATTTGTGCACGTATCTATTATTCACCACACCAAAACCTTAACCCCAGGGCATAAAACATACAAGCGGTACGGAGATATATCACATTGTGGAATGAGGTTTAGTTTTGATTAGGATATTGGGATTTTTGGTAGGAAATAAAGATACAGGGAGGAAAGCCTTTTGATATAATATAGTGTTATGATTGTGGGCAGGGATTTAAAAAAGCATTGGATGAAAGGAAGACATCTGAGAAATCATGTAATTGCCGAAAAGCATTTGAGAAAGTCTGTAGCACAAAACAGCAGCCCTCATTATGTGGCACCAGTTCTGCTTTGGAAGGTTTCAGAGATGTGGTATCTGGCAAGCAACTCCAGAGACAAAAGGTATTTCTGATCACCAGTGTAGGTATTCCTACATGTGAAAAATACATCAGAGTCTAGATGATGCGACTTAGCTCTGCTAGGTGCTGATTGCCATACATGTGCTTTTCACATATAAGTTGAAATTAACTAGAGTGGCTTTAAATTGAGACTTGGTGTCATATGTGGCAGCACTGATAATTCTCTAATCTACATTTCCTAAAAATGAAAGAAATCTCACAAGTTATTTTATAGTCAGAACCTAACAGGAGCAGTTCTGTTAAGACTGGAAACATACCAACAACTGAAGGTATCTGCAAGGCACTGAAGCCCAAGCTCAGGATGAAATCTGAGCTTGAGGAAAAGTTCATCCTTCTCTGGGAACTATTTTATGCTTTCCTGTGCAAATGACTGAACTGGGGCGGAGTACATTCAACTTTCATTGTTCAGTAAGACTGACCTTTAGTTTATACCTTGACATATTTTTCTTCCAAATACATTTCTTGAAAGCGAAACCAAATGGCATTTTCCTCACCCTGAATACTCTCGGTAAAAAGTATTGTTAGAAAATTCAGGTGAAATTTTGACTTACAGAACAGGAGCAAAGGAATTTCACTGACTTCAGAAATACCAGAGTTTTGCTCTTCAGCAGGAGCTTGAATCATTCTGAATCACAGAATCCCAAGGGTTGGAAGGGACCTCGAAAGATCATCTAGTCCAACCCCCCTGCAAGAGCAGGGTAACCTAGAGTACATCACACAAGA
This sequence comes from Melopsittacus undulatus, assembly GCF_012275295.1. NCBI lineage: Eukaryota > Metazoa > Chordata > Aves > Psittaciformes > Psittaculidae > Melopsittacus > Melopsittacus undulatus. The sequence continues at coordinate 19,416,758 of NC_047527.1, forward strand.
ACTTGTCCAGGCGGGCCTTGAATATCTCCAACGTAGGAGACTCCACAACTCCCCTGGGCAACCTGTTCCAGTGCTCTGTCACTCTCACAGTAAAGTTCTTCCTGATGTTCACATGGAACCTCCTATGCTCCATTTTACACCCATTGCCCCTTGTCCTATTACTGGATATCACTGAAAAAAGCCTAGCTCCATCATCCTGACACCCACCCTTTACATATTTGTAAACACTGATGAGGTCACCCCTCAGTCTCCTCTTCTCCAAGCTAAAGAGACCCAGCTCCCTCAGCCTCTCCTCATAAGGGGGGTGTTCCACTCCCTTCATCATCTTTGTGGCTCTGTGCTGGACTCTTTCAAGAAATTCCCTGTCCTTCTTGAACTGAGGGGCCCAGAACTGGGCACAATATTCCAGACGTGGCCTCACCAAGGCAGAGTAGATGGGGAGAAGAACCTCTCTTGCCCTACTAACCACACCCTTTCTAATGCACCCTAGGATGCCATTTGCCTTCTTGGCCACAAGGGCACATTGCTGGCTCATGGTCATCCTCCTGTCCACCAGGACCACAGGTCCCTTTCCCCTTCACTCCTTTCCAGCAGCTCAACCCCCAACCTGCACTGGTACATGGGGTTGTTCTTCCCCAGATGCAAGACTCTACACTTGCTCTTGTTGAATTTCATCAAGTTTCTCCCTGCCCAACTCTCCAGCCTGTCCAAGTCTCACTGAATGGTAACACAGCCTTCTGGTGTGTCAGCCACTCCTCCCAGTTTAGTGTCATCAGCGAACTTGCTGAGGGTACACTCAGTTCCCTCATCCAGGTCATTGATGAAAATATTAAACAGCACTGGTCCCAGCACCGACCCCTGAGGGACTCCACTAGTCACAGACCTCCAGCTAGATTCTGTGCCATTGACCACAACTCTCTGCCTTCTTCCTTTCAACCAGTTCTTGATCCACCTCACTACCTGATCATCAAGCCCACACTTCCTTAGCTTATCTATGAGGATGCTGTGGGAGACAGTATCAAATGCCTTACTGAAATAAAGAAAAAACACATCTACCGCTCTACCACCATCCCTCCACCTAGTTACTTCCTCATAGAAGGCTATAAGGTTGGTCAAACATGACTTTCCCCTCATATAACCATGCTGGCTGTTCTTAATGACCCCCTCATCCTTGATGTGCCTAGAGATAAGATGTGCCTAGAATAAGTTGTTCCATCAACTTTCCAGGGACGGAGGTAAGGCTGACCGGTCTAGAATTACCCGAGTCCTCCTTCTTGCCCTTCTTATAGACTGGTGTGACATTTGCCATCCTCCAATCCTCAGGCACCTCTCCCGTTTCCCACAACTTACCAAAGATGATGGAGAGTGCCCTAGCAATGATCTCCATCAGCTCCCTCAGCACCTGTGGGTGTATTCTATCCGGACCCACCAATTTATAGATGTCCAGATTGCATAGCTGATCCCTAACCCAATCCTCATTTACCAAAGCAAACGCCTCCTTTGTCCTTACTCCTTCTGGGTCTATAGGAATTTGGGGCCCCCGGAGAGAGTCTGCAGGAGTAAAGACAGAAGCAAAGAAGGCATTCAGCACCTCTGCCTTCTTTATATCCTCTGTCTCCAGGGCAGCCACCTCATTCAGCAGTGGGCCTATATTGCCTCTTGTGTTAGTTTTATTTGCTATGTATTTGAAGAAGCCCTTTCTATTGTCCTTAACCCGACTAGCAAGATTAAGTTCCAAGGAGGCCTTAGCTGAACAGGGTATAACAGGGAACACATCCCCGTATAATGAAGAGACAGCCACATGCACAACATAACTGAAGGGTCTTGATCAGAAACTCTGTGCCTCCTGAATCTTCTAAAGCATAAGGGAACTGGAAACACAACAAAAAATGTGTCTGCAATTTTCCTCACACATTAATTACTTGAGATCAACTGGAGAAGTAAATAAACACACCAGCATTCCAATGCAAAGAAAAACACACACAAAAAAAATCCAGTCACTGAGATGTTAAGTTCTCTTTGTAATTTCAAGCATCAGCCACTTTCGAAGAAGGAACTTGCAGTATTAAAGGTTATAACTGAAGTGCAAGTGTAATCCTATAATTAAAGACTCTGCATGCAATAATCAGATGATCTCACAAAAATTCTAAGATGTAACAAAGAAACACAGTAGGAGAGTTAAATAATTCTGAATATTAGAGCTACAGCATGAAGCTGGTGTAGAAATGGAGACAACTTTCTCTAACAAAAAGATACCTGCCAGGTTGGCTGGTTAGTTTGTGTAAATGCCTTTGAAAAGCTCTACATGAGGTGGAATGGAGCCTTATTGTAAAACAGACTTCTGTAAAAATGTAACAGAGAAAACTTTAATCACTTGAGATAAATTCAAATAGAATTGAATTTCTTTTATACTTTTATTTTTAAAAACATAGATTATATCCAAATATTAATTCATATTTTACAGTTAAGGATGCAGCTGCTTTAAGGAAATTTTCAAAAGCACCATAGGTTACATTTTTTGTGAATTTATTTGTATGTATAGGAAGAAAAATATTTATTGGATGGACTGGTAAAATAAAAATATGTATTTTCTATATTTTGTTACATATGTAATCATTTTATGGAACTTAAACCCCCAAATATGAATACTGATTGAGCTTTTTATATTGTAGTGGGCCTGGCTGAGATGGAGCTAATTCTCTTCATAGCAGCCTGTATGTGCTATGTTTCAGATCCGTGATTAAAACAGTGTTGATAACACATCCATATTTTGGCTATTGCTTAGTAGTATTGCTAATATCGCTTTGTTAAGTCCTTCTCTGTTTTCCACTCTGTTCCCCTGCATGGAATAGGCTGGGGAGTGGGCAAGAAGCTGGGAGGACACAAAATGGGAAGAGGTGACCAGAAGTGACCAAAGATATATTCAACACCCATATGATGCTGTGCTCAGCAATAAAAGCTGAAGGAAGATGGGACATTCATGGTTAGGGCATTTGCCTTCTACAGCAACTGCTTCAATATATGAGGAGTAATATTAAGAGAAGTGGGACTCTAAGTTAATAGAGGGTAAGCCTTCAAGAAGTGTATGTTTAAGGCAGCTACCAAGTTGCAGAGAGCAAAGTGCAGAGTTCTGCATGGAACTGGTCACAAGGAGATCATAAAGAATTTAGGTCAATAGAGTCCAAGCTGATAAACTGAGTGCAAGAGGCAGAAGATGCACAGCAGATACTCTGATAGACAGAAAACAGGAAACTGGGCACAAAGGGTCAGTAGTAGTGTGTGTGGCAAATACCAAATGCAATTAAAAGAGGAAAACTTAGCAAAACTTGATAAAGGAAACACCTGACAAAGATAAACTGCCAATCTACAGGGAAGCTGAAGTTCTGGTGTACGGTTAAGTTCCAGAGGTACAAACACATAAAGCTGTCAAGAAATAGAGAGACCTTGACCCCTTACATCCTGGATCCATTGGCACTGGGGTAGTGAACATCTAAGGTGAAGAAGAAAACTTCCCTGCTGCTCTCTGATGTGAGGAAGCAATCATTCATAACTGCATCAACATGCTCAGGTCCATGTCCTCTCCTTCTTGCTTATCCACACCCCTGCTGAGAGAAGCTGTGGGTTATCAGAAGAGAACCACACTCCATGTTGGAAGGACAAATTCTGCAACAGAGAGACCATCTATGCACTGAAGGCTTGAGTCACCCTATCTGAAGGGCTATGTGATCTATTAATAAATCTGAGCTCTCATTAAGCAAAGCACAGGCTAGAAAAAATGGCCAGATGTGTAAAAGGGGAAATAACCCTTGAAAACCGAGAGACAGTCAGTACAGGATGTTACACATTTTGTTGTCCTATATATATCTGTATACTAGACCATGTCTGTTCTAAGTCTCATAGCCACCTTTATCGTTTTGCATTATTCAGCTTCCAGGATGCAAAGCAGTAAAACAGTGCAAGACATTGCATGTTCATTATTTAGGAAATGGTAGTAAAAGAGTCCATGTTGGTAGGCATTATTTTGCAGTTACTACCATAACAAAATTCAACAATTGGAAGGTTTTTGCAGTAACAGAGCAGAGGAGACAAAGCCTGTTATGCCTTCATTCAAATAGTGTCACTTCCAATTAAAAAGCAAAAGAAAGGCAATAGTGAACACCATGAGAATTTAGGTCAAACCAGATCATTATTTCTGTACATTTAAAAATCCCACAGGAAAGAACATGCCCTTAGTGTTCAGCAGTGGACAGTTTTGTGGACACCCTTTAGAAGCTGGCAGAGGTATCAGAACAAAGACAGCAACAGTTCAGGACTAATGCCAACAAAACCCATTAAATTTAGAAACCATGTGTAAACATAGCTTTTCTGCAGCCAAGAGGAAAGAAGAAACTAGGTCCATATTATCTTGAAAATACTACAGTCTGTTCATATCTGGAGCTTATAAATGAACACTATTTCTGTAACTTTCTAATCAAAACCAAATAGAAGAATAAGAAGTCAGTAACTGTCACTGACCAGAAAACTGATGAGTCTCTCCAAATCTTTTCATCCTTCTTCTATACCAGTCATATTACTTGCCCAGCTCAGCTACCATCTAAGGCTATAAACAGGCCAATGTGAGTAGACACTGGTTTTTCCTCTTATCACAGGTCTCAAATTGCTGCTGACAGACCTGGCATAAGAAAATTTACTGTAACCTTCCAGGATGGCTGACTGGAAAGAAAACTGCCTCCAGAAACAACGGCTGTGTTATGAAACTCTCAGACCACTGGCCAAGGCTGCCAGCACTGCCATTCACCACCTGGCTGCCCATCACAAAGCACCAAATCAGCCATCAGCACCTTACAGAAGCTACCACCTGCATTAGCCACTAGTGCATCAGGCTGAACTCAAACCCTTACAAAGACCACAATAAGAATAACCCTGAGTTCACAACAGGGCAATCAGGGTGCCTGGAGATCAGAGTTCTTTCCTCTTGCAAGTTCTTGCTCTTGCAAGACTGAAATAAGTGCAGAACACGAACAATACAAGACATGAGAAACTCACTGACCTCTGCTATTCCAATGTTGGTGTCTATTGTTGATTTAATTAACTGGAGGAAAATTAACATGGCAGAAAAAAGTTGAGAGCCAAAAACAAGACAACAGAGAGAAACCACAATAGTTCAATACTTAAAAGCCTGAGATCAGCTCTCAAATTAAATTGAAATCAATAAGAATTCACCTCTTTGTTAGCAATGTCAGTGCACATTAACAACACAACTTCTTACAAAGAGCTAAGAAATACCTGCCCCACGTGTAAATTTTGTGAAAGTTGTTCTGATCACTCAGTTTTATTGGCTTCATTATTCACTCCATTCAACAGGGATTATCCACTATAAATAAACTCTGTACACAAAATTAAGAGAAAGGTAAAAATAAGAAAGGAACCAGGACACTATGTACCTGATAACTTCTGAAGATCTGGTGATAGGAAGTGATTCAATTTTTGAGTCAGAGTTGTAATTTTGTCAAATGTTTTGTGGACATTACAATTAGCAATGTATTATCAGAACTAAATAAAGATTGATTTTACAATAAAATAAACATTAAATTATCCTATTTTACAGAAAAACAGCTTTGTTCCTCATGATATTTCCAGGTAAATACAGTATTTTTTTCCAGGCAGAGAATTAATATTACAAACTGTACTGAGTTCAGCAGTAGCAGTCGTTTTTTTTCCTTCTTAGTAGCTGGTGCCACACTGTGGTTTTGACTTTCAGCCTGGGAACAGCGCTGATAACACCGATGTTTTTAGTTGTTGTTCACTAATGTTTAGTCTGACCAAGGACTTTCTGAGTCTCATGCTCTGCTAAGGAGGAGGGGAAGCCGGGAGGAAACAGACAGGACACCTGCCCCAAACTACCCAAAGAGGTATTGCATAACACAGCACATCATGTCCAGGATGTAAAACTGGGGGCAGTTACCTGGAAAGATCACTGCTCGGGTTGGGGTGGGTATCGGTCAATGGTGAGCGGTTGTATTCTCTCCCCTTGTTATTTCCCTTATCATTATTATTATTGGTGGTAGCAGCAGTGATATGTGTTATACCTTAGTTACTGGACTGTTCTTATCTCAACCTGTGGGAGTTACATTCTTTTCAATTCTCCTCCCCATCCCTCTGGGAGCAGGGGAAGGAAAAAAGGCGGGGAGTGAGAGAGTGAATATGTGGCTGATTTATGGCTGACTGGATTTAAACCATGACACAAACTCAAGTTTTTCAAAAACTCTCAAGTTTTAGGCAGTCTGTTTGTAGGTGTTTATACCTTTCTAAAGATTATCAATAAAATCTCAAGATTTTCTTGTTCACAGTTAACAGTCCTCTGGGAAAATTAAATTCAAAATGCACTTCAATGGAGAGAACAAAATACCTGACAAGTACTCAATCGCTAACTAAAATACGGTACCAATTTCAAGAATACTCGATGTAATTTCCCAGTTTACACATAGGCGGCTGCTAGTATGGAAATCCACTCAGCCTCTTCCCCTCTCAGAAGCACAAAATCCTTTGTTTATTGTAACTGGTTCAAAACTGTCTGTGCAAAGTGCAAAATAGCAGAACACAGTATGGGGAGAAGCATAGAATTTAATTTCCCCAGATATGCCTTTTGTCATAAACCCTTGTTTCTGGCCACGAAAGACAATTTCATATTGTCTGTAATATTCCTTATAAGGAATTTTCATTTGCATAGTAATCAAGATTCAATCTGGAAGGAAAAAAGCAATATAAGAATGACATTTCAAGGCTACCAATCAAACACTATTCTTTGCTTTGCCATTGCTTTATAATGCTAAGAAAAGATAAACAGACTATCCTAGGAGTAAAAAAATGTTTAAATTAGCACAGAAGGAGCTCATATGCCACTAAACAGTGGCAAAAATAACTAACACACCTGAATGTAATTTAACGTAATGTGTTTATTTCACTTAGCAGAATGTCTTTAGTTAACCTGAGTGGTAATGTTCTGCAGAGGCGAACAATTAAAAGCAGAAATCCTCAAATGGGAAGTTTGCAATTCCATTACTGTACCCTCAGCAACAGTTATCTTAAACTCAGCATACTGACAAAACAACAGACTCTGCACTTACCTAAAAATAAGACCAAAGTTTCCTTTTCCTAAAAAGCCATTACCATTTCACACAAACACAAAATACCCTATTGACTGTGTTGCCTCATGAGGCAAGAGTGCCCATGCTTGCAAGAGCACAAGAGACCAGCTGCCCCTGGCAGCACCTGACTCAGGTGAGGCTGCAGCTCAGACCAAAGCCTTGTGAAACCACTGTGGGAGCTGATGCCTCAGAAATCCAAGCTGCTTTTTCTTACTTGCCACCCCTGATTCCTGCAGGTGTGCAACATGCTGCTTCTTATGTGCTACCTAAGGGCAAGCTAACCTCCCCTCGTCCTACCAATTCAGAAGAGATGAGCTTCTTCTCCAGGTACCAGATTAAAAGTGCTCTGCCACTCACCAGGCTGCCATGAGGCTGGAGCGCAAATGTTAAAGCCTTTGACTAGCTTGTACTAGAAACCTACAAGCCTACAAACAAGCACAAAAATCAGGGAGTTCACATAAGGAAGGAATGGTCTATAGCACCTTTGTTCCACGGAGAACTCACACTCCCCTGTAGAAAACCCATAGGTGCTGGTACTTGGGCAAGCTGGTGCTGTGACGGCTTGTGCAGCTGCAGGCATTGTGGTGGAAGTATGACCATGCTGTCTGCTGACAGATCTAGGATATCTGATACTTAAGAATAGCACTCAAAAATGCAGGAAGTAGACAGCATGGATTAAAAAATGTTGGATTTGGGGTTTGTTTGGGTTTTTTGAGACATTTGGCATATAACACTGAATCATGCAGAATAAGAGATGGAAGTTACCTTATATTTAGTATGAACTCTGTGAAGTGGCAAAATCAACCTATCCTACACTAGTGCTTTGTTGTCCTGGTGTTACTTTCCAAACTCCAAAAGCAGGAGAGATGCCCTACATCACTAGTACAGTGCCTTCTTTAGCATTCTTGCTGTGACCCATAATGCCTTGGGGATACCATTTGCCTTTGCGCTACATGGCCTGTATGCCACGTCTGTCAAAGCAGACAAAGCTGTGCAGCAAAGAAAACCCAATCATTAGAATAAAAAGAGAGTATTGCTAGCTTGTATATTTTGTATAATAATACATTCAGAAAATGTAAAATTTTCAGATTAGAGACACAACAGCCACACTATTTTTGGAGATGAAAAGCGTAACAGCAAAGGTGAAAACTGACCTCTTAGCGCCAAACATGATGGTGAGGGCTTGTTTCACATTTACGAATGCACTGCTCTGCACAGGCTATTTCTGTTGACCTGGATGAGAAGCAAGAGAGAGATATTTAGATCAAGAAACTCAGGACCTTGATTTTAATATACTGAACAAAAAGTACATTAAACACTCTAAACAGAGAATACCTGGCAATTTTACACAAAGGTTAGCTAAACAATGTAAAGGTTAACAAGCAAAAGACAGAAGTTAAAAACTTGACCAAATTCTTAAGGCTTAAGCCCAAGGTTGTTACAGCACTTATTCCACAAAAGAGTTAAGTATAATGTCATGTGGTAGTGGAACATCTAAAAGCCCTTGCTCTGAAAGGTAAATTCATGTGCCCGACTGAAATTTGGGTGCCTCAAAGCAACTAAACAAGATCTTCCTGAATTGTCAGTCCAAACACAGCTATATAAATTTACATCTTAATTGCCTTTTGGTGCAATTTGTTAAATTACTATCTTGGTAAATTAATAATTATTCCAAAAAGAAACCATTCATATAAGTAAGAAATTTCCTGGAGCAGGCATATGAAGTATGAACTTCAGGAAATGTTATTCTTTGAAAATAAAAAATTCCATCCATTACACAAAAAAAAAAAAAAAACACATAGAAATAGAAAAGCATAACAGAATAATCAGGTCAGGAGGAACTGCCCAGTCCAACCCTCAGCTCAAAGCAGGTGTAATCAAAGATTTGTCCATTGACTTTTGAACATCTCTACAGCCTCTGGGGATCCAGGTTCGGTACTTCACCACCATCACAGTAAAAACATTTTTCTCAATACCTAACCAGAATTTTCCATGTTGTAACTTGTGCTTGCTACCTCTTACTGTAGCACTGTATAATTACGCAGAGAAGTCTAGCTCCTTTTCTTCAGCCCAGGTCCCCTCAAGAACAGCACTGCCCCCCAGCACATTGACTGCTGCCTCCAATTTGATGTTATTCACAAACTGGCCTAGGCTGCACTCCATCTCATCACTGATGTGGAGCACGAACCTTCCTTCTGTTGCCCAAAGTCATCAGCTTTCCCTCTCCTCTGTCTTGAGAACCACCTTCTACTACTTTTTCACTCACGGTCTGCATCTGTCCCTCCTTCCTTGTTTTGTGTGGCTCAGGCTCTTACCTTTGCAGAGTTTATGCAAAGACCCCAGGTATTCCCTCCTTACTTCTCTGCTGATGCATGGTTTGCTCATAATTTCTGCAGTTCCTTCCCTATGCAAGTCAGCTTGTCCTTCAGTGTACCTGTCCCCAGGACAGGCCCCCATCACTAAACCCCAGCTTCTCACCTCCCTCAGTGTGCCATTTGGGTCAAGGCCTCCAGCATGCCAAAGAGGTTAGTGCCAGTCACTGCCACGAATGTACCTTGTGGGGTGTGAGACCATCACTGCACACCTTCCAAGCCACCCTAGGCAAGTTTAAGCAGAGATGCTCTGTGTCCCTGCTGTGCTACCAGCTGTGACAAGGATGTCACTGTTGTTCTGCATAAGCTTAGCCATCCCAAAGGCCATTCCCAGCAGCAGCCTTATCCAGGCTAAGGTGCCAGAAGCAGTGCCCAGCAGAACTGGAAGCAGAGACTCAAACTGCCACACAAACTGGGAAGAGCAGCCCAGGCTGGGCCCTGCATGCTCCCAGCCTCACAGAGTCCCTTCTGCAGCCCCTGTTCACAGTGCTCCAGACTTTCACTGCCTAAGGAGCAGCTGAAGAGCAAGTGGAAAGCGCAGGCAAGCACTGGCCCCTCCAGCTCAAGGCTTCCTGCACCAGCTCCCTTCCCATGAGACTGCAATGGCTCCAGACATCAGTTCATTTCCCTTGTGAATGCCATCACACATGTCCACTGCCCTCGCAACATGTAATTCTGATGCTGTTCTGCCCTATTCCCAAATGTTCAGCTGAAAGCAAAATGACATAGCTTACAAAATAAATAAAATTCTATCCTAGTTTAGTTGATTTTTTGAAATGTAAATGTGCAATCTAAATACAAATGTTTTGTTTGTTAGGAAGAAACTGTGACTACATGATCCTGATAGACAGGAGGACTTCTGTCTACAAACTCACTCCTAAATTAGTAAGATGCTCAAGGGGACTTCACGTCTCTATGTCAGACCAGATAAAATGACACCAGGTAAAACGTCTTGTTACCTCCAAGCAAGGAAGTGGCATTTTCACAGCACCACACTTCATTAGGGGTTTGGGCAGTGACATTTTAGTCTCAGTTTACCAGCTGATCTTAAAGCATTTTCTTTCTTGTTTTGTGTAGGGCTTTTTATTTTGGTGTGGCTCCTTCACTTGTACAGCTGCAACGAGTCAAAGGGAACCTCCCTCTTCCTTCCCATGCCCTCTTGTCCCAGAATCACTGCCTTGCAGCTGGGCAAGCAACTCAAATAACATCAGCTGAAGTACCTTTTCCTTCCCATGCAATTATTCTGTTCTCTCTGCCAATCACTATATCGGTCACTTTACACTGAGAGCATAACAAATGCATGCTCCAAGTTAACTGTCTTGATTGGGAAGTTCTAAAGCCTCTAAGCCAAGTATCCACTCCAATTGAAAAATCAATGGATTTGGGGCATGCATACTCCTTGCATGTTTTGGGAAATCATACTCCAATGCATATTTATGATCATCAGGCTAACTTGAAGACTAAGTTCTCAGATACACAGCACAGAGATGGAACATGGATGAGATTAAGGACTGCAACTCAGCCTCTGCCCCAGTGCACACATTAAGTATCTCAAGCATTTAGACAGCTAATTATATAATATGGAGCCTAAATCTGCAAACGCACTACAAAGACCTGAGAGACCTGAATCAGGCATTCCTCTTCTCTTAGAAGTAGCAAGGTTCAAGCTCCTTAATTTAATTTTCAGAAGTATTTAGGTTGTGACCTGGAAGTCCAGGTCCCATATTTGAAAATGATACAGTCACTTAAGATACCAGGAGTACACTGAAAACTTTAACCCCAGTTTATTCAATTATTTGATAGTCATCTCTGTTTCCACTAAAGAGCATCATTCACAAGCATTTAATCTATTTTAAGCACCTTACATTAGTAGGTAAGGCTGCCTTTATATTCATAAGAACTTGAACTGAAGGGCTCTGATGCTTTCTGTATCCTCTTGGATATAAATAATGTTAGTGATGACATAAGGTATTGCGGTTTCTCAGAACACAGGACAAGTTATTTGAGGAAAACAAACAGGTATGAAACTGCTGAGTAGCTGAAGCATCCTCCCTTGATGGTGACTGGTGCAGAAGTAGGAAGAGCAAGGTGCTGGATATTACAACCTGTACCAGCAGAAACTTTGCTGGCAGCATCACCTTCCTTTTCCTTGAGGCATAACCATATTCTTTTCAGAAAAAGAAAAACAAAAGCAAACAACTGATACAATCACCAAACATATTAAATGAAACATTAATTTGGACTTTGGACATTTTTTCCCTTAAAGAAGGTTTTTGCATAGGAACACTTCCCATAGCATTTCACTGGCTTAGTGAGGGTAGTTGTGTCAGCTACTGCCTTTTAGTTGAATCTCATCCCTCTGTGATAGAACGTAACATCCTCAGGGTAAAGTGTCAGAACAGCCTGGGAGAATCATCTTTGCTCTCTTCTAAACAGCCACATTAAACATCTAAGAAAGCCTGTTTAAAATAACAGACTCATTTTGCACCAGAACACATGATAAATACTGTTTGTCTGTTAAAGATGCCATTTCATACAGTAAAACTGCCAAAAAAACTCAGTAAACCTTTTCATCTACACCTGATATATTTAAGCATAACTCACCCATGTAGATCTGAGTACAAGTATCCTGAATAAAAATATTTTTGGTTAAGAAACAATTGTATTAGGATAAATGTGGCATTTGGAAAATGGAAAACTGTTCATACAGAATTAAAAAAGATCTTTATCAATGATCTGGAGGAGGCAATGGGCTGCACTGTCATCGAGTTTGCAGATGGCACCAAATCAAGGGAGACCAGTTGATATGCTTTAAGGCAGGGCTGTCATCCAGAGAGATTTGGACAGGCTGGAGGGATGAGCTGACAGGGATCTTATGAAATTCAACAAGGACAAAGTCCTGTACTTGGGAAGGAAGAACCTCTTGCAATGGCACAGGCTGGACACTCTGGCTGGAAGCAAGCTGAGCACAAGCCAGCAGCATGCTGTGGTGCAGAGATGGAGAACGGCATCCCAGACTTTACTAGCAGGAGAATGGCCAGCAAATAGAGGGAAGGATCAGCCACCTTTATTCCAAATCATCAAGCCATTCCTGAAATAATGCATCCAATTCTGCAACCTGCCCTCAATGCAAGAACACTGATAGCCTGGGGTCAGTTCAGCAAAGGCCCCCAAGCCAGTCAGGCTGGAGCACCTGCCCTGTAAGGAGACACTGAGGGAGCTGGGCTGCTCCAGCCTGGAGAACGGGTGGCTTCACAGGACCTAACAGCTCCTTCTAGTACCAACAGGGAAGTTATCAAGAAGACAGAAGCATGCTCTTCACAGTGATGCATGGTGGGGGGATGAGAGACAGTAGGTAGGAACTGAAACAAGAGGCTTTGACTGTATATCAAGAGATGCTTTTTATCATGATCACAGGTGGGCAGTGGTCCATATTGTCCAGAGAGGTTGTACAGCCTCCCTCCTTCAAGTTTCTCAAAACCTGGCTAAATAAGGCTCTGAGCAACCCAGACTAATCTCACTGCTGACCATGCATTGAGCAGAAGAGTGGACTGGAACCCTTTTGAAGTGCCCTCCAACTTGAGTTATCCTGAGATCCTATGAGTTTACTGAAGTTACAGTATAATGAAGTGACAATGAGAGCTACCGGGGATGAAACAACCTTTGCACTTCAGTTAAGCTTTACATGTTTTATATTGCTCTAAATTCTTCATACTCACACTCCAAAAGTAGGGTCTTGGTGTTGATGGGCCCCTCCAAAGGATTGCAAACACTTTCTTGTACTCAGCTACATCATCCACTGTTATCCACATTAATTTTGTTAAACTGTACTTTCATACATTTGAGGGCCTTTGAGTAATTGCACCCAATGCTATCAGAGATTAAAAACATGTAATCTTGGAATTCAGTGTGTGATAGTATTGAACTTAAATAACATCCCTTATTAAAAGTTACTGATATGCTGGTGCTTTTTAAAAAAATATTCTGACAAACACACCCCTACCCTTAAAGATACCAAAAGATATAAAAACCAAAACAGAAGAAAAGGATAAGATCATCTACAGCAGAACATTTCTGGTAGGTCAGTATTTCTCTCCTGCTCTCTGTCTTGAAAACATTGGTTTTCTCCTGCAAATGTCTGCCTTCTTCCATACCTGGGGAGTTCTATGGACTATTTTAATACAGCAGTCTGAACTGCTCAGAGTAAAAGGAGCTGAGTGAAATGCAAATTCATCCGAAACCCATAAAACAAGAAAATACCACCTGAATTTTCAAATACTTTACACATCAGAGTAAAAACCTAAGGTACAAAGTAATATGAGAAACTCTTTCACAGCAAGTAAGCCCTTTGCGGTATAATAGCATACTTATCTAGGATCACATCTTCCCAAAAGCTATGCTTCAGAAAACATGACTTATGTCTACTCAAAGTCACCAGGAACATACAGGGTTAACCAAAAGAAATGTAATGGCCCAGAGTATACAAACAGTGAGACTGATTACTTCTGGCCTTAAGCTTTGTGAAACCCTGCCCCAGATCACTCATTTCAGCCTTTGTAGTGCATTGCACAACCATTTCTAAATTAAATCATTTATTCAAAAATTTACAAAACACACATTTATCCTCCATATAGTCTAGCTTGATTTTTTTCTGTTTTGTTTAATTGACCCTTGAAACACTTATCACTTGAAAAAGTATACCTTAACATTCAAATAAACCATTAGCAGTTTAGTTTAGCAGCTCCTGGTGCTAACTCTTTAATGGCTTCTTAAGCAACTTAAATGATAAATAAAAATAAATGAGCCAATAAAATGAAGTCTTATTCAAATAGACCAAAACAAAATGTAATTACTAATGTAAAGACTGATTTATCTGAAAGGTAAATGAAATCTTTAACAGCAACGCTCATGCAGCTAAATAAACCTGACTGCCATCTGTTGTTGATTAAAGGTCAGTTCAGTATCAAGAGTTTAATGGATAACTCATTTTGCCTACTGTAAATCATGAGGGTAGTCAACATTATGGCCATCTAGAAGTATTAATTCTCTCTGTTTTTTTCTGATATCTGAAGGGAAAGTATTTAGAAATATAAAAATTAACTTCATATATTTAACTATGGTGATTATTTTATCTGTCAGCAGTCTTTTACAGCAACCAAAGATCTAATATTATTGTCTATTACGATTACATTCGTAATCCTGTTAATCTTCTTACACTTCCAGTTTTTTCTTAACAAATTAATTACTTTATGACTGCTGTATACTTTTCATTTGAATGACAGTTTCCATGTCAGATGTTTTCTTCTTCCAAAATGAAGTTAAATATTTCTGGTTTTAAGATAACAACAACAAAGAATTACCAGTTTACCTCTTCATCCCAGTGCCAGCCCAGGTGACCTCATCTGATAATCCCTTCATCCTTTGTTTCTAAATCCTCATGTTTCATTCTTTAAAACAATATGATCACCAAAGCCTCAGGATATCCTTCATTTCCATTTGCTTTCTTTTGTTTCTCTTCCCTTCTTACATTGTACAATACCATGTATGTATCTTTCTCATGTCATAACTAAGCGCAGATTCTGCCACAAAATCCACACAGTTTATACAATGCAGCAACGCAGGTGTGCTCCAACTTATTAACTGGTAGACCATCCTCCTTTGCCTGGGGTTTGCAAGGCAATTTCCAACTACTATAATAGGAGAGAAAAAAATTCTTGGCAAGCTCTCTGTGAGCATGCAAAAGAAACATTCATTTTTAAATAAGACAGAAAAATAAACAACCATTTGCCCTGGGTATTTTGCCCTCTTTCACCTTCACAGCAGACACACAGCTTCCTTTCC
Source organism: Melopsittacus undulatus (assembly GCF_012275295.1). Lineage (NCBI taxonomy): Eukaryota > Metazoa > Chordata > Aves > Psittaciformes > Psittaculidae > Melopsittacus > Melopsittacus undulatus. The sequence goes on from NC_047527.1 coordinate 19,432,119, forward strand.
CATGATCTCAGGAAGAAGGGACATTCCTTTACATCCTTCAGATCACCTTAAAATGTAAATTCCTTGGAAATCAAAGCTAGGAAAAAAAAAAAAAAAACAAAACAAAACCGCTTCTTCTCTAGGCACAATAGCTGGGCTATAAATTATTGAGTAAGTAGTGGATGTGACTATGAACAGAAAGCAGCACACAGGGAAAAGACTCACAGGGAGTAACCAGGACAGATCAGGATTGCATTATTTTTATTTGCAAAGAGTTATAAAGCCTGGTGAAGTTGGGGGGGAAGAGGGGGGAGGAGGCAGAGGAAGAGGTGCTGAAATTTAAAGTAGACTAAAAAAACTGGCTAAAAGATCCCTTTCCAAAAGCTCACCTGAAGTCAACGAACATTAATGAGAAAACTAAATCTGTTGAGACAGAAATGGAAGCTGCAATGGTTTATTTACTGCTCCTGTAATATGTGAAGTTGGTGCTATTTATCCATACCTTTCTTCTTTGGTAAAACCAAGATTATCAGAAACAAAAGAATCATGACCTTAACATTCCCCAAAGCTGAAGTAACTAACACCACTTGCAGCAGGCAGCCTGCAGCTTTCAGACATCATTCAATGACAGTTTTCTACCAGTAGCAAGGGAGGTCCTACTCTCTTCAGGCCTATTCTGTTTTTTAAGTCCAGTACCTCAGTTTGTGTCCCTTTAGTTGTACAAATACAATGCTATATAGGACTACAATAAAATCAGATTCCTGGGTTCAGCAGTATCAGTCATTTTTTCTCCTTCTTGGTAGCTGGTGCAGTGCTGTGTTTTGACTTTCGGCCTGGGAATGGTTTTACTGGGATTGCACAAGAGCAGAGTAGAGGGGCAGGATCACATCCTTTGCCCTGCTGGTCACGCTCCTTTTGATGCAGCCCAGAATACGGTTGGCTTTCCGGGCTGTAAGCGCACACTGAAGCTGGCTCATGTTCATCTTCTCATCGACCAACACCCCCAAGTCCTTATCCGCAGGGCTGTTCTGAATGTCTTCTTTTGCCCAACCTGTAGCTGTGCCTGGGATTGCTCTGACCCAGCTGGAGGACCTTGCACGTGGCATGGTTAAACTTCATGAGGTTGACATCAGCCCACCTCACAAGCGTGTCAAGGTCCCTCTGGATGGCATTCCTTCCCTCCAGCGTACCAACCGAACCACACAGCTTGGTGTCATCGGCAAACTTGCTGAAGGCACACTCAATCCCACTGTCCACGTCTCCGACAAAGATGTTAAACAAGACCGGTCCCAACACCGATCCCTGAGGGACACCACTTGTTGCTGGTTTCCAGCTGGACATTGAACCGTTGACCACAATTCTTTGCATGCGACCATCCAACCAGTTCTTTATCCACCGAGTGGTCCACCTATCAAATTGATGTCTCTCCAATTTAGAGACAAGGATGCTGTGTGGGACAATGTTGAAAGCTTTGCCCAAGTCCAGGTAGATGACATCAACTGCTCCACCCCTGTCCATCATTTCCGTAGCCCCTTCATAGAAGGCTACCAAATTGGTCAGGCAGGATTTCCCCCTAGTGAAGCCATGCTGGCTGTCACCAAGCACCTTGTTGTTTTTCATGTGCCCTAGCATTCCTCCCAGGAGAATCTGCTCCCAGATTTTGCCAGGCACAGAGGTGAGACTGACTGGTCTCTAATTCCCCAGGTCATCCATTTTCTTCTTCTTGAAAATGGGGGTTAGATTTCCCTTTTTCCAGTCATCAGGAACTTCACCTGACTGCCATGATTTTTCAAATATGATGGCCAGTGGCTTTGCAACTTCATTTACCAGCTCCTTCAGGACTAGCGGATGGATTTCAGCAGGTCCCATGGACTTGTGTACGTTCAGGTTCTTAAGATGGTCTTGATGAAGGATGCTGCTCCTTCCTCCTCATGCTGGTCCCTTGCTCCAGCATGGGCACCCTCACACAGGAGACAGTCCTTCACACAAACTGCTCTAGTGTGTGTCCTTCCTATGGGCTTCTCCATCATGGGTCCCTTCCATGGGTGCAGTGCTTTAGGAACAGATTGTTCCAGTGTGGGCACCCTCACATAGGAGATAGTCCTTCACACAAACTGCTCCAGTGTGTGTCCTTCCCACAGGCTTCTCTATCATGGGTCCCTTCCATGGGTGCAGTCCTTCAGGAACAGATTGCTCCAGCAATGGTCCCTTCCATGGGGTGTACTCATGCAGGAACAGACTGCCCCAGCATGGGTCTCCTGCAGGGTCACAAGTCCTGCAGCAAACCTGCTCCACTGTGGGCTCCTTTCTCCATGGGGCCACAGGTCCTGCCAGAAACCTGGTTTAGTGCAGGTTTCCTACAGGGTCATAGGCCCCTTTGGGCATCTCCGTGCTCCAGTGTGGGGTGATCTCCAGGCTGCAGGTGGAAATCTGCTCCACCATGGACCTCCATGGGCTGCAGGGGTCAACTTGTTTCCCTGTGGTCTCTTCCACAGGCTGCAAAGAATTTCTGCTCTGGCACTGGAGCAACTCCTCACCCTCTTACTTAACCAATCTGCTGTTCATCTCCTTTTTTTCCTCCTTTTTTTTATTTTTTTCCCCTTACTCCTCTCATACAGCTGCCATGGCTTTTTTTACCCCTTCTTAAATACACTGTTGAAAAGGCCCCACCAGCACAACTGATGGGCTCAGCAGTGGGTCCCTCTTGGAATGCCTGGCACCAGCTCTGTCAGACACGGGGGCAGCTCCTGATGTCTTCTCACAGAAGCCACCCCTGCAGTCCTACCACTACCACAACTTTGCTGTGTAAACCCTATACACAAGCACCTCCTGTCTCATTACAAGCCATTTGAGAAACTGTGTATCAGATTTCTGTGTATCATTTTCTAATGCTGCAGACAAAATATAACCTGGTTATATAACTTACAGCAGCAGAGGGAGAACTGCAGAGATCATAAGTAATTCCACAGAAATAGAGATGTAGTGATAAAATAATTCTTGGGACCAAAGCTTATGAACTGCTCTCTTTCCCATACTCTTTTGCACTATTATGAAATGTAGTACTATAAGCTCAGTTCAGTATTACACAAGCATTGTATTTTTCAACAGACAAAAGCCCTCTCCCCTCAGAGTAAAATAATGTCAACTGAACGTGATCAGTGGCAGGGAACAGACTTATACACACCTGAGACTCCAGACAGCCAAAACAAAGATAGAAACCTTTGGAGAATGAAGAAATGGAAATGAGCTTTGGCTGCAGTTATCTAATTCAAAAGGGAGCAGAGTACAACTCGGACAGACAATGCAGAATGCCAAGCACACAAGTTTATTAGCTATCATTATAAAAAGGGCCATTACAGGGGTTTTGTTCCCAATTACAGATGCTGCCGACAACAAGAGTAATAGATTCATCTTCAAAATATATGGATTTTCTTTTTCACATTTTGACTTTTAAACTAATGCTATGATAAAGATTTTCTTTTTAACTACAGTTCTAGTGATAATCACTTATATCTAAAAATAAGTAAAAAAAATGTCACTTAAGTGTACAGAAGGATGTAAACCAGCAATTACAATATATCAATTTCTTATTAAATAGGCATTTAAGCACTTTCACTCAATCTAGTCTGTGATATTCAAAAGGAGCAAAATAAAAAGAGAATGACATTTACTCAATACAGTCTGAAGGATATTTATGCTTAGTCATTAGCTGGTTGAAGAATATATCCCACGATACGATAATGTAGATCTTCCTGACAGTATTACAAATGCTTCTTCTGAGACAGTTCACTTACTAAAAGTCTTCCCTAATCAGCTGACAAGTCTTACTGATGTATTCCTGTATTATCAACACCAAAAAATCCCTTTCAGTCATAATTACTGTGGCTGCCCCACTGCCATTCAGTTAATGACAGTAATGTTTTTTACACTATCTTCTGAAAGCCATAAATACAGAAATAATATAAAAAAAAATACAGTACCTTGTTTTCCTTTCACAATTTATATATATCCTGTTTTGCTGTATCCCATTTCTGCTCCTGTTCAAGAAGCTGACTATGCAGTGAATTTCCCTGATGGAATCAGATTTAGGAGTCCTGCAGACTATAGACTGTGCCACTCTCAAACCTTTCGGAACAGACCTGTAAGAACTGGTGAACAGGTTTTCAAGGTAACGGCCACACTTCCAGTTTCATAAACAACTAAAGTATTCCATTTATTGGCACTAAGCCACTTTCAACCCACCAACCACAGCTGAAGCCAAGGTGAATTAATCATAACAGGAAAGACTTATACCTGACTGTAGCCCCTAAAGGTGATTCTTAATTTCTCTGCCCTGGTCCTGTTCTGAAGAACACCTGACTGCAGGGACATTGTGACTTTCCACTTCTCAAGACCAACAGACCAGGTCCTGCTGTTTTCTTTTCCAGCCACAACTGAATTCATGGTAAGTTCAGAGTTACAAAACTGGCTCTCACAGAAGAAATGATTATTAGAAGACACTAAATTACTTTATAAAGTCAGCAAAAACTAAATAAAAAAAATAAAATTTGATTACCCGAAAACTAAAATCTTTCAAAGATGATGTGTTCAACTCTCTTAAGGCTGTATTTGGCAGATAGGTGGAATGAAGTTCCACATGGGAATGTGATCCAATGAAGTGGATCCCTCAAAATAAAGGAAAAAAAAAAAGATAAAAATAATTCAGACCTGGCCTGTCAGAACCTATACTCTGCAACAGCAACATTGCCTTTGACAAGAAATACAGCTAAAATCAAGGTCTTGCACAGTCCTGAGCTGGTACAGGTTTGCCAAGTCTCTGAACAGGTACCTACGTCATACTTGTCTTTCTCTAACAGCTCTATAAGCATTCATACAGGGAACAGATGATGCATTTCATTTCTCACTGCTCTCTTCCTTATTTCTGTGCATTCATTTTTGTTTTTCTCCTTACAGGCAGGATCTGACTCACACAGTAGCAAAAAAAGTAACCATTTCAACCTGTCCAAATTAACTTCCTCATTTCGCTGAAAGAAATGTTCAGAGATAGTTACCAAGAAAACTGCCTGTAGCTTAAAACTGTGGAGAACAGAACTGTTAATGTGAAAGTCTGTGTTAATAGTAAGTTACAAGAAAGTTTAGTAGAATAGAATATTTCAAGTTGGAAGGAACTTACGGTGATCATCTGGTCCAACTGCTTGACCAACTCAGGGCTGACCAAAAGTTAAAGCACATTGTTAAGGGCATTGTCCAAATGCCCCAAATATTGACAGGCTTAGGGTATCAACTACCTCTCTAAGAAGTCTCTTGCAGTGTCTGACCATCCTCTCAGCAGAGAAATGTTTCCTAACAACCAGTCTGAAACTCCTCTGGTACAGTTTTGAATCATTCCCATGTGTCCTGCCTCTTGGATCCCACGGAGGAGAGCTCAGCACCCCCCTCTCCACCTCCCCTCCTCAGGAGGTCATAAAGAGCGATGAGGTCACACCTCAGCCTCCTTCTCTCCAAACTAGACCAACCCAGAGTCCTCAGCTGCTCCTCACAGGACTTTATTTCCAGCCCTCTCATGAGATGCACTGTGCCTCTGGAGGCAACTTTCACATTCTTCTTTAATTGTGGGGCCCAGAACTGCACCCCAGATTCCTTTCTGCAGAGCTGCTCCCCAGCCACACCTCTCAGTTTGTACTTGTGCCTGGCATTATTCCATTCTAGATGCAGCATCCAGCATTTGTTCTTGATAAATTTGTGATTGAAGATTAGATGCCACGAGTTAAATCTGAATAGTAATAGGATCCCTTTAAGTATATAAAAAGCCCTTTCAGGCAATATACACTGTTGGAACAAACAGCCTATAAGACTACTCACATCAAATAGTTTATTGATAAAAGCAAAAAAATTATTTTGGCTTTTTCAAGAAAATTATGCATGGTATCTAACTCCTCCCAAAGAAAGACAAATGTGAGAATTGCAGATCTTAATATAAACACTTGAGTCTGTCAACCTTGATTCACAAAAGATGCTATATGTACTGCTGGTTTACAGCACTGCCGCAAAGAGATTACAGAAGGTCTAATCAACGCAAAAATGTTAAAGGAAGTTTTAAGAGATAGTCCATCATTTGTTGAAATTACTTAATTCCAGAAATGCCACATTTCCTTTCAAAATTTTTCATATCAAAAAAGAGCAGTGAAGGAGTTTTGCATGTGGTTATTTTCCTAGCCAAACTCTGACAAGGAAGTTGATCCTCTTCCAAGAAGAGTTGGAGAGTTGTCCTTTGGCAGCTCTTGTTCAATACCTCAACAAATCTCTGCAGGGGAGCAAAAAAAAAGAAAAAAAAGAAAAAGAAAAAAATCTTTCTGCCAGAGGTATAAGATTTATGGTCTGAATGAAAAGATTGGGGGGGGGGGGGAATCAAACAACCGTTCCACCTGATTTTAACTGTTTGGAAGGCTTTGCTAGTATCTCTTGGATGCCCTTGGCGTGGGGAAAAAAGAAGGGTCCACCATGCCATCCACAGGCTACTACTACAGGCATGCATAGTTCTCTCTGCAGTACATGCCATTATTTTGACGTCCGGTAGAAACAACCAAGGGATCTCCAGAAGCAAAGATTTTCCTTTGAGATGCACATGACCACATCTGAAGTTCAAATCTGCCATACCAATATGCTGCCTGTAGGACAGGCACAGAGAAATATAACATGCATTGGTACTGAATCATGTAAACTGATAGAAGTGCAGGGATCTGCTGGAGACTCAGAAACTGTATTTTGTAAGGGAAGAATAAAATTTCCCAGAAAGTAGTAGGTGACTCAGGCTTACTGAGATGCCTTATTACTTGCTAAATCAAACACATGGGTAAGGAGAAGACTTAACAGCCTATAGCTCATAGTCCTCAGTTATAACAACATCTGGGAGTATTGCATTCACCCTGTGTCATAAAAACCATCCCCACACACACCTTTTTAGTTTCATTATTGTCATTCTATTGGAGTTTGGGTTTTTGCAGCCCACCAAAGAGCTTACATGCAAAAATGATATAGCAAAGCTAGATTACTATGTGCTTATCTTCAGTTTAGCTCTCAGAATTAAAACTGTGACAGAAGGGTACATTATCAACATCAAATACAAATTTCCAGGAGATGAAATCATTAAGATTTAGATTCTACTTTATTTATTTAATATTTCACTTTGGGAAGAGGCAATTTTCTCCTGCCTCAAATCCATGCAAAAGCCATCAATCCTCTTAAATATCTGGAATGGCTACACTGTGAGGCACCTATTAAAATCCATCAAGTTATACCTTTTTTGCCTGAGTCATTAGTTATAAGCTTGCCTTTCCTCACATGCTGGTAACTTGTGAATCCCAGTCACAGCACACTGGCATGGAAGACAGTCCACAGGCTTCCAGGTATGCCAAGTACAGATGAGGGTTCTGCAGGGTTTTGGAAAGGACTGCCCAGATGGTACCTAGCCCTAAGGAAGACCAGCTCACTGACTGCCAAACTAGCTTCAGACACATGATCTTTTTTTTCCTAGGACATTTTTTGGGGAAAAGGTACCACAAAAGGTCCCTCTCATATCTATTGGCTCTGGCACATCCTTAAGACTCTAAATTTCAGCTACTAGAAAAATTGAAGAATAATTCTTGTCAAGCAAAATATAGGTATAGCAGGTTTTGCAACCAGAACAAGCCTTTATTTTGGGTAATATGGAAAACTGATAAGAGCTGTTAAGAATACAGATAAAGCTAATGTATTTCGGGTACGACTTCCTGGAGTAGGTCACATTCATCTGATGAGTCAGCTTCAAAGTCCTCAGTCAAGAGTATCTCCCAAAAAAATGTACAAAAAACCACACTGGGATCTGGGCCCTGGAAATCCTATCTGAAGAGATTCAATAGTTTACAGCAAGCAAGAACACCTAACTAAAAAGCTGAGACAACTGCTCAATGAGCATAAGTGAAACAGGTCATGCATCTCTTTCTTGGCCTTAGTGCACATTGTTCTAAATCAGAATATACAAGTATTTAAGAATCTCTGGAAAACATCACTTTTTCCAGGTTCTAGATACAGGGATGTTCTGTTTTGATGACAGCATGCAGCCACTATCCTGTAAGAGCCTGCAACTTCAATAAAGGCAGTCTTAACATACATTTTGTGAGAAAGACATAAATAATCAATAGGCCATCCTGCTCACCTTCAACACCTTGAAGAATTCAATGTCTGTTGTGTAGTAGAACCCAAAAGATTCAGAATTCCCAGAAGATGGAAGCAGGCAAAACACTACCATAGTTTTGTTGAAACAAAAACCTACCACATCAACACCAAAGATCAGGAAATTACTGCTGCAGGATAATGACACTGACCCTTGGATTTTTCGTCTCCCTATTTCCATTCTCCTTCTGTTGAAAGAGACAGTGCTATCATGTTGTTCTTTTTATAAGAAAAGAATACATTTAAAAACAGCATTTAAAAACTAAAGAATGCAACAGCAGCAAAAGAACTTGCAAAATCTTTACCATCAGAATGCTACAGTTTGTGTCACAAAGTTTCCAGGACACCAGAAAAAAAAAGCAGTCAATTCAAAAGGTGAATGTAAAATAAATAAAAAGCATCAGACAACTAAAACAGAAACAAATGCACCCTTAGAAATACTTTGAAATTCCAAATTCCTCAAGAACTGGTAAAACTACTGCTACAATTACCTATAAACACAGAAAGAATATTTCTACAAGAAGCTAAATACAGCATTCTTGGGTTTATTTTGCCTGACAGAAGACATCACAGTCTGATCAATGGGAAGTCTTGATCAGCTGAAATTTATGAGCAGCTTGAAGCAATCACACACACATCAGATGCTAAAATACATTTTTGAAGACACAGCAAAAAATAAAAAACATTAAATCACCAAGCTGTGTAGAGAAAAATAGACATTTTTCCTCCTAACTTGCAGTTAACAGTTTCTTCTTGACTGTTAGCAAAACGAATTGTGTTAGCTGGTTACTTTGTACAGAACAATAAAGCATAACACTTCGCCTTTCTTTAAGATTTCTTTTTTATTTCACCAGCTGAGAATAACTAACAAAACTGAGGATCAATTTATTATTAAGATCTTTCATGTAGGTCTCCTGGAAGGCACAGTCTGCAACTCAGGAGCAAAGTCAGGAAAGATGTTATTGCCCTTGGGTAGCCAACATTCATCACAGCAGGCAGCCTTATTGTCCAGCGTTCTGTAACAGTTTCTCAGTAGGGAAGGCAACATGTAGCAGTACAATGACTTGCAAGATAATGCCTAAAACCACAGCCTCTGGTTTATAGAGAGCTGGTTACAGTGGCAGTGGAAGAAAGGCAGAATGACTTGGTTCTCTTTTTAGTCCTGAAGACTGGTAAACATGTGCCATTCTGCATCATGTTTAGAAACTTCAGAAGTTTTTTTTTTTTTCCATTGTTTTTTATCTGGTCATTACTTGCTTACCTCTCTTCTACAGTTCTCTCCTGAGCTCTATCAGTTATGATATCTCATCACAACAGGAACTGAACATACCCAGGAAACATCTAGATCTTTAACATACTACAAACTGTTTCCCAGATCCTTATACAATAGGCAGAACAACCATCACTGTCAATTTCTGGTTTACTTAAAGCATCTGGAAAAGTTGAACTGTCAATCACAGTCATTAGAGTTAGTTGAGTAAAAGAAAATATCGCAAAGGTTTACAGTCAACAATTTCATACAGAAAAATGAGTCATTCAGCTCTAAAGCTTTTCTATAAATAGTGGGCAGAAGCGGAGTATGTTGAGTTGAAATGGAACTGACTGAAATTTTCCATCAGAGGCACTATGGCACTGTGCATGTTTGTATGTACACACACACGCATGTGTGTAAAAAAAAGGCAGTGGTTTGTAAGATGGCTGTTTTCCTATTTTTCATTATATCTTCAGATTACCTCAAAACAGATTTTGAAACTCAATTTACAGAACTGTTTCTCATTTTTTTAAGTGGCTCCACTCACTTCTATGGGCTCAGTTATTTTGTGTGAATTAAAATATCAGCAGTTGGCATCCTACCATACTGAGTGAGGACAGAGTCAGTGAAGGACTAAAACACCTGAAGGCAAGATCCAAAATACCCTCTTTGATGGCTTTAAATCCAGAAGTCCCACTCAGTTCTTCTAGTGAAGCAAGACTACATTGCTGTCAGGAAGATGAGAGGTATGAAGCCAAGTCAGCAAGCAGGTGGGTGACAGATGTTTCAGTTTCCTATAGAGCTGCTCAATTATGCTTTATGGATTATCTGTCCACTAACTGCAAGAAGCAATATGCCAGGACATGATGTGCTGCATACCACATTCACAGTGGTGATATGCTCCACAACATCAGGGCCTAGTCATTTTCTTTGGGAAAATGCAGGAAGCGTAAAGAAATACAGCAGCTCCTGGAAGACTCTGGGAGACTTCACGAATCAGTGAATATGAAATCAATTGAATTCTGTTCAGGTGAATATGTTGCCCAGTCATCTGCTCTTCAGTCAGTTTCAGGTATGCTTTTGGTTAAAAATCAAAAAAAGCAAGAGTAAATGGCATACTTCTCTATTAGTGGTCAAACTGGCTGCAGCCAGGACTTGCGAATAATGCACCCTGAATAGCTACTTCATTTCAAGATTTGATATTTTCAAATCATGAGGTGAAAAGGTCATGTAAAAGGAAAACCAGTTGCTGCAGAGCATTAGTTACATCCACAGTTACCATTGCACTCTCACTCTGCAGCTATAATACACAGATCAAGTGCTGATACCCTGAATGGGCATGAAATATGAAAAGCCCTCCAGCCACCCAACTTCCCATACAAAATGCAACAGGAATACCATCACTGCACTGAAGGACTGAGGCACTGCTGACACAGACAGGATTGACAGGCATGAAACTAAGCTGAGGAAAATGCAGAAAGATGTAGTCCATGAAGTCTGGCCCTATTTGCTTGAGAAGATGGAAACTGTATTAACCAACCTCACACTTTTTGGTTGGCTTAATCTCAGAAAGAAGAAAGTGTCCAAGCAAACTTCTGAGGATGAAAAGTCTCAGATATTCCCACTAAGCAACTGTGGCATGTAAAATATTAATCACTCTAATTCTTTTCAAGTACCTTATTAGAAAACAAATATACTTGATATTGCTTCAGTCTTGCAAATGTTTTGCTTTCAAGCAATTATACTATAGTCATATTGCCTCTCAAGACAGTTTCTAATGAGAAACCCCATTAACATTCAGCACTTTAAACAGGTAGAATTTCAGTGTGGTGTTCACGTTTTCTTAACCAGCTAAATAAATGATTAACACAATTTATTTGGCATAACAAAACAAACCAGGAAGCAATAGAGACAATAGGTCCAGCAGGGGAACGCTTAAATACAGCTTGATATTAAGCATTTAATTTCACACAGTGTCTCCTAAGCAGCATAACTGTATGTGTACTGTGTGCCCATAAAAATAATGGGAGCAAAAAACTGGATGCTCTAATTCTTAAAGGATGTTGATCACTAGGGATTAAAAGTATTGCATAAGAACATGAAAACAGCACCAGTCTTCAGCTATGGGATAATGCAGCTATTTGAAAAATACATATCAGAAAGATATGGCTTCCATTTTTCTTCGTGCAATTTAGGAAATGGGGAAAACACATTATGCTCTTCTAAAGCTATAGTGATGAAGCACATCCACAATGAAGAAGGTCAACAACTGTATCTGTTTACAAACAGTCAGATTATGAATCTGCTAACTTGTGATCCTGAAAGCTTCTTACAAAGTCAGATTAACATGGAGTTTCTGTTTATCATCCTGACATAGCTGAAGAACCTCAGATCCAAAGAACACAAACAGCTTCTGTTTTCAGCACTGTACATTTCAATAAATAGCTCTCTATTTCCTGAATTTACAGTGAAATGTGTGCAACATTGCCAAGCAAACTATATGGAAATCACAACTTGTCTACCCAGGTATATCATAATATGGTTACGGCTGGAAAGAACTTTAAGATCATCTAATTCTAACCTCCCTGCCATTGGCAGGGACACCTCACACTAGACCATGTTGGCAAAATGGGTATCAAAGAATTGAAAAGCTAGTTATTGTATTTTAGCAATAAGTTATACCTGCAGGACATATATGTATGCAAACCAGAATTTAAACCCCTTTGTCCAGCAGCGAATGAACTGAACCCTCAAGTTTAAATACTGAAATTTAATGGGGCACACACCTCACAGGAGTTTATGGTGATTTCATTTTAAATGGCTCAGGACTAAGTACATGTAGCAAATTGCAGTGACACAAGAAGATAGCTTGGATTGCCCCATCTGTCACCCTACCACAGGGTCTTGCAATGGACCTGCCCTTTTGGGAAGCAGTAACTATTCTATGGAAGCATATCTGCTTCTATCAGAAACCCTGTTTTGCAGCAAATACTGTTTTTCACAGCTCTGAATATGGTCTATAGAGCTGACATCCTTCCTTTTTCTAAGATTAAAATTAAGAGGGCAGAAGATCATAGAAATTAAACACTCACTGTCTATACATAAACAGAATTTGAGGAAAGTGTGAGTTCACATATTTAATAAACTAAATATTAATTACTTTTTCTAAGCCCTTGGTCTACCCCTGGGTTAGAGAATGCAAATCAGCATTGTCCAAGTCATGCTAGTTTAGGAACACACACATATTCTCTACTTTGTTCCAAAGAGGTGGAGGGGGAAGAAAGAACATATTTGGTACATATGAACCATGGCTTTGGGTATGTTTAGAAAGATAAGCTACATGAGAGCAAAATGGCCCAGATGGCAAGCAATGGTACCAGCATGCAATCTTCTGCCGTGGTGGCAGAAGCATGCTCTAGGTGCCCATTTTCTCCCCATGGCATCCCTGCCAGAAATTACAATCTCCTAAAAACAGAGATTGCACAGCATGAACACATTGGCTCATCTCCCATGAGACTGGGAGAAAAGAGGACAAGTCTTTCAGCGTCTAAGAGTATCATACTTTGACTGGACTTAATCTTATCACTACCATGAATTTTATTCACTTCTATATGCCTGACCTCACATTTGTAAGAACTCGAGGTCAGAGAAATTTTTTTACTAGACCTCACGAAAGAAAAATAAAAATATTAAGAGAATAGATGAATCCACTGAAGATAAACATGTTTGACACTGAGCGAAGTCACAGACATGCTCAAGACACAGTACATTTCAAATAGAACATGAAACACTGAGAGTATATGGACATATCTAAATGTAATAAAAAACATTTCCAAATAAGCCACTCTATTTAATACACCACTGCCAAAGTCAGTCCCACTCCAGGACAAGAAACTTCAAAACACACTGCCCCAAAATAACATTTTGGATTAATACCTTCTACAGATGGAGTTTTCAACTTAATGAATAATAAGTAGCATGAAATCTTTCAGCCAGAATTATACCCACTCAAATCTGAACAGGGGAAGAAGCACAGAGATGAACAGAATGCTTACAGCTGCACTAAAAAGCCTAAACCCTTGCTCCTCCTAGAACTCCTGAAACTAAAAATCTTTCATCCTAAGTATCTGGAAGGACATGGTATGACTGACTTGAGGTACTAACATCAGCCCACTCACTGAAAAACAGACAGCAGAAGTAAAGAAATACAACATCACAACACCAGAGCTGAATCAAAAAGCTACCAAGCTGCAAAATCAGTTCAGTCCTTATTCTGTACTAGAAATTCAATTCACTCATAGGAAAAGCAGACTATTTAACAGAAGGTAGCATCTTGACTCAAGAAAATGATGGGAAGTCACTCTGAAGAAGAAATTACACTATAAAGCCAATTAAGATTCACCTCTTCAGTCATGAAATAGCATGAAGGTTTACTTTGTCAAATGAGAAAATATTGCTGACAAAAATGAACCACACTGCTAAGGAAGTAATTACGTGAGAATGACTGTACTTGCAAAAGGGAGGTGTAAGTTTTCCATTTAGGAACTCAGAAAATCTAAGAACACAACCAGAGAAATTCAAAAGCAGGCTACATCGATTAAAAAAAGGATCAATATAAAATTGTCTCACTGCAGAAATGTTCAGGTTGTCAGCATACTTCTAACATCCACCTATTTTGTGGCCAAGCACCTAAGAATGACTTTTTGCTTTTAATTTTCCAACGTGTACATAAACAAAAAAGAAATTACAGTGATAGAACTCAGTTACCAATTCTATGATTCTATGAACACGTAAGTTCACAAGATCATAGAATGGTTTGGGTTGGAAGGAACCTTAAAGGCCATCTAGTTGTAACCCACTTCCCACAAGCAGGAACACCTTCCACTAGACCAGGTCATAAAAACATAGAATAGTTAGGGTTGAAAAGGACATTAAGATCATCTAGTTCCAACCCCCCTGCCATGGCCAGGAACACCTCACACTAAACCATGTCAACCAAGGCTCTGTTCAACATGGTCTTGAACACTGCCAGCAACGAAGCATTCACAACTTCCTTAGGCAACGCATTCCAGTGCCTCACCACCCTTACAAGAACTTCATCTTTATATACAATCTAAATTTCCCCTGTTTAAGTTTTACTCTGTTACCCCTTGTCTTATCACTACAATCCCTAATGAAGAGTCCCTCACCAGCATCCTTATAGACCCCCTTCAGATACTGGAAGGCTGCTATGAGGTCTCCATGCAGCCTTCTCTTCTCCAGCCTCAACAGCCTCAACTTTCTCAACCTATCTTCATATGGGAGGTGCTCCAGTCCCCTGATCATCCTCGTGGCCCTCCTCTGGATTTGTTCCAACAGTTCCATGTCCTTTTTATGTTGAGGACACCAGAACTGCACACAATACTCCAAGTGAGGTCTCACAAGAGCAGAGTAGAGGGGCAGGATCACATCCTTCAACCTGCTGGTCACACTCCTTTTGATGCAGCCAAGGATACAGTTGGCTTTCTGGGCTGCGAGTGCACACTGCTGGCTCATGTTCGTTTTCTCACCAACCAAGAATTATTTGCGTGTGGCCATCCAGCCAGGTCTTCATCTGTTGAGTGGTCCATCTATCAAATTGATGTCTCTCCAATTTAGAGACAAGGATGTCATGTGGGACAGTGTTGAACACTTTGCACAAGTCCAGGTATGCCGCGGCCAGGTGGAGGGGAGAAAACACCGATACGATGTAGGTTCACAAAATGTTCCGTTTATTGATTACAAGGCTGCTCTTAATATACTGTCTTACACGCGATCACGCATTACTTGATTGGCTGCTTCACTTTGCCCACGAGGGATACACGCTCCCATTTACCTCTCCTGATTGGTTTCACACCTTCGCTTCAGCTTAGCATTACATCATGCTTCTGCAATTACTGGCATCCTGTTATTGCATTCCTGTTTTGCTGATCTTGACACTTCTTCTTCTTTTAACCTGGGGTCATAAGTTCACTTTCTCACAGCTTGCTGTAGGCCTGTTCAAGCGCCCATGCTCGACCCCCAACACAGGCAGATGACATCAACTGCTCTACCCCATCTGTCAGCTCCGTAGGCCCATCATAGAAGGCCACCAAGCTGGTCAGGCAGGATTTCCCCTTAGTGAAGCCATGCTGGCTGTCACCAAGCACCTTCCTTTTCATGTGCCCTAGCATGCCTTCCAAGAGAATCTGCTCCCAGATTTTGCCAGGCACAGAGGTGAGACTGACTGGTCTGTAATTCCCTGGGTCATCCATTTTCTCCTTCTTGAAAATGGGGGTTATATTTCCCTTTTTCCAGTCATCGGGAACCTCACCTGACTGCCATGATTTTTCAAATATGATGGACACTCAAAGGTCACTCAAAGCCCCATCCAGTCTTTCCTTGAACACTGCCAGGGATGGGGCAGCCACTGCTTGTCTGGGCAGCCTGTGCCAGTGCTTCATCACCCTCACAGGGAAGAACTTCTTCCTAATATCTAATCTAAATCTCTCCTCTTTCAGCTTAAAACCACTCCCTCCTGTTCTGTCACTACATGCCCTTCTAAAAAGTCCCTGTCTTCAGCTTTTCTGTAGGCCCTCTCTTGGTTGCCATTCTTAAACTTAGATTGAAAAATTAAGACACCAGGAGTTTTTACAAATGCTGATTCTAAGAAAATAAGGTATATGTCACATAGGTACTACTCATACATGGACAGAGAGACAAATAGAGATGCATTTCCATAGGGAACTGAAGAGCAGGGGTCTAATTTAGCTACTAGCTAGCTAATACAGCATTAAATGACAGAGACTTGAGAGTTTATACCTTGTGTATACTATGCTTTGGCATGCAACTTTCTTTCTGACTTCAACATCTTAAACACACACAGTACTTACCAACTTCAGTAAAGGTCAAAGTATTTTTGAGCTTCAAAATTCAGTAGGAATTTAACACTGTATAAAGTCAAGCATAACAATGACTGAATTCAATCCCACTTAGGAATACCTTCACCACCAGTATCTATAACTGAATAAAAGCATCAGCTCAGACTCTCTACACCGCTTTGGTCTTTACAGTGAACAAGAGTAGTCAAAAATACGTATCTTTCATTGTGGTATTTGCTTTATTTTCTTTGTATTTTGGCCAATTCTATGTTTAAACATAAGAAGCATTAGAAGCATAATTTTATGCTTCTAGATTCATGCTAGAAGCACTGCACATATTCTTAAGCCATTATGTTTTGCTTTTATCCTATGAATGCTACCAATACTAAAGTTTCCTTATTTTAAGGATAATTTATGCCATGATACTTAAGTTTTCTTAAAACCCTGGTTTCTATCTTCTGAAACTTTAATTCCACTAAAATTCAAAAGAGAAAGCACATTTTTTAAAAAAAAAAAAAGCTTGAAACTATGAACTCTTACAATTTCCTTCTGAACCTCACTACACTTTACCAGCTATGGTTTCTGAGAACAATCCTTAAAAACTACTTGGGACTGAAAACAGCATGGAAACAGAGAAATGACTGAAATATGATAGATTCAGAGGCATTTGCATTATAAAACTGAAGTGCAAAAAGTGCTGAATGAAAGCAAATTGTAAGTCATTCCTTATTTCTTATTATTAAATTCAACTATCTCTATGATGATATGAATAATTACAGTACTGTTTCCTGAAGGGCTACTAAAATGGCACTGGACATTTGGCCCACTGTTTAGAAGTTTAATTTTTTAGGGTTTAGAAAAGAATTGAAATCAGGATTGAATTAAGACATCACTTATTTCTTACTTGTTCATTTTCCAGGAGGTTAAAATTCTTAATTCTTCATTCTAAACCAGAAGAGATCATCTCTGCTTCTTTGTTCATTTTGGTACAAAACCTTCTAACACATAACTGAACACATGTCAGAAACCTGCCTTCTTTATGGCACTGTTCCCAGCAGGTTAAACCAGGAGGTGACCCGTATGGGAAACACCTTGATCTCACTAGCTGAGGAGGAAAGAAATTTTTACATACTCTTGCAGTACCAGATGGAAGTCCAAAGGAAAGCCTACATATGCTTCATCCTCAAGCTTAGCATCAACTGTTCTTTTTTTAGTCAGAAGGGGCTTATCTTATTACCCTTCTTAGCTGTGATCTCAACATAGAACCAGAGAACACCATCATCCCAAAAAGCACAGGCAGTGCCCAGGAAACAGGTAATTTGGACACTCCTGGGTGCCTCTCAAATGCCAAACAGGACTCTGTTGCCATAGTTTGGCTTTGTGCATCCCATGTGTATGAAAACCACAGTTTCCTCACTCTTAATTCAGGTAAAACTGATACAGTTTAATAAGTAACTGCAAGAGATGCAGTTGCCTGCACCAATATAATTACAACAGCCTCTGAGTCACAGAGGAAAACCTGGCTCATGCTGATACATTATGCAAAGCATCTCTAAAAATGTCCATCCTGATAGCATTAAATAAGAACTATGACCATGGAACTGGAAATGTGGTTATTGTCTCCACAATACTAAATTTATCCTTCCCATAACAAATACAGGGAAGTGAAAAAATTAATACCTTCAAAAGATAATGAGCAATCCAACAACAAAAAAAAGCTACTGCCTGCTCATTACTTTTATTCGGGTCACTCAGTAAATGAGCCAAAAATCAACCAAAATATTTGAACTGTGAACTGCAATGTTTCAAGGTCATTCTTTTCCAAACACAAACATGATTTTAGTAGAAATTAATTGGAAGAGAATGAAGGATTTCTTTCTCTTTTGTTCCTGTAATCTGTTTATTTCACTGGCAAGCATAGTAGAGCTACTTGAAATTTGCAAAACAAAGGAGTAACACAAAATACTATTGTGTAAAAACTTCATTATGCAAGTTATTTTTCTCCTGACATCTGGCTTGACACCCTACAAAGAACAAACATGAGATATTTGCTCCTATCCTGCAACTAAAGTACTCAAGATCTGTATCACAGAGCCAGTTCTCTCATGCAGTGTCCTCTGACTGCTCTATCCACAGCAACATGTTCACACTCATTCCACCTATTGTGGTAAACAGCATTTAGATACCAGCCACATGTAAAAAAATACCATAAAATCTGGTGCTGCACCAGGAAAAGCCTTATGTGCATTTAAAACTGAATAAGAAAAAAAAAAAACCAACCAAACTCACACTCTCAGTAGCATGTCCACTCCATAGCAGCTTAGTTCCACATTACCAATTAGCCAGAAGGCAGAGGACAAAAAATACATGTGTACTTAATTTTATTAAATATAAATATAAACATGTAATGTTTGCTTCCCTTTTGATGAACAGAAGGTAGGAATATTCTCCACACATGGCTCAAAGCTGTTAGCAGTACACTATCTGACCCTTCACTAACACATTGGAAGAACCTATCTTTCACCAACTGTTGATTTGCAGAGATGATTAAGGGAAAACTATCCAGCATCTTCCATATGTTAAAATAAAATCAGTCAGTCAAAAGTCTGTCTGTTATAGACTCTAGACCCTGCTGAAGTAGCTCTTTAAGGAAAGGGTTAAATTTCTTTGTTTCAATGAGGAATTAGTGTCATTTTGTACAGTTTTATTTGATTTAGGTCATAAATTCATAGTAAAGACATCTAACATTAGCGTTTGTTAACAGGAAAGGATCAGAACTAGAACTTCCAAACACAGATAATTTGTGTAAGGAGGAAAAAACCCACAAGCTTAGGCATGAATTCCAATATAACAGTAATCTGTAACACACTAAGCCACAGTCCCAAATTCTATTGGACAATATCTTAATTCAAATTTTGAATTAAATGTTGTTCTTGTAGCTCATCTTTAAGCATCCATACTCAAGTCATGCTTTTGGCAACTGGGCTCATGGATTATTGGAATTTTTAAAGTGCTCTCCTAGTGGTCTCACATAAACTACTTTTTTAACATCAGCATTTAAAAAAAAAAGCGGAAAAATTAGTGTGAACTATTAGCAATACTAAAACTGTACCCAAACTGACTAAAGAGTCAAGAAAATTAAAGCATGCAGAGGCAGGTTACATGATTCAGTTGGTGGGCAGGGATGCAAAATTTTGAGCCAAATGGTCACCTCAGATTTTTTGTTGGGATTCTCAGTTAGGAGTCAGCCACCCTTAGAAATACATGAGCTAAGTACTGCATTGTATAAATGCAAATGATCATTTGCACAGAATCAAACTTTCTATTCATGCAAAGCGATATATCAGTTTTATGGATCTACAGAAACATCCTCTCCTCAACTTCAAAAGATACAACAGTAAAACAAAGTAACACAAAAAAAACATAGTTAAAAAGGTAAAGGAACTTTACCTCCATGTCACCTGCTAAGGAATGACCAATACACTATGACAGTAGTCTCAGCTTAGCTATAATGATCTACCAGCTGAATGAAGACTCTCTTGTGTTCCTCCTAAGCGCTCAGCTCAATAGCTATGTATTTGAACAAAGCATCCTGGAGGGCTATAATTTGAAACCCTTCCGTAATAATGTTATATTTCCCATCCAAGTTTCTGAAGAGGATGATTAGTTCGATTTCTTTGGAGAAAACACTATCCTTTTACATTTCTTTACCTGCTAGAGAAGAATGATTAACAATGCACCCAGAATAGACTGGAAGATGTAATAAGATTGTCATTCAAGTTAATTGGTTACATGTATCACAAGAATAAACAAATTTGCAGGCTTCAGATGTGCTGCAGCTCAGAGATGGTCATAATCACTAATTTATCAAAATTCAATTTTTATTAAATGGAATAGGAAAGTTCTTAAACAAGGACAGATGACAAAACACCAGTGGTTTAAAATTGCAGCAGTCCAGAACCCCAAACAAACTTGAGTAATTTAATCCTGGCATGGAAACTGCATGCTTGATGCACCGAAATTTGCATGGTGCCACCGTGTAAGCTCTGCAGTATAAAATGTCAGGTACAAGCATCTGGAAAACTACAAGCTGCTTACACCAGTTCCACTGCTTCACACCATCTCAGTCTGCGTTTCTGCAGATGGGCACAATCTACCTTAATTTACCCATTAAAAAAAGCCATTACATTCAGTTTTTTCTAGACTATTCTTTAAAATCTTTCTGATAATCACACACTTACATGAACTAACTTAACTCACTAAAGCACATTGGTGAGTTACTTTGCCCTCACATAGGTATAAATCTGACTCATTTTGGCAAATGTGAATTAATTCATCTTGAAAATATGTACAGACCTTTGGAAAAACAGAGATATTGTGCTTGTCACAGGAAGTTATTTAAAGCCAATTCCTCTTATTATCTTTCCCCTTCAAAGACATCCTAATTGAGAAGGCTGGTTCCAGTTTGAGAAGGATGCCAGTACACACCAACCCCTCATATACTGTGGCTGCAATTTTCACAAAGTTAAGAACCCCAGGTCACCAAGAGTCCAAACAATATTCTCAGAGGGGATGCATAAACATCTTTACACAGTTTACAGCTAAGTGTTCACAGAGCATTTCTTTCCACCAAAACTTCTTCAATGCTTAGAGAGAGGAAGGACACTATTTACTGAGTAAGCAGATAAGGTATCTGGTGTCTAGTCTCATTATAGTTGTTCAGTCCACAGACTTACAGTTCAGTTCTAAAGCTCTGTTAGGATGCCAGAAGTATTAATTTCTTCAAGAGCCCTCCAAGGTGATCATCACTACAGTATTAAAGTATTTTTGCCAACATTAATGAACTTATCTTCTCATATCATGCTATGTTGTGCAGCTAGTATTATCTTCATTTCACAGATACAGAATTGAAGCATAGAGACTAAAGTTAAATGGAAAAGACTTCATTTAGTTTGGATATCCAGCCAGCTCCAGCTCTAATATTTTAAGTCCTACAAGGATCAGAAATACAAGTTTACAATAATAAAACAGAGGAAGAGTAACAGTGGTAAGAAGATAAAATGAGGTAAAATACCCTTAACAACATGTTTTTGCCTGGTTTACAACAGGACAAGAAGAATTGGAAACTTTGGATTCCTTCTGGACTTTGTAAAGCCCTCACAAGACAGACTCAACTACTTGCATGTCTTCTCAGTTGACCAATGCCATTCTCATTTTCCCTCAGCCCCATCGCGTCTCCATCACTATCCTCCAACAACCTTATCCAGCAAACATTAAGATTTTGTCTAGGCAGCTCATCCTAGCTTTACTTCAATTCAAAGCCAAGACTTTCTCTCTCATGGTCCCCCGCTCCATGGACACCTCTTTTTGCTTCAGTACTTTAGTTAGGCTGCTTGCTCATAAAGCTATCTCCCAGTGCTTCAATGCTCTAAGGATACTGGTAAGAATATTACATTTGTAAGAATACAAAAAACATTCAAAATTCCAGGTTTACATCACCACTGCCTTACACAAGAACTCCAAAAAAAAGAGCTGGACACTGTCACAGACATGGGTACACACTCAGCTGAAAGTTGTGTCCTTTGGGACCCCTGAACACAAGGAAACTGAATGGAATGCCATGCCTGGAGGTAGATGCTCAGATGCAACACAGCACAGGAGTACTGCTTTACACCCAACACTTTAGGTACTGTCTGAGGATAAAGTAAGCACAAGGTTACACCAGGAAAGTACATAAACCAGCTATTATGGCAGGGACATCTGAGAAAAATGTTACATTCACAGCCTCAATTTTTATGATCTATATTAACAGTTTAATGTGACAATAAAGCACACACGTTCATTATCTAAAAACAGCTGGTTATGTAAGCCTCTAAAACAAGTAAAAACATACTCCACTCAGTGTAGAAATCTTACCGGGGGAAACACAACACACAGGAAGACATAGGGAAGTAGTAAATAGGAAAATCAATTGAACAGTGAAACTTTAATAAATGTTAGTTCCACTTCAAAAATTCCCCTATAATTTCTTACATGTAGACATTCCACTGTTTCCACTTTAGAGGTATTTAAGTTGCACACTGCTTCAGACAGAACTTCTCAGCAAAGCATAAACTCAGGTTATAGCTATCAGGTAAGGCAGACTGTAGTGAAAAAAAAAATTACAGGGGAAAAAAAAAAAGAGTATAACAGTTTTCATATGGAAAAGAGCATCACAGGCAAGTGTTCTGCATATACAAACTAGTTACTGCTGCGGTAATCCTTTCTTGCATAAGGAAAATTCATGCAAACACAGACACAATTTAGTTTTGCCAAATGACAACAGAAGGTATGAGTGGAACTTCTATCACTGGTTTAAGTCCACACATAAAATTAGTGTAATTCCTTGAAAAACGTTAAAGCAGAAAATACAACTAGGTGCCTGAGGATTCATCCGAAAGTGAGACTGACTACTAATGAATTAGCGTTAGTCCTATGGCCATAGCATTTCACTGCAGTCAGTGTTCATACTGACACTAGAAAAAGAAAAATCATTTTAAAAAGAAAAAAAGATATAGTCGTAATCCCAGAGAAGATGATTGACAACCCACAGAGACTAACAGCAAGCTCCCAAAGGAGAATTAAGACAGAAGAAACAAATATATTATTTTTCCCATTTCATCTGTTTTCCTTACTATCTCTGCTTGTAGCCCTGGAAAAGAACTGTTTCCTTCTCTAAAAAAGGATTTAAAAGCTGTTACAGCTTCTCTTTTCAGAAGCTACAGAAATTGTGATAATCATTGATTAATCATCTTGGAATGTGCTTGTATCAACAACATGGATGTCCGTGCTTTTCATCGCAACAAAATGCGTAAGACAACCTGGAACTGCCAGAGATTCTGATGACTGAAAAGATTAGATTTACATCAACAGTATAGAAATATCAATTTCTGAAATATAACAATATTAATAATTTAAAAACACTATAGAAGTATAAAGAAGACTCACAAGTGAATCAATTTTTCCGGCAGTGAGATATAAGTACTAATATTTAGTATGCTCTGTATTATTTATGAAACATGAAGATCATTTTTTTACTAAGCTTTTGTACAACTATGGTTAGATTAAAGAATAATAATGTATTTGCTGTTATTTTAGAAGGTGTCTCCATGGAATCTAGTTGTGTTATGCCTTGGGAAAAAACAAAGTTGTGACTACAGTATCAAAGTCTTATCTTTATATGCATGTTGTATTACATAAAGGTTTCTGGATACTTGTTATCTATAGGAATACTTGAGTCAACTATGTTTTACCTATGATTTTTTTTTTCATATTATGCGTCCCAAAAACATTTTGCATAAAGGAGCACAGGAGGCAGATGATACTTTTTTTCCTCTATTTTCACAGCTCAAGTTCATAATGAAATGATGGGATTGTACATATCAAGTGTCTAGAAAAAAAAATGCATGTCAACTAAGTAAGCACATTATGTCTTCACACAGCATTTTTTTTCCCAAATCTGATTTGTGGCATCAGCCACTGAAGACAGACAAGATAGTTCCTGGTGGCTGAGAACACCTTCCAAAACAAAGATGTGTATAAGTAATACCTCTGAACAAACAAGGTTCCTACACAACCAAGAGGTGATGGTTTGCCTTCCAGAGGTATCTTGAGTTTGGTACTGAACTGCTACAGCTTTACTGTTCATGGTCAAAAAGAAATACCCTAGGTCCATGATTGCACAGATGTTGACTATGCCTTCACAAGCATGCAAAGGCCTCACCCAAAGTGTTACTTTTTAGTCACGCTGACTGAAGAATATATAAACTGTAACACTGGATCTTACATGACTTAAGGCCCTTATTTACAGACTGATAAAGTTCCCGCCTTCCACAGTCTTGCTTTCACTACCATCAGCTTAAGCTCTGCTCAGAGTGCTCAAAATGTCCTATTTCACTCATCTTTCACTGTTGACCACCAACGGATTTACTAGAAAAGAATTAAACAACTTGTATTTATTTCACCACTAAAAATTTCTTTATGTTCTCTCTCTCCTATTAGGGCACTGACTTTTTTGGTCTGGTTATTTTGTTCGTGTGAAGTAATTGCACATTCACGAAAAGCAGCTGCATTCAAACCACAGTAGGTATAACTTGTAACAGAAAACAGAGTAACAGACTAGTCTCAAAATTTAAGCAAGACTGAAAATACATAAACAGCAAAAGATTTTATTAGATCAGTCTTATCAAGAGGTCTTTACTGACCTATACATATTTATGTACATACAGAAAAAACATTGGACAATGTGTAGTTCCTTAAACAGAGTCAGATCTGGTAGCTGGAAGTTGAATAAAAACAGCACCAAGGTAAAAATAAGTTATTAATAGAAGATACTTAGGCTAATACCTGGAAAACTCACAGTTGATTTGAATGCATTCACAAGTGTCAAGAGAGGTTTATGCCAAATTCTTAAATGAAGAATTTTTTTTCTAAGCAATAAATCTCATCCAACCAAGAATTTCCCAAGTCAGATAGTTTTTATTATGTGGGAAATCACTGCACATATTCCTCCAGTTTTGTAATGTCCATGGCTGCACTGGGTGAGTTCTGTTGTTTCTTCACAAGTTTTACATTTAACTCTCCTTTTCAAATCAGTCAGGCTGCCAGTATCAATTAACTATTGCCCAGTAAGTACTTTGTTACTTCACCTTTAATCTCACAAGGCTGGGGTAAGAATAAGACCCCCACCATATAGAACAAAAGGGTCATAAAAGCCTACCAGAAATATATAAATCAGCTTAGACTTAACAATCCAAGCCTGAAAACAACTAGGTCCAGGTAAAAGAAAATAAAGTGGAGACTGATATACCTTCCACAGCCTCAAGCTATTTAAGGAGAAACCCACACAAATATGTTTGCCATACAACACCACAGCACACTAAATCCTGCTGCTCAGAGTCCCATTTTTAACCAATGTTACCATCCCCAGGCTTTGTGGATAACGTATTACACTGACTCCAGAGAAAGTACAATCTTTTCTTTTGTGATCAACAGTGTGTTTGTATGTTGTGTTTAGGACTTTTCTGGGAACTCACAGCAATCTTTCCCTTCATGACATTTAAGAATTCAGGAGCCAAAACTTCAATTAGTTCTTCAGTACAATAATGCGAAAGACTAACACAGGTTTACGTATTTCCCTCTGTACTTCTCTCTTCTCCAATTTTTTTTTGTTCCTCCCTAAACTGCTGCAGACACAGATCTCTCTCTGTGACAGAGGCTTCTACACAAAGATTTTTGACCTGCAGATCCAATAACTTCCTGTCTTAGAAACTGTATGACACATTCATAACATACCATGAGATATCCATGAGATACCTTCTCCATATCTATGTCTAAACTTCAGCAAAACTGGGAGGAGCAGATGCTAGAATAAAAGGGTAATTTACAGCTCAGTGATGCAGTACACCACGTGAGCATCTGCTCCTGGCACAGAACACCACCGGTGAAATGAAGTTAAGTGTCTTTTTCAAATACTTGAAGGTCTTCACCATGAGCTCTGGAACACGTGTAATTCTTTGCCTGCTCAAATTCACACTGCTCCTTCTGCTTCTGAGGGCAACAGTTCACACACCGAAGGAAGACACCCTACCCTAGCGAATATGTGCTGCAGTACACCACGTGAGCATCTGCTCCTGGCACAGAACACCACCGACAAAATGAAGTTAAAGTGTCTTTTTTCAGACACCTGAAGGTCTTCACCATGAGCTTTGGAACACCTGCAATTCTTTGTCTGCTCAAATTCACACTGCTCCTTCTGCTTCTGATGGCAACAGTTCACACATCAAAGGAAGACACCCCACCTTAGCAAACATATCCTGCAGCAGAAAAGGAAGCGATCCTGAATTTAAGTAAACGGCTCTCTTAAAAGTATCAGTGTCTCCTCGGTGAACTCATTCATGAACAGGTAGCAACCTTGTGCTAACCTGACCCCCAGCCATGCGTGTCAGCAGTAACTGTTTGCTTGTGTAAGGTTGTCACATGCGTTGCAATAATATATTTTATTTAGTAGTTTTGCTAAAGTAACTTTAAGAAAAAAAAGCAGCTCACTAAAGGGTGAAGAAGAAGGTACAGCAGCTCATCAACAAAAACAAATACTAAGAGACCTTCTTGTAAATTAACACCTGAAAGGTAATGCTGACAATCCCAGCCTGCTGCTTTCAGCTATCAGCCCTGGAGAATAACTACTTTGCTATGAAAATTTTCTACGGAATTATTAATAGGGCTTGGGTGGGAGGTTTTGGTGTTTTTTTTGTTTGTGGGTTAGTTAGGGTGTTTCTGAGGGGTAGGATTGTTGTTGTTTTACTTTTTTAATTAAATTAAACTTCTTTTAAAAAAATAATTATATTTACATCTCTTTCCATATTTCTGTTATTCCCCAAACATTATATGATCCCATATAATAAGAGATGGCACACTTTATTAAAAAAAAAAATCCAGGGTGGGAATGGATTATATTTCCTTAGATTAAGCAAATAATGGAGAAATCGGAGTTTTCAAGGGACGCCATGCATGGAGGAAGCACATTAGTCACTTTTTATTTAGCCTGAAGGGAAAAACAACTATGTGGAAACACTGCAGATGCATTAGACATTGCCCAACAGTTAATATGTTACCCCACTACCTCTCAAATTACTTTCATCTCCCTTAGTTGAGCTCAAACCTGGACAAGAAATGAAGAATCAGTTGAGACTCTACAGGAATTATACCACAGCATATATTCTAGAAATATATTTATAAGCTCTATCAGCATATGCTTTGACTATCGAAGAATGCTTGTCTGGTAGCATGCTGAAATAATTCTATAAATATGTATGAACTCTGTAACTGGAACAAGAAGTATTAAAATGTCGTAACAGTAAAATGCAACACAATGAAACAAATTATTACTCCAAGAAAATAAGGAAAGGCATTTTTAACATTCAGACTTTGAAGGCTATTAATATTTTGAACAAATTTGTTTTTAAAATACCTGGTATTATTTCAGCTCAAATCAAATTGCAGGAGAAAAACGGAAGGTTGCCATGCACAAAATTTTTGCTCCTTATTTTTCCCTATGCTGTCAATGGGTAACACAAGCTGTTCTTTCCTGCTGCATCCTCATATAGTCTTCTGCAGCAGGCAAAAAGCATCTACTCAAGAATTCACTATTTTCCCCCATTATTGCATTCTCATAAAAATGGAACTGACAGGACAGCAGTTTATTCATGCACAAGTCAGATCCCAATTGCACACACACTGAAGGGCTTTCAGAACCCACAGATCAATTGTCATTAGTTGGCGGGGGAGAATCATTTGGGAGAGAGGAAGAGTTGCAGAGGTAAGGAAACAATCACAAGCAGCATTCCGGTCTCCACTGCAATGACACTAATTAGCAGAGCCAAGAATATACACAGTAGAGATGGCACGTTCTTCGTCTTCAACTACTTTAAAATATATCTGAATTTTGATGAGGCTTAACGTGCAGACATTTAAGCTTACATGAATATTTATCTCTGAGTACTCCACCAAATCTAAGCCAATGTGCAAAGATATGGCTGTGTCAAAAGTCAGGTCATTAAACTGAGAATACCTACTGGAACGGTCAAATGAAAATTAAGATAGACTGTCCACCAAGAGCACCTTACTGGCCCTTTCTTGGTCCAATTTTTTCAACATTGACATATTTAGCAGCAAAATTTTCTTAAGTGATACTGAGTTACATAGAAAGGTCCTCACATTCCTCTTCCTCTATTAATTTATCATTTTAATTAGTTTGCTGTCTTAATTCAATTTTGCAAAAGGCAACGAGCTTTCTCTGAGTACGGAAGCAGCTTGCCAAGCCTTTCCTCACTTCAGAGCGCAGGAGAGAAATTAAGTAAATTATGCCCCTCTCCACACATTAAATGAAGAAATTTACACACCCTAGTATCAGAAATACAGTGTTCAAACCGGGTTTATATGTGAAAGGAACAATAACAGAACAAAAGTTTTATAAATGAATAACAAAATCACATTTCAGAGGAAAAACTTGGGACAATGCTACTTAGGTTACTTACGTTTGCTACTGACAAGTAAGTTAAAATACCGTACCCCTATCAGACTAAAGGCGCACCCAGAATAAACTGTCACACGAGGGAGCACGAACGTATGCCACTGCAGCTTCTCTCAGCACACACTTTCTTTCCTATGATACCATCTGTCAAATCAGAAACTCCTCCAAGCACCGCAGCCTCGCTGATTCGGATAATGCGCTGCCTGCGCGGCTGGCTACCTACCCGGGATTCCCGTACCGCGCCTCTCACAGCCGCAGAACGCGCTCAGGCCGGACCGGACCGGACCGGACCGGACCGTCCCACCCGGCGCCACACGCACCTGAGGGGACCGGCGGTGACCGCCGGCAGGCCGCGCGCCCCGGCCCCGCGGGGCGGCCAGGGGAAGCTTGTGGCACCACGCGTGTCCCGACTCCAGCCCTCCGGGGCAAGGGGAGCGCTGACCCCGGCACCGGCTGCGCGCCCTCCACGCGCCCGCGGACAAACTTACTTGCGGGAGGCGGCGGGAGCCGCAGAGCTGGAGCGGCGGCACCCGCCTCCCCTCACGCGGCCCCCGGCCGCGCGCGCCCCTGCCCGCCCTGCGAGCGCGGCGCGCTAGCGCAGCCCCGGCTCGGCGGCCGCTGCCGAGAGCGTTCGGACATGCTCAGTGCCCCCGCCGCCGCGCGGAACGTACCACCGGGGGGGGGAAAGGGGGGAGCGCGAAGAAACAGGGGGCAGAGCTGGATGCGACCAAGAGGACGAGCTAAAAATAGGCGCCGCAGGAAGGCACAGCTGGAGCTTAAAGGGGCAGTGACAGCAGCGCTTTCCGCAGCGCTGGGCTCGGGGTGACCTCCCCCCGCGCCGGTCCGTCCCGCGGGGCCGGAGGAGAGGCTCTGAAACCGGGGCAGTGCCCGCGCCGCCAGCGTCGTGTCCGCGCCCGGGCTGCGGAAGACCCGCGGCTAGTGGCGCCGAAACGAGTAGGGCTGCGGCTCCGGGAGCGCCCTCGGAGTGTGTGATGGGGCGGCGGCCGGGCTCTGCCAGGCCATCACCGCAGCCCTGGGCCCCTCACCTGAGGACCGGGCTAGGTACCTCAAGGCCGGGCCACCCCGTGAGGCGGCGGCTTCAGAAACTGCGTCTAGGAGTGGGGGGAGAGGATGCCGGGCGGTACGTGCAGTGTTTGTTACTCGGGAGGAAGCTCTGTCCTGCTCTGAGGTGTTCGGTTTAGTGGACGAGACTTGGGGGCAGACACACACAGAGCAGTCAGATGAGAATGTAGAGGGTCCAAGGCAGCTTCCAGAACAACCCCCTCAGTGTGATTTTCTAGTCTGGAAGATCTATGTGGCAAGAAAAATTACATGATCACAACTCTCCTTTTAATGTCACTACTGTGTTTAAAACCTATGAGCTGTAGATAATTGTTAGAAATTAAAAGCCCCCTAAGTATTTGTTGAGTGGGAGTTCCTGGTGTGGTTTTAAGCTTTTTATTGCTCCCTGCCTTCCTAAAAGACCAATAAGAATAAACATGACAACGTTGCATTGTTTTAGATTTATAAACATACTACAAAGCCTATTACCCTAGCAGGACTTAAGAGGTTTTGCTGAGTTCTGCTTTTACAGATAGAGAAAATTGCTGCTGCACAAAAAAAAACATCTTTACAGTATGAATTCTGAGGAAGTTCTCACTCAGAATATTGGACAACATTTGCATAGTGATAACTTGCTACTCTGATGATATCTCATACAATAGGATGTACAGTCAAGATTACCACGTTGAAAAAGCTTCATTTATTTCACTAGACATGAGAGGAGAGCACTGGAAGTTTATCTTAATCTGAACTCTTAACACAGCCTTCAGCAAAAACTATCACAGACAAAAAAGCTCAGTTTCATGTAGGTGAGTATAATTAGGAAAGGAAACATTACTTGTCAGTAATATCAAATGAAGTGAGAGCAAGGAAGCAATTTCCCTGACAGACTGACATACAATAGGATAGATATTAGACAAGATTATGTAGGTAACTGTGCTTCATCACTTTATGAAACAAAAGATGATGTGATAAAAATTATAGTATTTAGGAAGGAATGAATCATGTTCACTAATTGTTTCCTCATTCTGTGTTCTCTGTAAGCCATGAGATACACTATATTCTGTAGTCCGTCTAGCAGCACCCGGCATATGATATATTATAAGAAGCTATAAGCAATGCAGTGTGCATAACTGTGCAAACTGATGAAATAAATAAATAATGTAATTCTTTCACCTGGAGCTATTGATCTTGAGATAGCAGGGGAAATAGAAAAGGCAGTTTTCTGAGTGCAGCCCCAGATTTGGGATAGCAGAGGACTGATGTATTTCTGGCTGCAGCTAGAGCTCTGCAGGAGCAGTAGGCAGCCTCTGGAGAATTTCCTAGAACAGTTTGCACCTCCACCATCATACAGCTCTAGATAGATCAGGATGACAAAAGATGTCCCGAGTCTAGAGGGCCTTACTTCCAGCTGGGGACTCTTTCTCTCTAGAGAGTGCAGAAGACTGTCTGTCAGGGCAACAAATGTCTCTGTTCAAGTAATGGTAAAGAAAACATGTATTTTTTGAAGTCTGCATTATCGTACTCTTCAGGGGTAGCTATATTATCATTCTCTCATCTCTTTGTCTATGAGAAAACTCTTCAGAGCTTGTCAAATATAGCTGCTTTTACAAGGAGAAATAGGGAACTCTTTTACCCATGCTGTGTAAATTGCATGGGATTGTAGAAAAAAAAATGCCTAAGATAACAAGTTCTTATAAGTCCAGCATTCAAAAGAAATCAGCATCACCCAGACACAAATTACCAAATTGGATATTAGCAAGGAAGTGGTGGCAACGTCTGCTTCATCAACCCATCTGAAGCTGGAAGCTGTTCCTCTGTCTTTCCAGTTTTGCTCAGCAAAAATTTCTGTGTCATTTCATTTTCTTCTACATAGTAACAAAGATTTAAACATCTGCTATGCTGCTGTGCCCTGGCCAGACAACTGAAGAGGAACAATTCCTAAGCACACAGAAGATGTGTACCTTTGGTCTTCACAAATAGCTCAATACCTTGCCAGTCTCTCTTCATATTACTTGGAAAGGATCTAGTAAAATCTTTCCTTTTCAAAGGTATCTTCTATAATTCCACACTGCTGGTGTTCTGAAGCTGTGACATACTAGTGACTGACTCTGTCTCTCAGACTTTCACCTTGGTCCTCTCACTTTTCTTCTGTCATTGTTTTCACCCTTCTTCCTGATGGCAGGGCTCATATTATCTCTTCTCTACCCTCTCCTTGAGTAACTCAAAGCTACATTCCATAATCCTTACCTTTCAAGCTCACTGACCTAGGTAACTTTGCTGTATAGTCAGGTACGTAATTTTCCTGTCTGATAGATAGAATACACATTGATTTTTGTTATTTTTATTTATTTTACTATTACTATTATGATTATTGCTTACAGGACAAAACTAATTTTCAAGGGATGGAACTTGGAAGTTTTAGTAAAGACATAAATAAAAGGTAAAGGTTATTTCCTCGTGGTTTATGATCCTTTATGTGACAATTTTACTGCTTCTTGAGAAACAGTTTTGCGGAAAAATGAGCCCAACCCGAAAGATTAGGAGAAAAATACTTATGGCCTGAAATACCAAATAAAAATGTGTATCAGATTATTGTGCTGTATCTGTAGCATAATTTTGAAGACCTCACTTGGAGTACTGTGTGCAGTTCTGGTGTCCTCAATATAAAAAGGACATGGACCTGTTGGAACAAGTCCAGAGGAGGGCCACAAGGATGATCAGGGGACTGGAGCACCCCCCATACGAAGACAGGCTGAGAAAGTTAGGGCTGTTGAGGCTGGAGAAGAGAAGGCTGCATGGAGACCTCATAGCAGCCTTCCAGTATCTGAAGGGGGTCTATAAGGATGCTGGTGAGGGACTCTTCATTAGGGATTGTAGTGATAGGACAAGGGATAACAGAGTAAAACTTAAACAGGGGAAATTTAGATTGTATATAAAGAGGAAGTTCTTTACTGTAAGGGTGGTGAGGCACTGGAATGCGTTGCCTAAGGAAGTTGTGAATGCTTCGTTGCTGGCAGTGTTCAAGACCATGTTGAACAGAGCCTTGGTTGACATGGTTTAGTGTGAGGTGTTCCTGGCCATGGCAGGGGGGTTGGAACTAGATGATCTTAATGTAGTGACAGGACAAGGGATAATGGGTTCAAACTTAAAGAGCAGAGGTTTAGATTGGATATAAGGAAAAAAATCTTTCCTGTGAGGGTGGTGAGGTACTGGAATGGGTTGCCCAGGGAGGTTGTGAATGCTCCATCCCTGTCAGTGTTCAAGACCAGGTTGGACAAAGCCTTGGGTGATATGATTTAGTGTGAGGTGTCCCTGCCCCTGGCAGGGGGTTTGGAACTAGATGATCTTAAGGTCCTTTCCAACCCTAACTATTGTATGATTCTATGATTCTAAAACTCACACCTAATCAGTTCCAAATTTTAGGACAATGTTCAAGTCATTGTGGGGGGTAGGGGCATGAGTACATTGAATTTTAAGAAAAAACAGGGAACTGAAATAGAAATAAAGTACAAGGACGGTGGTTAGAGTGGAGGAAAAGGAGCATTTAAGGGCCTTCTGCTGTGGAGGTACATGTGTAGTAGGGACTAAAAGAGGACCATCTCCTACAGAACCCTAACAGGCTGGAAGTAGGTAAATCCAGGATGGGGATCACAGGGATGGTGATACGGGGAGTAAAGTAGGGAAATCTGGCATATGAGAGCAGGAATACAGGGCACATAAATCCCCCTGCTGTGGAGACTACCTTTGGAGGGAATGAGAACAGAAGGCAAAGGAAGTTTTTGTCAGAACAGGGAAATAAGACACGGGATTGAGAAACGTGGATTCCCATAAGGCATAACTGATATTGTTACGCCATGTCCCTGAAGGGAAGGGGAAAGAAGTAGGCACAAGCCACATCATAATGCATTTAGAGAAAATAACCTAGATTGTGCTTACATGAAACTGAGCCGCAAGTTGGCAGCTACAACTCAGTAACCAGCTCTTGGAGTCACTGTTGACCATTCTCTGAAGTTCTCAGTTCAATATGCAGCAGTAGCCAAAGAAGCCAATGAAGCATTAGGCTTCACCGGGGCAGTGGCTAGGTTTTATCTGCAATGCTGAAGGGCAGACCTAGAAAAGGTACATAGAGAGGTGACCCTCATGAGTAAGCAGCTGCTTTGTGAAGGCAGAATAAAAAGGCTGGAACTCTAGAATTCTTCAATATGAAGAACTGAAGTATGAGGGGGCACATGGCTGAGGTTTACAAAATTGGAATGCAGTAGATAAGACAAAAAAGAATGATTCATCACCAAATTCCACAGTACTGTGCAACCTTGGTGAAATTATTGCAAGGAAAACAGATGGAAGGAAGTACTTTCCAGCACCCTCAGCTAGACACAGTAGTCTTCTGGAAAGTATCACCCTAAGAGGTTTTATAGACAGGCCTCATCAGCAGGTTCAAAAAAGAATTGGCAAAACCCGTAGGCAATAGATGAGTAAACAGTGAAAGGGAAGGCTGAGTGCTGGAAGTGCCTGCAGTATCTGGGATCCAAGATCTGTGGATTCTAGGACAGTACTAGGTGAACAGACTGCAAAAAGTTTAGGCTTATGTACTGTCTCCAGGTAGTATCATCTTTCTGCCATTGCTGGAGACAGTATACTGAGTTAGACAACATCTGTGACAAATTCTATTGTTGCAAATTACACTATGTGTGATCCCCAGGATCATATCCATGCTTTCAACCACAAGCGTGATCTCTAGAGGTAGCTAATGGCATGCTGCTGTGTTATTTAGATTTTAAGGGAAATGCAGCAAAAAGCCTCTTTATATTTGATAAACCAAGATGTTATATAAAAATCCCACTTTCGCTGTTAATATCCATTGAGCATCACTTGCAAAGGCCTTTGGAAAATTAAAAATAAATAGCTTTCCCTGCACTGGAATTCACAGTGGCCAAAATCTTATCTCACATGTAAGCCCTGAATACATAGATACCTTACTAAGGATATTTAGAAGATTTCTAAAGAAGAGTCTAACCATATTCCACAGTCCTGGATAAGTGATTGTTGTTACCATTGCATATCAATTCTATTTGCC
Organism: Melopsittacus undulatus; assembly: GCF_012275295.1. Taxonomy (NCBI): domain Eukaryota; kingdom Metazoa; phylum Chordata; class Aves; order Psittaciformes; family Psittaculidae; genus Melopsittacus; species Melopsittacus undulatus. The sequence goes on from NC_047527.1 coordinate 19,466,651, forward strand.
ACTTTCAGGGTTCTGCTACCATACAATACAGAAGAAATGGCCAGTGGACATGAGTGGTTTAAAACCCTTGGGTATCCACCCTTTTGAAATCCGTTATCTTTCTGGTATGCTTTCTTCTTCCCTGACCATGTCAAACAGCCATATTTACTTCTAGCAGCTAAGGCTGTGTCAGTGGCAGGCTGAGAAGCAGTTTTTGGTTCATGAGAGGAAACAAATGACAAACCACATATTTTCTATAACCTCCTGACAGAGGAGTTTGATCAGAGCAAATCAAAGGGTTTCATCCTAACATTGCTACACAGAAACTGCACTGACAGCAATGCAGGTGTGGCACAGTGACGAGTATAAATTCTTTCTTTAAAAAGGTTTTGTATAGAAATAGAATTGTGAGGAGAAACAAAATATAGCTGAATTTCAAATAATAGGCTTCATATTAATGGGAAAGGAAAACAACCTTATATACTAACATAGGAAGAATGCAGAATGTGTTCTAACTCAGAGCAAGTTCAGCATTTCCAGCATGTCAAATTTGTTGGCCATATTCCCCTCAGACATTTTCTTCACTAATCAATGTTTCTTCCCAGTCAGTCTGCAGTAATCTAGTTTTTACTGTTGTCTGTGGGCTTTGAAGGCTTTTATCCCCTTAGACATCTGAATTTAAATGTCCATCCCTGACTTCTTTAACTAAGAGTTCTGTCAGGAAGCTGGGGGGCTTGGAAGTGAACATTTTACTTTAAGGTTGTGTGTGTGCTGTTCTCAGTAGTGTATAAGAAACTTACTCAGCTTGTGTATTACTTTCACACATTATGTAGATTTGTGTGTCTGAGATTAATTTGCTTTGTTTTCAAAGACACCAGACCAGAGCAACATGTTATGAATTCAATCACAGGTTTATATTACTACGTAATATAAATGTATTAGGTATTTCAGAAAGATTTTCTTTGCACTCTTCAGTAATAAACCATAGATCAGTTCCAACCTTCTTTCAACATTTCTGAAGTTGTGCCCCTGTAAATACAGAAAATCATAGCTTTTCTGTTATTTAATTATCATAGGGCATACAAGTTGCAGTGGCTACTATAAACCCCAAAATAAATAGACAATATGAGATCTTTGATGTGGGAGCAAGTGTGTGTTCGGAGCACTTTGTATCAGGAAGCTGCCGGAAGCATCTGTCTCACAGAGAGCAGCAGTAAGAGCAGAGTGCTATTAGTGCAGCTATTAAAAACAAAAGAGAGAAATGCAGCATACTACTTTGGGATCAATAATTAATCTAATATGGCCCCTTGATTTTCCTCAGTAATCTCAAACAAGACATACAGTTGTTTACAAAGGAAGATTATGCAAGGGCTCTGGTAGTCAGCAGGGCCAGACAAGGGCATGCACTGACGTGATTGAGATGTTGGTTGTCTTCTGTAAATCAGTACAAAGACCAGATGTATGCTGAGATCATCTATGATTTCATAGAAATCATAAATCCTGTATTGTAAAAAATAACAGCGTCCAAGGTATAATCATCTTAAAAGGGGGACCTCCAATAGCCAATGGGCAATATGCCATGGGGAAAAAAAAGCAACTGCAAGTTTTCTTAGGAACTAATTAAAAACTTTCCTCCCATGCAATTTCCATGGATTTATAAAGCAAAAACCATTAAAAAAAACAAACAAACAAAACGCACAACAAGAAATCCACAAAACAAACGCCCACCCCACCCCCCAAAACTCCACACCAAATATATAAAATTAAGGTCTCCAGTGGCCTTTATTATGAAAAAAAACATCTTGCTGAAGCTACCAATACCTCACAGATACTCTTCTATGGAGAGTTAGCTAAATGCTCTTAGAAGGAAAACATGTCCGTGTTTGATAGAGCCTTAGGAATTTTCAGTCAGCTCTGGGAAGTGTGGGGTTTAACCACCTAGAAGGCTGGTCCGACCATTTAAAAAAAAAACAACCAAACAAACCCCAACAAAACAATACAAACCAATCCCAACTGAAAAGTAAAAGGGGAGTGTAACTTCTTAAATATTAAATTCCATCTCTGGTCTTCTGACTCTGACAGAAAAATGCAAACATGCAATAAGCCAAAAGGTAAACTGCTTCCAAGCTGGCTTAATAAGTAACTGCATATTTTAAATCAAAGCCACTGGAGAAAATTAGTTTAGTTAAGGCAAGATCTATAACTGTAGCATATGTGCTGTTATGTAAGACATATTGGCTGCCCAAAAATAGCTGGTCAAGGTATGTACTTGAAACTGCACTTCAGTGCTTGTGTTCAGACATCATGCAGGGTTAGCACCCAGCAAAAGCAATATTAAGGAGCATGTAGGATGGTAAAAGGCGAGGAGGACACTAAAAGGACCATGAAACATTCATGTGTTGCACAGTTTGCTGATATATTAAAGAAAATTAAGGAATCTGGTTACTTGATCGGATGTGCCCCTGAAGTATCGCACTACTGGAATCACTGTGATAAAATTGCTTTGAGATTTAGGAATTTCACTTTGGGCATAACAAGCAGAATTCCCTTTTCATGTTTTGTGCAGGCTTTAAGAAAAAATACGTAGAATGAAGAGCTAACTACAACTTCTAGTTGTCATAGGTGTCCTTGGGAGCTTATTGACAAAGCACCAAGGTTATGGAAGTTTTACTGTTGATGCTACAGGCAACCACAAAGTGTTTTAGGATCAGGAAGATCATAGCCCTGCATGTCTGGTGTAGGCGGCATAGTAATAACAGCGCCCTTCTGTCTGGAGGTAAACAAAAGGAAAGATTGGATTGCAAAACCGACATGGTGACTGTCAGACAATATAAATATGTCTCAGCTGCTGAAAATTTCTTGTTCAACTCCAGTTTAGTTTGAAGCTAAACTAAAAAGGATTACATCAATAGACAAGCAAATTTTCCAGCTATCATAAAAATGCTAAACGAGCTTCAATAAAAATTAAATTCTTCTATGTTTTGATAGAAATTATGTAACAAAATTCCAAATTAAATAAAGCCCAGAAAATAAGTGGATATTTTTCGAGAAAAAAAATCCTAATGTTTACTGAAAAAAATAAAAAAACCCTTCATTCCTGTTTTTGATCCTGAAATTTCAGAGCCTGTTTGCTTTTATTTTACATATTTTATATTTTTATTTTTATATAATAAAAAAAATAATAATTCAGAAAAACAAAAGTTAATTATTTCAGCATTTTAAAATTCCATAATAGAAAGGTGGAAAAATACAGAACTATTTCCTTTATTCAACCCCAGTTTTAAAAGCTTTTTACTCCATACCTGTTTTTTCAATACAGTCCTCACAATAAATTTTCCCATTCTATACTTAACACCTGAACGTCATGCTGCCTTTTGCTACTACTGTGAATTTTTGGTTCCCCTCATATTTTCTTTGCTGAATAATGCAGAGATAAATGACTGCTCCTGGTAATGCAGCAAACAGCCCACATCTTATTTTTAAGCAATATTTAAGCCAATGCAAACAGGATTCCTGATTGGTTTTCTGTTTACTGCTTTGTTACAGCATAAACCTGCTGTTTCTCAGCAGGCAGGAAACTTCTGGCATCTTCTCCTTTCAGGTCCTGAATTACAAATAGTTTTCTCTTAAAAATGAAGACATTTACAGAAACGAGTAAAAGGGTCGCAGGTGCACTTTACTGACTGTTTTTATTGTGGATTTTCAAATGTTCTGAGTCATGGTAGATATTTTTAGCTGTGCTTTTAACCACTTTTTCTGCTACATTGCCTAAATGGAAATTATTTTAATAGTGGTTTGATCCTGGTGCTCATTTGAATTTAGGTACTTTCTCAAATTTCTTTGAGTACACAGGTCTCTAGCTATCTGATTTTTTTGTACCATTAAGCTTACATCTTCAAAGGTGTATTATTTACGTATTCTGGGGCAGAAAGCTCTTTAATTATGTTTTTAGATGTATAATATGCAATTACCAATTGCAATTTTGTAAGTTACAAAAAAACAGGCTGACAGGGCTGATTGATAGAAAATTCATGATTTTTCATGAAAGAAATACCTGTGTTACTATCGTTCTTGTACATCTTAAAACATCTGTGCTATTTATTGATGACTGATAAGGGTTTTATACGAGAGGCTGAAGTATAGCTTCTGCTATCATGGGCAAAGTGAATTCCAAATTCTGTGAGATTTTTTAAATTCTTAGAAAAACATCAGTTCATTTTAGATAGTCCTTACTCAATTCTGAGTTCCAAATTCAGGTTGTTATTTTATCTGTTGGCCATGGGGGATTACCCCCTGAGTAAGAAAATGGCATGGAACAGTGTTTATAGTATGAAGTTTTTCTAGAGTTGCATTTCTATCAGCTCAGTCACTGTTTGCCTTAGGAATTTACTGCTCACAGCAGCAATACCTGAAAGTGCTTCACTTTCTAGAAACTGTAAAGGTGTTTTACAGTAAAAGTTTGTAAAAATAAAAATAAAAAATTAATCTTTTTACAAAATGCCCAGGTGGTCCAAAGCTACTTTGACTTAATTATCAAATTAGATTCATTTTTTAAATGTCAACACTTAAATGCATTTAGAGGTTTTGCTCCGGTGCTGTTTTTTCACCTTTCCAATATATGCAGTTATAGCAGAATGAAATGTGGCTTTCTCAAAAGAGACATAGGGAAGATAGGAAAGAATGGACAGGTAGACTTTAAATATTCATTGTTGGATCTAAATGTTACACTGGGCAGCTTTTATGTGCTCTTGTACATTTCTTTTGTCTTCTCAAGTTATGATTTTACATCAAGTTAAACCTGTTCTGTAAGAGAACATGTGAATAGAAAAAACCGTAACACAGTTGTACAGGCCCTAATAAATAGCACCAGCACTAATCGTAATTGAGAATGCTCATTTAGACCCTCCTAGGGAGGTATGCAGAAAGGTAAATGCAATAATTCATTTGGGTACAGGATGACACAGTGCATTCCTAACTGAGTTTGTGAGCATCTATACTGACCTTTTGTACCAGTAGAAAAGTTTGTTGGAGACAAAAGAAAAACAAAACCTGTCAATTTTTACTAGAAATACAGCTCTTTTTAGCTGTTGGTTTGGTTTTGGTTTTTATTATGTCTATAGTTTTAACATGAGTGCATGCCTCATTCATTTCCTGAATTTTGTTAAACTTCACTTTTCTTTGCCCTTCTTTTCTGATTTTGAGTATTCTTACCCATGCCAACCTTTATATATAAATACATGAAAAACATGGAATTAAATAACAGGTCAGTCTTGGGGCAGGGCTATCTTGTACCCTATTGTCTGGGGATAATGAATCAAGTACATGTGAAGCAAAAGGCTGTGAGCCTAGAGTGGCTTTTGATGTTAGATAATGGAAAGAAGCCAGGTGAGAGCATTCCTGCTTTTTCCTCTTACATGAAAATTTGAAGGTTGGAATTTGAATGTGTTAGTTATCATGTCTCTTGTTCACCCAAGCCAAAGAGTTTACAGTGTTTGACCAGTGCTGTGGAGCAGGGACCCATATCTTGGTTCCCATTGCAACAAATAACTTAGCGTTCCCATGGGAATCTCCCCTAATGCAATTCTCAACAATTACATTATAGCTCCTTCACTAATACTTCATTATCCACAGAAACAAAATAAGAGAAAACTTCACTTAATAAGGAGCTTAAGTGTGACAGATCAAAAGCGTCTTCCCCACTGTATTTCAGATAAATGTGACGAGAAGGAATAGAGAAGTCTGAAGTCCAGATTGGGCAGAATGGAGATTTAGAAACAGGCTTTCCTATTCATTGGGAGTGAACTAGCCGAGAGCAATGAGGTATATTGGGTTTCAGAGCAGCACTGGTGCCAGTTGTACAGCACCCAATCCTCCGAGTCTCTCTAAAAGCTCCTGCTGTACTGGGCTGCACTGACAGGTGGCAGCTTTCAGAATCCACTGAAAAGGATGCCAAAATTTGGATGTCTAGAAGGTCAGGTACCTACATTTTGCTGATACAGGTTTTAGATGAGTGACAATGGGGCCTTGCTTCTTTTCCTTGAGTCTCTGTGCCATCCTTTTGAAATGCCATAATTTTCCAGCTGTTTGAGCCAGATGGATGAATGTAGGTGGCTACAAGGGACTCCCATAATACGTAGCAGGGCTCTAAAAGAGCTATCGAGATACAGAGACTGTGGCAATATCAGCACAGATGCATAGCTGTATGAATACTTTCTCGTCCCTTTTTTCCTTTCTGTGGTATATAAAGTGATGGGGAAGTATTATCTCCTACGAACATTTCTGCAATTTTAATTATAGCCTACAGTTCTGTTAGATATTCCCTAAGGCTGAAAGCTCAGGATATTTTCTTTAACATTTGCTCTATTTAAACCAACAGATAAATGTTCTCTGAAATAGTTGGGTTTTCCCCTGATGGTAAAACATAAAGTAAAAACATCCTAAAATTCCCATTGCACTGAAGTAATACCATGAAGAAGATAATTTTCAATAAGTCTCAGAGCAGCCTATAGCTTTTTAGATGCAGAAGTTTGGGTCATGCAAACTGTGAAGGTATGAAAGAGTTGGCAGCTCACTGGCCTGAAAGCCTGAAGCTCTGAGCCAGAGGCCTGCACTCGGGCACTGCCTAATGGGAAGCTGGGAAGCTATCTAGAGAGGAATTTTCAAACAAACCTATGTAAGATCCAGGTTTAACAATAATATACTTTCATATACTTGGAGTAAGAAGACTGACTCCTTAGACAATAAAGTTTCACATCTGAAAAGCATGTGAACAGAAAAACCCCTACCAAAAAAAAACAAAACAATCCAGACTGGATGTTTACAATGGTGATGAGATTTCCAAACATAAAAAAGAAATGCCATAACTGAGTAATTGAATGTGTTTCTCCCCAAGAAAATTCTCTGCTGGAAAATTATTCTTTTCTCCTGTCTGTAAACACAATATTGTATAATAGGCTCCTAACTAGCTGGTTTTAGAGTCATCATATGAAGTGAGTTATTCAAAGCTGTGAGTATTTAGGCTGACTGAAAGAAAGAAGCTTTCAAGATACATATGTTAATACCAGAATGACAGGTGAATGGCATTCTGCATTTCATTTCTCAGGAGAACAGGATATTTCATTGAAAACTAAGATAGTTCTCTCATATAAAGGTCATCTGGTCATCTACCATAGGCTACACCAGAGATCTGACTGCAAGAAATGTCACTTACCATTAAAATAGATGCTTCAGGAGTAAAATAGGTATCCACATGATGTTGCTTTTACCAATGAGATCTTCTCCTTTAAAAGATACCATATATGCAGAAACTTTGGGTACTGGCATTAAGATCCTAAGGCAGATAGCTGCCAATATTGCCATGCCATGCCACTGTCACTCTAATTCTTGTGATTAAGTGAAATGTTATCTAGGGAGATAGTTGCGTTCAGACATTAAAACATTGGTCTACATTACACAGTTTTAAAACACAATTGCATTAGAAATTTGTAGAGGTAAAAACATAATCATTTTGTACATGAAGATAGCCAGTGTAGTTTCACTCATGTCAAATTAACATTATTTGGGTAGTTATAAACTCAGGGAGGAGAGAAATTCTTTGCTGGCACACACTGTGTCTCCATTCAGCAATGGCTTTCTGTGGGTGTTTATTTATTCAATTGTTTAATACTTTAGCAGCACAGATTCAGTAGTTATCATATGTAACAAAAATAATGTGTTCTGGTGACTCCAGATTTCTTTGCAGAAGTGTTTTCTCCAATACTGTTCAAATTCAGTTAATAAACACTACCCAACTTCTATAAAAGCAGCCCATTGTGGAAGACATAATGGAACCCACATCTCTAGATCCACGCAGGCCCTGAACACCATGTGTGAATAACAGTGAAGACCACAGTGAGTGTAGATTTAATATCAACACTTCTTAAATGTAACCTTTAGTCCAAACCAAAATGGAGATTACTACTTTTCTTGTCATTTATTTTCCAACTTTCTCTAAGTATCTTAAGTTCTTGGGCTTTTTCTGATATGCTTGCTTAAAATTTCAAAGTAATCCAAGCAAATAGTCCAGAAGCAAAATCCAAAGCCTGATTTCCTATGGATTTCTGTCTAATGTGAATTAATGAATGAGTTTGCAAATGAAACATCTGCAGAATGAGGTGACACTACATTTGCCCCTGCAGTTGAAATATAGTTTTAACATCTCTGTATGCAATATTTAATTGCAGTGACAATGTATATGTCTTGCCAGTGGAGAACTGGTAAAATAGAGAATACACCTGAAGATAATCTGTAACTCTATTGCTTACCTAAAGATAAAAATGCCCACTGAAGATTTCAGGGAATCAGAGAATAAAACAGATAGTTCCTCTTCCATGAATGAAGCCAAAGATGATGGCTTTCAAAGGACTAAGACATCACATTTTATATGTAACATATTCCACTGTTTATAATCAATGACATTTTATAGGTTACTGACAAAAGCCTGGTGTATTTTCAGAAAAGTATTACACTTTAAGACAACATTTCCCAGTAACAGACTAATGAGAACAGCGAATCTGTTCACTAAGCTGATTTGAATTAAGTGCAGTTAGCAAATGCCATTCTGGTGCAGGAAGGTGAATCAGACAAACACTTGATAGAGAGAAGACAAACGCTATATAGAGGGTATGTCACAGAAAGGACAAGGTCACCTTACTTTTACTTTGGATTTATTTTGACAGCTACCTTTGGTGTATGTCTGCACTTCCTGGTTTCTTTAAAAGTTTTTTTTAAAAAGCTTCCTTTTAAAGAAGCTCAAGTGAAATTAGGCAAAGCTGAGGTACTTTCTGCAGTTAAGCTGACAAAACGTTTTAGAACCGTGAGCTGCAGCGTACCCTGAACAGTGCGAAGAAGAATATGGTCACGTAAACTAGTTTCACCCTTTCTATGCTGCACTCAGGCCTATGGCATCTCTCCAGCAGAGAAGCAGAACTAGTGACTGGTAAGAGGAGACTGGGGAAGTGATCTAGTAGCTGAAACACAGTCACTACTTGGTCCCTTCACCCACCAACAGATTTTAAGAAGATTTATATGTCTTAAACTATAGAGAATATGCTAGAACAATATATGACCTTGTAAACCTCTGCAAGTATTATTCTGAACATCCTTCTCAACAGCCTTTCATGCTGGACACTGGTTAACAGACATACAATTGTTTATTACTACTTTTGATAGTCACAAACCTATGGAGTTGTTTCAGATGTTTAGTAATAGGTGTGGCAGAACCTTATTTATATTGGACATACTTACAGATATAGATTCTACAGCATTTGAAAATAGCTCAATACAGAAAAATTAAGCCAAAGATTTAGAAGGTGTCAGCACAAATTTATTGGGAAAACTTAAAATAAACTTAGGGTTCTCAATAAGGAGTGACTTTGAACTGTCACAAAGGAATTGAGCACCACAGCACTTATTGCATTGCATAGTTGCTTTAGAAACTTATATTTACAATATGGATTATGGAATTTCATTACTATGAAGTATTTCTGTACTTCACAGTATCCTTGTAGGAATAAACAGCATTTCCCTGCATTATTTCTATGTTTAGAGTTTGGAGTATCGCAAAATGCAGGAAGGCTTCTGATAAAAGTGTTCATGACATAGAAATTCTGGTTCTTAATAATTGTCATTATACTACTGCCACACCCTAGCAATGTCCACACTCTCTAATTACCTAAGGTTTTAATAGCAGAGTTACTTATACCTATCTTTTCTGGCAAGGACTACAGGTATTTTTTCTAGCACTGTAATAGTGAACTTACAAAAAATATGCCAGGATTTGAAAAAATTGTATGCTTCCTTTGTTGGGTGAAGGGATGATTTAAATCCTGAACAGGTTGGGTTTACACAAGAATACAGCTAGAAGAGGAGATGTTGCTGTCTTCAAACATCTTTAGCACTCACCCAGAAATCTACAGTCTAATTGCCTTCTGTGCCTGACAGCTTTTGAATCCCTGTCTCCCACTTCCCTGTAGGGTATTCAGTGATCAGATTCCTGAGTAGTCTAAGGTGAAGTGCTATGTTTGTCTCTTTTGCAGAAGCTGTTTAACTTTGCATGAAATAATCAACAGCTCAATGGACTATTCAGTGAAAACATGAACATCAGTCACTGCTCTAATGACGATGTTCATCTGGGAAGGGGAATACTCACAGCTAATGAATCCATAAGTATTTCAGATTGAATTAATATCGGAGCAAAGTGTGCAACACAAGCTTCTCCCATTCTGCACACATTTGTTATCAACAGGCTGGAGATCAAGCTCACTTACTTACTCTCTTCAACATATACCAGATGGGTATGTAATTATCACTTGCAAGTGGAACAGTCTTGAAGAGGAGTCCTACGAAGGAACAGTGCACTGCCTCTGCTGCTCAGGGCACTCTTCTGAGAGGTGGAAAAGAGGCTGCCATCTAATCAGAAAGATTGATGTGCATACAGAGGAGCATTCAGTTGAGACATTAGGTATTTCTCATCTCTGTTACTTTAAACAATTTGCCTCTTCGCATTTTGGGCTCAACAGATTCAGCTTTGCTCTGTTTTCCCAGATCAGGGCTTCAAATTTTATTCAATAACCAGGCAACTGAAAATTTGCAATTTGAGGATTGCCTCATTACCAGCAAGTACAAATAATGCTAAGGAAAAAGTCATTGTGTTCTCCAAGAAGACACTGATGGATCCAAACCACACAGAATAGGAGGATCCTAAAGCATAAAAATTAAAGCCTCAACAAACATGATTGAGGATGTGTGACAGATACTTTAATTGTCTTTACCGCATTTTTATAATGACTTATGAAAAGATCTACAAAACCTGTTTTCCCTCAGCTTGTTTTTTTAGTTAAGTAACCAGAAGGATCATGGAGGGAAAAGCCTTTTGAAAGGAAAAAAGCAATGGGGACTGAAGAGTCTGAAGCAATTTGTCAGTGGCAGATTACATCCTTTCTTTATTGCAGAACAATCTTCAATAAGATTAATGAGAGAAACAAAACAAGCTTAATAGATAAATCCTGTAGGAATCAGATGCTCACACTATGTATCTACAGTTACCATATAATCTTGTTTGAGCTGATAAGATTGTTTTCTCAGAAACCTGGGTAGAAATGTAATGAAAGATGGAGCTCTGCACATTACTTCCAAATTAAAGCATAGAGTGGTAGTAAACACAGGTCATGCTGATTCGTGTGGCTGATGCACATGCAGGAAGCATTAATAACACTGCATTTCAATAAGCTGTCACATTTCTGTGTTGTAATTTGCATGTACCATTTTAGTGGGAGGTTATTCACATAACATAGAATGATACAGGAAAGTCTCAGGGTTTGTTCTCACACTGTCTAATAAAGCAAATAAGATTTAAGTGTGAAGTTTATCTTAGAAGGATCATCTGTGTTTTTCTTCTAGGACATATTCCTTTTCAGGGCTATGCAAGATTGGTGTGCTCCCCTTTAAAAAATCATTTATATGTAGGTTCCTGTTTGAGCCTTATTCCATTTCTGGAACACAGAAATGTATTCCTTACTGATATTTTTAATGGTTCAAATACAGACATTGAGATCTCTGATGTATGAAGTGATACAATGGTGATGTAGTTTTGTTCTGGACAAATGACTGCACAGTTAGTTTTGATATGCTATTCACTATGTGTTTATTTTGCTGGAGTAAAATAATCTACTCTTTTATGTAAAAAGTATAGCTGTTCATAGTTAATCTCTTTTCCCTTGGAAAAAAAAGCCCCAGCTTGATGTTAGATGTAGCAGTGGTCATTTATATTTACTAGCAGTAAGGGAGACAAGATTTTGGATGAGGGTGGGACAAAGACATAATCTGTAACTGTTACTCAGGTAAAGGCTCTTTTATTGTGTCTATTTATATCCTACAAGGAAGACTGTCAAATGCTCAAAGGCAAGTGAAACATTCAGCTCTGATTGCCTGTAATTCTTCTCAACCTGGACATAAAAAGGAAAAATTCCTCTACCCATTTGTAACTGCATTTTAGTTTGTAGTGTTACACCCACCTCTCTTCTCTGCAGCCAACCATATTCTAGTATTTTTTTAAAATGCCTTAATGCTTGAGGTAAAAGTCAGGCTCACTTTATGTCTAAATACATAACCAGTAGCTTAAATTCATTGCCTCTCAGCCATTATAACTTAAAGCTGCATCTTTTTGTTGCTTCTAGAAATCAGCATAGTAATAGTAAATAATCAATCTACTTTTAGGAAGAAATATTAATCTGGAATATTCTTGCAATGTCATATTAGGCCTGTAGATTTGATATTCTGACATCTAAGTCATATTTTTTCATATATATATGTATTTCTAGCTCTAAAAAAGTAAAACCTGTGTCTCTGACCTAGGAGCTGCAGAAGAGTCTGAGCAGCTGTCTTGTAAATCATAGTGCTCACTGCTTTCTCTTCCGCTGTTTTTACTGCTGAGGTTCTCAGCACACTACCCACAGCACCTGCGCTTCCTCTAGCCAGTAGGGTTTACCACTTCAAAGCATGACCAGATAAAAAGAAATTGATCATGGAACAGAATTTCAGCATAGTCGGGCCTTCATTCTCCATGCAGGATGCAAGCAGATCAGTGTCCCAACAAATAGCATAATTAATGTGTTACATACAAAGAAGCATACACATTCATAAAGCGTGAACTACCCGTCAAATCTCAATCTTAGGCAAATAATAGAGTGTTTGACATCATCATTAATAAATAGTTTTATTCCCCTCTTCTTAATATCAACTTTATTTTGTGTAAAATAAATCTTTTCAAACTAACTTGATATATTTCTTATAGATCTAGTTGATAAATAACATCAGTTATCTATTAATTTTTTTAAATTCTGTCAGGTGTTTACCCCAATAGCATCTCATATTTTTATTAGAAAACTAGAATCACAATTATAAACTTAGCCTGAAAACATTAAATAGATTCAGGACTTGCTATGCAGTGTTTTTTAAAATGGGGTTGTAGAGAGAAAATGCTTGTGTGGTAATGTGTCGCAGAGGTTTCCTACAGAGATATAATTTGAAATCTATGCTATTTAACATTTTTGTCAGAGAAGAAATGAAGAAAAATTAAATCACTGAAACAATTTATGAATGATACAAAAGTTTTCATAATGGTAAGTAATTAATATGGACTATCACCAGTTCAGAGCCACTTAGTTTAGTAAATTCACAAAAACAAGCAATTTGAATTTCAGTATGATCAATATTGGACCATTGAAACATATCAAACCAGGGAAAAATAGCCATCACAGCTGGGGAATAAGAGACTGCCCTGTGAACCAGTGGGTCTGAGCAGAACAAAGCTCTCTCCCAGAGGAGATGTGATACAAAATTTAACCACATGCATGCATAATTATGATCTTGAAAGTCCAAATCATTCTTGTACAGTCTTGATGCACTGTATTAATATTTACTTAAACTGATACTTAAATCTTAAATGGAATTGCTTCTTCACAAAGGACCTGCTAACTCATTAGCCAGATCAGGTTCTGAAGTGCAGAGGTCCTAAGCCCTGCTAGGCACTTACTGTACCACAGCAGGATGAAACAGCTCCTCTTGTGTCACCATCTCACTGCCCTCTGTACTGGGATGACTTTCTGCCTTCTTTCTTCAGGCCTTTCCCTTTTATATACCAGCTAAATGGCTAAAATGCTCAAAATGGGAAGCAGAAAGTTCAGTGACCTCCTCTTTCTGCAAGAATTAAAACTTGCATCTCCTGCCTTCCGATACAACTCAGAGTAATTTTTGTAGCAGCAGACTAAGAAGGTGCAGAGCCCACTCTTGGGCCCAGCTAGCACAGCATGGCTTACGCCCTTGTGGTGGCCTATTGCCCTGGACCAGGCACAGTCAGTGTCTGGTGACTGCTAGCTGACAGATAGACCAGTAAACATTATGAATGACACAAATAAATGTGTCCCAGTTTTATTTTAGCTTAAAGGTGTAGGATGCCTTACAGAACACTATTATGTAAATAAAACATTTTGTTTCTGAGATGTCTTTCAGTGTAGCTCGGAAGAAAGAAAACGTTTCCGTTCATTCTTTACCTTGCCAGTAGTTAATATCGGGGAGGGAGTGGGGTGTGAAAACAAAGAATAAACAACAAATATGTCAATGTTTTTTAAGAAAGCAAAATTGATTTAAAGAAAAACAGTCTAAATAGCTGGAACCTTGGTATGGAAAAGCTCTCATTCACATTTTCTGCTGTAAGATGCCATTGACTTGCGCTCCGTGAGTTCTGTGCTTTTACCCTCAGGCATTTGTCACAAAAGAGCAAAGCTAAAAGACAAATGATACTTCTGTTGCCATATTCATGAAATTTAGAAAAGTGAGGATCTGAAAGCTTAGTTTAGTATAGAATTTCAGAATAGTTTGGGTTGGAAGGGACCTTCAAAGCTCATCCAGTCCAAGCCCCCTGTAATGAGAAGTGCCCTCTTCAGCTAGATCAAGGTGTCCAGAACCACACCCATCCTTGGCCTTAATGTCTCCAGGGATGGTGCATCCACCTCCTCTCTGGGCATAGTAGAGTTAGTTTTTCTGAGTTTCCATTTTTCCTGAGCTATTGCTCCTAAGGGCTGGCACGTGAGTACACCTGGGATGAAACATGCAGATTTGCATGTTTCTCCCTCCCCCTCTGCTCAATGTGTCCACACCTTGAACACAAAGCTTTCTTCTGAGAAGACCATGAGAACAATATGGGGCAGGAGAAATAAAGAGTGCCCTGCCCCGCACCCATTCCCAGGCTGTCCCAGGAGATCATCAGCCCTACCGGCATTGTGAGTCCCTGGGAGCTTACTTTCCAGGGCACAGCACAGGGCAGGTCACTGGCCTGGGAGATGGCACTCATTATGGGATGGGGGAGGAAAGCATTCTGTGTTAGATTTATTATGAGAAGGAACCAAAAATGGGGGAATGGAGCGAACATGGTAGTTTGAGGAGGAACAAGCATGGGGTAAAAATCAGATCAGAGCAGAGCAGTCTGTCTGTCTTCTCATTTAACTCAATTTTTAGCTCTTTCCTGAGTGAGGAGCTCTCTATTCTGTGGGTGTGTCTGTGTGTGTGGGGGTTCTGCATGCAACAAATGGAGTTAGTTGCTCATGGAGTCAGACTGCAAGTCAGAGGCTCATATGCCCTTGGTGCCATTGACTGGTGCTAGTGTGGGTGTGTGAATGAGTCCATGACTATCAGCGAATATCATGCCAGACTAGCCAGTGAGTGGGGAGGCAGGTTGAGAGCTATCCTATGTAGCTGTTTGTATGTCTGAGATAGGGAAAAGTTGGAGTTGTGGGGAGCACATGGATACAAGCGTGCTACTGTGCTCTGCAAACACAGGTGTAGTCCTCTGGGCACACTCTGGATACAGCAGGCCACAGGATAGACTTCCCCTTACCTCCTTTCCATCAGACAGAAGACTGAGGACTCCAGCATATTAGTGAATCACACATACTTGCTTGAACAGCACAGCTGGTGTTCTCACAAGCAACAAAATGCACTTACTGACTGCCTTGGAGAGACCAGGATGCAGTAGACAACTAGGATAAAGGTGCTTAAGTCTGGTCTGAAGGTGAATTTCACTGTGTCAAGCCACTGTTCTGGTAAAGTTTTAGACAACCGAAGTCCAATATATGGTGGCTACGCATCTAGAACCCTAACTATTCTATGATTCTATGATGAGTAGGCTGGCATGGCAGGGTATGGGTCTTGTAGGAAGGCACTAATCATGACCCTCCACAGCCAAGATTTACTTGCATGCATGGTCTGTAAGCTCTGTGTCTCAAAACACTCTACAAAGGAAAACATTACTATAACCTGATGATAGCAGAATAAAAATGTGACTGGAGCAGAATCAACGTAAGCGTGATAGCTGTAGCACAGCTAGCATAGACAACAGCACTGAAAAAGCAGGGAGAGAAGGACTTCAGTCCTGATTGGTAACCAGAAGACAAAACCTGTGGGGACCCTCTGTGTTTACTCTGGCTAGGCACAGTTTATATGCAGAGTCTCTGGCATGAGCAACTTCTTGTTGTTATGCAACCCGAAAAACCTTTCACTTTACTCAGCAATTCATTGTGGGCTCAAATCAGTGAACCAGAGATGAGAGATCAGCAGTTTATTCAGTACCATTCAGCTCCATCAAGCACACCTAAAATATGAGAACGGACATTGCAAAGCTAACATTTCAGAGTCAAACTCGGAAGAATCGTATTTACATTGTTGTCAGGAAGATGCCTGCATTTCTAAAAGCCTTATAACCTTTGTAGCACAACCGCTAAACTTGCATAGCAATAACCTGTATTTTGGCAATAAATTTTATTAATGTTTATAAAATGCCAGTACAAAAATACTTAGTTCAAAGCATCTTTGCAGTAGTTAGACTTGGAATTGTATCTAGTGCCTGATTTAAAGCTAAACTCTCAGTACTTTACACCTTTCATGCAACACCATGCTCTTTCCATATCATACATGAAGGTGATCATGGAGTTGAAGCATGAATTTGATTCACTGCATTATTTAGTTAAGTCTCACAGATAATGCTGCAAGTCTGTCTTTCTCCTGCCTCAGTACAGATAATTTCACAAAGACCAACACATTCCCAGATTCAACATTGTTTGAAGCAACTGATCCAGCCTATGACGTCTCCTACATAGTGACAATATGTTTTAACTCTTTATGCATGTCAAGTGTCAGCCTAAAGTAAATTTCCTCTTCCAAGAATATCTACAGACATTTACAATGAATGAATAACAAATAATTCTTATTTCACAGGATTTCTCCTTCAAGGAGAACATTAAAGGTTCAAACACTGGGTTTCTATTTCATCCATATGAGAGATGTGGGGAACTGTCAATTTTAATTCTCCTCAAAGGTTTTTTCTCTAAGACAGTCTCCCATAAATCTTTCTTAGTATATTGTGTCAGACCAGAGTTAAAGTTTGGCAAATGGTACAAACTGTGAAAAACATGTTCAGCTGTCTAGTGATGTAAAACCGATGGTAGAATCATACTATGAACGGACAGTTCTACAGCATGACTTTTAATTATTGAAGGCACTACTTTAAAGAATTACAATCTGATACATAATCATCTCTCATAGCTTTAGTGACCTATTTAATCAATAACAAATTTTACCCTTGTAAGACTAATTTCAAACTGTCTTGATCAGTGAAAACAGTACATAGATATTATGTTAGTGAATAGTTCATACTGGAATTTACTAGGCCCCAATAATTTCCAATGACTGCCTGCTTTGAAATCTGCATATAGTTTCAAGTCTTTTCTTTTCAGTAACAGGAATTACTTGACACATGCCAAAAGAAAATATATTTAATCCCTCAATACACTTCAATATTTCAAATAAGCATGATATTGCTGAGATATTCTTAAAAGAAATATATAAAAAGGAGAAAAGGTTCTGATGATAATGATTCCTTCTTTTATCTTGTCAGAGGTAATTGCATAGAAGGAAAGATGCACTGCCCTTATACAGCACATGCCAAAACAGATCTTATTCATTCAGATTCACATTCCTCTAAGCAACAAGATGTGGCTTGAAGGCAGAAAGATTATCCCCGATATATGATTATCCCTGCCAGACCCATATAGGTTCAAACATAGGATGATTCATATTGCTGAGCACCTCTAGAGCTTTTCATTTATAGAAATGTTTTCTGGAAGACTGCAGCTGTCTAAGGTTTTATTTCATCACCAACAATAACAAAGAACCAAACAACTCTTTCTTCTTCTCCCTCACCCTCAGCCCAGCAGTTAGGACCAATTTTCCCGCATTTCACCCTTCATCTTGTGCCTTACATGAAGATTGCTCCACTGGGAGACTATATTTGAAGAGTCACAGCTCACTGTCACTCTTGAAGTACAGTAGCAGAATTGCACATATAACATTCAACTTCCGTATGCCGTCTCATAGTTAATGTATTTCATGTTGCATTTAAATGTGTTGCAGAGATATATAACTTCCTGCCAGATACAGCTTACATGGGAAGAATACAAGAATAATTGATCCTGTTCTATTTTTTTGGTGGTTCTGCATAGCAAATAATGAGACAGTCACTGCAAGTAATCCTGTGACAGAAATGCCTAAATTGCGTAGAGGTTTTCCTGTAATACAACATTGCATAATTCACCGTGTACCATAGATATCTGGTAGTTCTATAATTCAAAGAGACCTCATCTCATTATTAGTCACTTCTAAATACACACAAAAAAATCACGTGTGTATTTTGTGTAGTCACAAACACCAATGTAGATAGAGCAATATCATTCCTCTTCACCCAGACAGTATTTTACATTCTTTATGCAAGCACATAGATGACTACCCTCTTTTTCACCTTGCAAAATTAGGCCTATAAGCAGTAACTGCTTTGCTCTGTATTCCTTGCACGAGCTGCTAAATATTATATTTCTAGTAAGATATACTTGCATTCTAAATATAACTTAAATGCATCCTGCTTTCATAAATAATATATTGGTGACTCACTGATGTATCATAAGACACAGTTAAGTAAGAACCAGCTGGAAAACAAATCAATATTAGGTACAGGGCTGTTTTAACATCTGTTGGTTCCTCTAATAAAAGATTGTGGAGACCTGTTAAACAATTAGTTTGCAACTTCTGCTTACACTTACAATCCCATCTAGTGCATGTTCCTTGCTTTATGCAATTAAGTTGGTTTTAATGTAAGCACAGTGCTGTGGTTTTGAGAGCACTACAAATAGCAGCCATATGACAGGGTTGTCATTAACTACATCTGAATGGAGATGTTTGTGTGTCAAATAGCCATTGGCATGACAGAATAACTGGACTTTGGACAAACTTATTTTTTACACTGGACATGGCTAGAATAATGCATATAATAAAGAGCAGATAGCTGAAAGCATTGTAAAAATCCTGCATAAATCAAAGTAGAGTAGGCTACAGAAAGAAGTAGCTGAAGAAACTGAAAGTAACAGTGATTAGGTAAGACCAGTATTGCTTTAAGAAGTTTTTATATAACTTCTTCTCTGGCATAAATTTTTTTATTTGATTATTGAAATCTGTAAGTGTAGTCATTAACAAGCGTATAAAATGGCTTAAAAATCAAAAGAATCTTTGACTTCAAGGAGCAACATGAAAACAAGAGGCTTCTAAATTGACTTTGCACTACTTCCCCAACACTGTGGTTTCTCCAGTCTTACATGTTTTTAAGGTTGATGGTGCAGCTGAGACATCATTGCGAGATGTTTCCCACCAAAAGGGTGTAGCAACTTCTTTCCCTCTCAGCTCTGTATCCATTCAGCATTCTAGTGCTCTGGCACTACCCCAAGCGAGAAAGCTGGAACCAGGCAGGCAAGAACAGCCATTCCTTGCCGGTGCTCTGTACTTCTGGAAGGTAAGAGGAAGGCATCGCACAGTCTGGGCTTTTTACAGGGACCAGCTGCTTCTTCTGCCTGTGGGCAGTCTTCCCTTTGATATTTCCCATTAACCTGCATCATATCATAGCAGTTAATGTGTCTCATGGTGAGGACTGGTTTACAAATGGCTTCAGGGAACACATATCTAATAGCTTGTTTCACCACATAAACATGTGGCAGGGAAATAATGATGCCATTAAGATCCCATTGCAAAAACTTGATTTTAGATGAGCCTAGTGCAGGTGAACTCATTTGATCATAGCTGTTATCAGACACTAGGATTTGTCCTAGTATCTCATTTTCTTGAGACAAAAATCTTAGTGTCAATGTCTATGGCTATAAAAAAAAAAGGCAGATGACAGTCCATGAGTTCACACTTCAGAAATTCCCTCCAGTGCTACTTTTCCTTCAGCTATCATTAACCCTATCATTAATTCAACACTGGCAATAATCCACAGTCATATTGGAAATGTGATTATACGAGTTATTCCTTGAAATCTGTTGTTCAGGAGCATGTAAGGACCTGAGAAACCCTGAGGCTAAGAAGATGGTACTGCCTTAGCCAGTTCAAAAAGCACTCAGTACCCAGTTCTCTGAAGATACAGGAGCAACCTCCCTCCTGATATTGCAGTTTTGTTGCTTTGATTCATGATCTTCAGTATCTCTTAAACTCTGACTTTCCTCGTGCTCCCTTAAAAATTGCACAGGTATCTCCTTAAGAATCCTCTTTCCCCAGTTTTTCTTCTTAAATCCATCCCAAGAACTCTTTAGGCCCTCTCACTGTTCAGCCATGATCCCAAGTAATCTTCATTAAGTCCCCACTGAAAGGACCTTAACCTAAACTGTAATCCTAACTGTATCCCTAACCTGAGCAGGGAAGGTCACCTGTAGTGTCCTGCCTTTGCCACATTCCTGGACAATATCAGGGAGTTCCTTGGACTGAGCCGGAAGGGCTCCCCATGGAGATCCCTGTGCCATAAGAAAAGTTACACATGCAAGAGCAGGGTCAGAGCCTGTTAGTGCTAGCTCCTCAGAGGCTCCTGCCCTGGTCTGCTCTGCATACCCTCCCAATGCCAGAACTGCATCCATGTTGGAGGTTCTCCTCCTCTCTTGCCTGTGGATCAACCTTTTGCTGACCTAAATCTGACAAGCCCTTCCTGATGCTGACAGCATTTGCCTGCAGAGCACAGCTCTCCCGGGCACCGTTGTCTCCCACAATAGCTGCTGTGCATGGTGGTGGCTGCCCACACGTCTTCTCACCTCCTCACCACCCAGGAGACGTGGCCCAACCAGCCTTACAGCTTAATACAGGGAGTGATACAGCTCACACCCACTGCAAACATGTATAGTAATGCACTGGTAGAGAAACACAGATGGCTCCTGTCTGCGTACAAAACACTGCTTGTACTGCACAGCTCCCACAGAGTCCTTGTGCTGCTCCTGACTCTGACCTACGTGCAGCAGCAGGAGGTGGGCGTAGCCATGGGGCAGGATGGCGCAGCATCAATAAAAACACAAGTGCATCCTGACACTGAGGCAGATGGCGGCCTGATGGCAAGAGTACTTTAGAAGTGCAGCTCTGTAAGACTGCGGTGTGAAGGGTGTGCAACACATGATGTTCATGAGCTCTCCTCACCTCCAGCTCATGGCATACCCCTCTTTGTCAGACTATCTCACCTCCATGTCTTCACCAAGGACTAGTTTGTCTTCCATATGGTCTGGCTACCATGTATGCAATTATCACTGCTTTGGCAGGATCCAGCATCTTATTTGGTGCCCATCCTCTGTGGAGAAAGCTTTTCTAGGAAGAGACATCTTATGCACAGCTGGCCAGTACATGAGGACAGGCATAACACTGCTGTCACCCCAGGACATTGTATTTATCACTGGTGATGAGTGAGGTCAGGCCAGTCAGGGTCATTCCAACGACTTTCTCAGGGACAGTAAAGGTTGAGGAGCGCTTTTAAATAAGTGCCTATTCTATGCTAGAACTTATCCCACTTTTGAACATGTGTATCTGAAAAATCCTGCTAGAATCTTCTACTAGAGGTCCACCTTCTCAAAGGCCTGTGCAGATAAGACTGCTCCAAAGCAACCCCCTCCACAGCTCAAAACAGAGGTAGGTGGGTTTCTCGTTTCATACAGCCCATGTCTCCTGACCTTTCTGAGATCCTCTGACTGTGGTGCCAAAAAAAAGCCCTGTAGAATAATTGCACTTGCCATCAAGTGCTGTTGTTTCTGAACAGCACAAAGCATCACCAGAGAAGTATTCACTCCACCTCTGCAGATGCTCCTGGGCAAGAACAGAGATGTACATTTGTTCGTGAGGGGCCATTGTGCCTCAGCTTGCAGCTGTGAGAGGGGGAAGCAAGGGTTCTTGAGAGCTACTGGTGATTAGGAAGGGGACATGGCAGATGTCCTCCATGTGCAGCCAAGGACAAGACTTGCCTTGCCCATGGTGAGCTTTGCAGAGCCTGTGAGATGTACAGAAAAATTAGTTACCTCTCTGGTAAGGCTTCTAGGGCCAAGAGATGAGCAGAGCACAGCCAGGGTTGGACTTATAAATATAGCTGCCTCCAAGAGAAGGTATGGGAGGACATATACACCCACTTGTTATCCAAATGAGGATAATTTCCACAGGTTTTTCTCTATCTGTGCCCTTTTGCAATTGTACACATTGGCCATGGAAAGCACAATTACCTACACCAAAAGGCCAGTGTGGGCTGACTGATGAAAGAGGTATTGAGGGCATCAGCAGGCTACAGTAAGTGCTTATGTACCATCAAACCACTCCACAATTTTTTCCTGCTGACCAGCTTCAAATGCAGCTACTTATGAGGTAAGTTTGGGTTGCTTAGCAATGATGTTTGCACTTCTCAGCTAGAAATGTTGGGCCAGGACCCTGTGGTGTCCCTGAGGAATATCTGAAAATCGAACACCTGGTATGGATGCAAGAGCTATTGCTCTGTCAGTCCATCTGGACCACTCTCCTTTCTCCTGCATGGGGAGAGGCAGCTCACTGTAAAATAAAGACAGTATAAGTGGTCACAGAGTATGGTCTTTGGGGACAAAAATACCCTTAACTGAAAGAAGAAGGTCATATTGCAGACCACATGTTTTCCTGTCTGACAACCCAATCTCCTTTAGAAGCAAAGACAGTTTTACGAAATTACCTGTCACTGCCATACCATATCACTGATAATATCAGACTGACTCCATCAAATATGCATGAAAATCATTTAAAGCAACTACTAGAACAATGTTGCTATAAAACTTTCAGTTTAGGAAATCAGTGTTCTTTCCCTATCTCAATTTCATAATTGACTGAACTGTTTTGAATGAAACAATGCAAGAATGTCATGTTGAAGTAGCACCTGGCAGGAAAATGGTGAAAGTCTAACAAAGTTATAAGCAATTGGAAGCAGAGTCTTATAATGGAAAGTGTCAAGCAAGCTTAATAACAGGCTGTGTTACTAAGCCTTTATGAGAGAACAGAATATTTTTGCTCACAATATTCATTTAGCTGAAGTTGTGTAGGTGGCAGTTTTTAGTAGGTGCAGAATAAATATTTCCTGAGAAACATAATTGAAGGAGAAGAAATTAATTTAAATTATTAACTAAAGTATTAAGCTTCTTGAATTAATTACAGGTAATGTTCATATCCATTATTCTGCCACTTCTTGGATTCCTTTTATTCCTAGTTTTTTAATAGCGTTATAGACCCACCTAGTGCTCTTGCACACTCTAATGTATCTTGAGTTGATAGGAGAAATGACAAGGAAAAGAGTACTTTTTTTAGATAAAGGGACCTTGCTGCCCTTCAGTAAAGTCCAACTTTTCCACTCAATGTATGACATAGTTATCATTCAAGTTTGGTAGATGATTAAGGTGAAAATTTACTCTTTCTGAAGTGATTCATAAAACCAATAGAAATACTTTGAAGTGGAAAATAGAAAATAGAAATATTTTGAAGTGGATCTTTCTGTCCTTATCCAGATCCTTTTGATATTGGTTGGAAATTAGCCATTGCTTTCAGTAGGTTTGGAGTCAGGCCCTAAACTGTTCTTACAGTTTATAAAGAAAAGAAAGTCTGAATTCCAAAGGGATGGAGTTGAGTTGTTTTTCAGAAGTAACTGTAAATATTTTTGGACCAGCTTCTGAGAAGAAACCACACACACACAAAGCCAACTAAAACTGTGGCAATGGGAATGCTCTTCTTTAATTCAGACTCATTCCAAAATCCACAGAGGGGTCATGCTGCAAACCTGCTGTGCGCTCATTTCTGTGCTTATCACTGAAATCACCTGTCTAGCTCTTTCTTCTAAGTAAGAGGCGCAGGAGACAGTCTTAGGTTTGCTGTGAGATCATCTGTTTATCTGATAGCCCAGGATCCTTCCTGCTATACTTGCACTACCTTTAAACGGAACTGAAAACTAATAAACAATTTACCTTCAGTGTGGTCTGTTTAATCCAGCACAGCCCAATACACCAAGTTACATGGGCAGGTTTTGTTGGCAATACTTTTCTGTCATAATTTCATAATCTTTTTAAGCACCTTCCTGTATTGACTTTTATGTCTCATCTCAAAATGTTTTGTCGCTGTGTAGGCAGCAGACCTATATTTGGCAAAAGTGCTGTGAATTCCTGATCCAAAACAGGATACAGAAGGGTCTATAAAAATATAACTGTGAGCTCTGAAGCAAGTCTGGCTTTTGGGGGAGAGAAGGAAAGTAGAGTTTGTGGCAGGAAGACAAAGTTCTGAGTTCATATTGCAGTTCTAGTATCTCAAAAGCAAGTCGTCTATAAAGCTGCAGCATCTATACTTTCTTCACCCCAAGGATAGCCTCACAGATGAAGAAGGATTTTGTGAATGAGCAGATTTTAGGAAGACAGATAACTGAAAATTCTGGGGTAGCTCCACAGGTCAGCAGTGTCTTTTTGCTGCTGTCAAGCACTCCCTACCTTGAAGCTGACCAAGAGACGAAGGGTTTCCAAAGGGAAGAGAGAGAAGCAGTGCCAGGTTCAATGAGCAGCAGTATAAGGAGGCTCAAGGCCAGTTCCCTCTAATCAGTAGCACACTGGGTAAGGGCACCATCAGCACTTGGGTAGTGTTGGTGGAAAGTAAGGAGAAACTCACTGCAGCTTTCTTCTGTGGAGCAGAGGTGAAGCTGTGGGAGATCCTATTCACAGCTAGGGGAAGAGACTGCGGAAACAGATGGGGCAGGAGGTGGGTGACAGTTCTGGAGGAGGAAATCTTGATAGGATACAAACAAAGTGGCCTAGAGGAAGTAAGTATTGACATGTTTGCTTGTGGTATAACACACTGGGAACGGGAAGGACAGTTTGTTCCACACTGTGGATATGTTTAAAAGAGTTAGCTGACAACTGGAAACTGTCACTCTGTGGCTGTTCATAGCAACATGCTCTTGAGAATACAGCTAGAGCTCCAAGATGGAATATGTAGGTTTCAGAAAGTAAGATCAGGTGATTGTAGGAATCATATTTTGGGCTTCTGCTCATTTGAAGTACTTTGCTCTGGACTGTTTCGGGGTATGCACTGAGGAATGTACTAACCAGCAGAAACTGTCCATATATTTGCATCTTGTGCAATGTTCTATCATTGCATGTCCTCAGGAGAAATTGCTGTAGTTCAGAGAGAATTTCCTGTCAACTCACCACATGGTGAGATGTAGTGGTGAGGAATTAACTAGTCTGTGCACTGCTGACATGCTGCTTATTTTAACTGCTATTTTTTCATCTAATCATGGTATATAAATGGAAAGCCACATATATTTACATTTCTAATTCTTCTAAATGTGTTTGCTACACCAGCCACTTATTCTGAGGGCTTGGCAGAAAATATCCTGGTGTGAAAACTGTTAGTGCAGTGAGGGTTCAGTCGTCTCTGTTCCATTTTTGAGACAGTATCCTGTGAACTTCTTAATTTCTGCTATGGCCTATCCAGGGCAAATACCAACATGCCAGTTACCTGACAGAAAAGAAAACTTTAGCCCCTTGGTGACAATGCAACAGCATAAGGTGGCAGCTACAAAAACTCCCTTGGGACTACTGTTGGGGGAGAAGGGAGGAGACCGCTATGAAAAGTTGTTTCTTGTCTTGCAGCTCAAAGATTTTATAGTTATTGATATAGCTTTGCATAATGCAAAACACATTAAAAATGATGATAGGTTCATATAAGATGTTTCCTCACTCCCCTCTGTAAAGCTGCTCAAATGGAAGGGGAAAAGTAGCCAGATATTGTTATCCTAAGTGGGGAACTCGGGGAGCAGATGCACCCACTGAGGCTGGATCTTCCCCAGAGCTTGTTTGTTGTTCAGGCCAGGCCTCTTCAGATCATTAGAGGAATGTTGAATTTTCAAATTGGCAGCACTCATACAGTATCCTCATATCATAGCATTAGAACAGCTTCATTCATACAGTTTGCTGGAGGCTGAAAAAGGGAGAAGTATTTATGACAAGATAGGAATGGTGAGGCAGATGAGTCTTCATACACCGTAGTAAGATTATACTTCAATACAGAATAATCCAACACATGAAACAGGCTTGTCAGTCCTCTTCTTGGCACTGTCCTAATCCTTTCACAGTCTTGTAATGTAGCCTCTTCTGGTGCTCCCCATAATGCCAAAGTTTGCTTATTACTGCAAGACCTGCCAAGATTTTCCCAAATTAAAATTACTTTTCCAAAAGGAAAAATATTCTGAGCCTTCCATAGCTTAGAAAAAGCTGTTTAAAATGAAAATTAATACAAGTTTAAGAAAATGTGCTTGTAAAAGAAAATGCATGTCTTAAATTCCTTGTTTCCAAATTAAAGCAAAAAAAAGCCAAACAACGAACAAAAGAGCAACAAAACCCTCCTATTCCTTACCAAAGATTTTATTTAGACTACTATTTAATATTTCTTTTCCTCTTTTTAGTAGTCTTGAACCATCCCCTTGCAGCTTTAATTAGGATAACCTTTCATCTGTTTATGTTCTACCAGTGACATTTGAAGATTGGCCTTCAGTGAGAGCTTTGGGTGATGTGTACACTGGGGCTTTGGAAACTTCTTCTGGACAAGCTGCCAGCAAACTATTACCCTTCTAAATGTCAATAAGCTAGACATCAATTGTCAGCTTGCATAATTTCTAAAAGCCTGCTCTCTCTGTAGATTAGATCAAAAGCACACAGAAAGAATTGCACTAGATTTTGATCATGTATTAAGCATTTTTATCCCTTGGGACTTGGGTGAAGAATGTTATGCTTGTAGGACTGTTGCACAGTTCTAAAACCCAGAATAAAAACTTATCGATCAAGTTTTAGAATACTGAGCAGAAGCCCTAATGGATTTTTTTTTTTAATATACAGGTACATTAAAAAGGGATGTTTACTTAGAGGAAAAATACAAACCAGGAAATGTAAAGAAATATCAGTACTAACACTGGTTTGTGTTGGGTGGGGCATGGAATGGAAGGAAATCACGGCTGAAGTTGAGTATGTTTAGTAATGAGACCATGTGTTTTGTAGATAAAAAGTACCTGTGCTGAAGAAAATACCTTATTTACTTTTCTTTGACATGTGGACAGTTTACTCCTATGTCATGCTGGTGGTTTACCTTTTGCATCAGACCAAGGACATCACTAATTATTACTACCAAAGTCTTGAACAATGACTGGGAGCGATTTTTTATTCTCTTGGTGTTATAGCATTCCCCTCTTTTGGCACATCCAAATTTGTCTGAAGTAGTAGGAGATGTATGTTAGTTTCAGTATGCTCCACGGCTAAAGCGGATTCTAACAAAGTCCCCCTCTTCATTGCAGTGATATACTTGAAGAAGGAGTCACAAAATATTTCTAACGATAAAAATATAAAAAAAGAATAAAGTACATGGTATATGCATATGAATGAAAGAAGTCTTAGAACGTGGAAGAAATAATTCACACAATGATTTTACCCTTCTTCATACTTTTCCTTGCTACAGGACCGATTTTTTTTTTTCACTTATTGACCCTTCAGAACAATTTAGAACCTCCAAAAGGGCCATAATTGTAGAATCATAGAATGGTTTGGGTTGGAAAGGACCATTAAAGCTCGTCCAGTTCTAACACCCCTACTACATGCAGGAACACCTTCCACTAGACCACATTTCCCAAAGTTCATCCAACATGGCCTTGAACACTGCCAGGCATCCACAGTTGAAATGTTCTGGCCTGTTTCTCTGGATCCAGACCATAAAATCGCTGTTAGCTGCTAAATCATCTACAATAAACATTTACAAAGAGCTCCATTTGCTCTTGATTCTGCTGCCCTTACAGAAGCTGTATTGTCTGTGCTTGTCCTATTAGGGTTTGGTAGAGAAAGCAAAACAGACTGTGGTAATCCTGGCATTAAGACCCCCACCATCAATCATTCATGCTGAACTGCTCCCTTTCCCACTCCCATTTGATCTCTTCCATGTGCTTTAATTGATGTTCATGTCAGAGCTAAGGAAAGATTTGCCCCAAGGATGATTAAAGCATTAATAATTGTATTTCAAGGATTTATATTTGAATCTATACATCTGTGACAGAAGACCCTCATATATCACCTCTTGATCACAGCACTTTACTTTGACATGTCTGGCAGAAAAATTGATAAGGTTTTTCCAAGCAAACCTTTAATATCCCTTTTTAGGCTTTCCTTCTCTTCTGCTTTGGCCTTTATCATGGCTGTAGAGGTGCAGGGAAATGCATTATGTTAGCCCTGTCTGGCAATAAGTGGTGGAAGATGGAAAGATCCATTTGGTGTTGACTCTATTTCCAGAGTGTGGTCGTCATTCAGTTGTTAGTTAGAGACATACTATAGATGTGACGTTACTAATCTGACTTATTACCAACCTTCTGTTTGTATGATAGAGCTTTACTAAGTGTAATGGATGTGAGATATATTGATATAACTGTCTATTATATATATAATCACAAATATTGTTATTCTAAGTTCTACCACTAGCAGATGAGCTGATAATCTTCACCTTAATAATAAAAAAAAAATAAATCCATAACATTAGTCTCACTGTTGGTTACTTTTCTAATACTGACTTTTTCCCTCTGCCACATCATACTGCTCCTGTTGTAACTCTCTCTGTAACTCTCTTCTAACTTGACCTAAGCCAAAGAGAATATGAAAATTGTTTGTCTACCTTTTCTGCTGTCTCAAGAAAAGTACTGTTACAATGCTGTTGGGATTGGATTTGTATTCCACAGAAATCATCCAGCTTTATTCATTTAAAATTTAGGCAGCAAGTCAAGATAGTGAACGAGGTTTCACTATCATCAAGGGAAGAAGAGTGGGCGATTCCTCCCACCTCCCCTAGACACTAAGTTCAGAATGAAATGAAGCACACTCTAGAGATGCATCTAGCCATTCATTACACTGAAAACAGCCTTGTAGCTTTGGTATGACACTTAACTTTTGGATTTCTATAGTTAGATGGGATGAATACAATGCAAACAGCCTAATCATATTTCTTTAACAATCTGAATCAGCTTATGTGAGAGTAAGTGCAAGCTTACCACTTACCGTTGGCCTCCATGAGACTGAAACCATATACAGATAGCAATATGATTATAATATTGTGTTAATGTCTTGTGCTAACAGTTCTTCTAATCATAATATTGATATGTTATCACTGAAATTATGCAAGTCATGAAACTAGCTAACAGTTATTTCTGAGGATGTGTCTATTGCTGACCCATAAATTTCTTTCTTTGGACGTCTTTCATTATCAGGGAGCTCACCATTCAGAAGGAAATTTATTTTCCATTTTAGATTTGAATAGGCTGGATCATATCCCCCCCATTGACAAGTCTTATGAAACTGACATAGTCACCTACTGAGTATTGAGTCAAATTTTTTTCAGTAACTGATTCATCTCTTCATGTGTTCCTAAGCACTGATAAGTAAAAAAAAATAGGCTTGAGACAGATCAAATAAAAGAAGATAGAACGGATTCAGAAGGATCAAAGTGAGTAAAGGTTATTCCCAAATGCTTTCTAAAATGGCAGTCTTTAGAACTGAACTGAAAGTACTCTACAGTTGTTATTACATATTTACAATCAGAGCCTGGGGTACGCCAACAGGGAAATGGTTTCTACAGTAGGAGTCATTCTATATCCCAAACAAAAACTTATTTCTTAAATTACATGTTTTACAAATTAGGAATTTTCAGCTCTCCTTCTGCATTCCTCTTTCATTAGTCTAACTTTCCTTACATATCGCTATGGTATGCAGTGGGCCAGCCCACCATTGAATGGAGTTATATTGTTCTAGCAGCTGAGTTTGCTCAATAATGTTCTAGCATAGCAAGATATTTCTGAGCATGTATAAAGCTACATTTAGACTTGACTTATTGATTATGATGCCTCTTTCTAAATGTTGTACATTCACTGTCTGTCATGATAAATTGCAGATTCAAGATGACAGAATCTTTTGAAACAGTATTATTTTTTTTTAGTTTCTGGAGGTCCTAACTAAAATGTTCTATATTCATTAATGACTTCTGGAAGCCACTCATCACCTGTTCACTTTAGACATACATTTGATTATATAATTTATATAGAACTCTTCACAGCTGTCCTTTTGGCTTGTTCTGAATCTTCTACTGCTCTACCTCATGTAACTCACACATACTAAAACATTTGATTTATTTTCGTTTTGCATTTTGATGCCAGAAATCAGAAAGGAAGGAACAAAATGTGTGGGTTTATTATTATTATTATTATTTTTTTTTATTCATACTTATGTTAGCTCATGCTCAGGCTGTTAAAATGCTACTGCACTGCTCTCTGACAAGCACCTTAGAACTCAAATGGAAACCTCAGAAATTCAAAAGTTTTTTCTCAAAAGAGGTATTCACTCACTTACTTAACTGATTTAAATTTTACACCCAACCCTATATATTCTCCTAGTGATAAGTTTAGCTATATCTATATTGCCTTCAGAAACAACATTTGAACCTCAGTCCCCGTATCCCAAGTGTCGTGGTTTAAGGCCAGTCAGTAATGCAGTACCATGCAGCCATTCGCTCACTCCGCCCTCTTCCTCCCCCTGCTCCTGGAGAGATGGGGAGGAGAATGGAAAGAATGTAACTCCCACGGGTTGAGATAAGAACAATCCATTAACTAAGGTATAACACAAAACACTACTGCTACAACCAATAATAATAATGATAAGGGAAATAACAAGGGAAGAGAATACAACCGCTCACAACCCACTGGCCAATACCCAGCCCAACCTGAGCACTGATCTTCCTCCCAGGTAACTGCCACCCATTTATATACTGGGCATGACGTGCTGTGGTATGGAATACTTCTTTGGGTAGTTTGGGTCAGGTGTCCTGTCTCTGCTTCCTCCCAACTTCCCCTCCTCCCTGGCAGAGCATGAGACTCAGAAAGTCCTTCATCAGAGTAAACATTACTGAGCAACAACTAAAAACATTGGTGTTATCAGCGCTGTTCCCAGGCTGAAAGTAAAAACCACAGTGTGGCACCAGCTACTAAGAAGGAGAAAATGACTGCTACTGCTGAATCCAGAACACCAAGAAAACTGACTGTGGCTAAGGAGAACCATCTTCTCTTTTACCCATTCAATCTATTCTTTGTATAGATAATATTACACTAGGAGTAGGGCAGAAGACAGGGAGAAATGGGAGAAAGTAAAAGGTTGTATCTTGCTAGTTAAGACATAATTGAGGGGGTGAAAATACTGGGGGGAGGGAGGGTTGCAATAAATACGCATAAGAGGAAAAGCTGCTTAGCCGAGACTGACAATTACCTGGTTTCATGTGTTAAATATTTTGTTTAAAGGACTGACCTAGGATGTGATTTCAGGTTCTTGATCTGAATCATGCAGATTTGATCATACAGGTTTGCCTGACCTCCAAAAAAAATTATTTGGATAGGGGACTTCATTAGATTTGACCTCAGCAAACATATGAATGTAGATTCAGTGTTACCTTGGTTATATTACCACTGCAAGGGATGACAGGTATTTTACTGTGGCAGCCATTATCCTTAGGGCATTCCTGTCGTAAGTACATTAGAATTTGTACCCACTAACTGTGTCTGTCCTGGGGTGTGTTTGCTTTTCCTTTTTTTCTTTTTTTAATCCATTAAATAAAGTATAACACCTGAAAATGGTATATAATTTATATTTTAGTATCAAAGGCCTTTCTCCACCATCTCATCTCTTTCTCAACCATGAAGTTTAACCATGACAAGTGCAAGGTCCTACACCTGGGTCGGAGCAATCCCAGGTACAGCTACAGGTTGGGCAGAGAAGAGATTCAGAGCAGCCCTGCCAAGAAGGACTTGAGGGTGTTGGTCGATGAGAAAATGAACATGATCCAGCTTCGGTGTGCACTCGCAGCCCAGAAAGCCAACCGTATTCTGGGCTGCATCAAAAGGAGCATGACGAGCAGGTTGAAGGAGGTGATCCTGCCCCTCTACTCTGCTCTTGTGAGACCTCACTTGGAGTATTGTGTGCAGTTCTGGTGTCCTCAACATAAAAAGGACATGGAACTGTTGGAACAAGTCCAGAGGAGGGCCACGAGGATGATCAGGGGACTGGAGCACCTCCTGTATGAAAATGGGCTGAGAAAGGTGGGGCTGTTCATGGAGACCTCATAGCAGCCTTCCAGTATCTGAAGGGGGACTATAAAGATGCTGGGCAGGGACTCTTCATTAGGGAGGGTAGTGATAGGACAAGTTCAAACTTAAACAGGGAAGTTTAGATTGGATATAAGGAAGAAATTCTTTACTGTGAGGGTGGTGAGGCACTGGAATGGGTTGCCCAGGGAAGTTGTGAATTCTCCATTCCTGGCAGCGTTCAAGGCCAGGTTGGACGAAGTCTTGGATGGCATGGTTTAATGTGAGGTGCCCCTGCTCATGGCAGGGGATTTGGAACTAGATGATCTTTAGGTCCTTTGCAACCCTAACTATTCTATGATTCTATGATCTCCAGAGAAACAAAATATTAACTGAAGGAGCCCTTGAGCAAACCAAAATATATAACTTTTCTGCTTTCAAATCTGTAGAGGAGGTGGCTATCTTTGGTATTCAGAATTTCTTTGGAATGTTGACTTTGCCTTCTCGTTTTACATTCATGATCAAGGAGTCCTTAAAACCTTCAGGTTCTGTTAGCCTCTCTCTTTCTAAGCTGCTACATACTAAATGTGCACAAACTGCAGAGGATGTACCAAGTTATTTCTGTTATTGTAACCAAATGTTCATACTGTGTTTCATGTAGCAGAGTGCCTGAAGAGCACTGTGTTCAGAGAATGCTGGAAAACCCAGAGTTGTGTGTCATTTAACCCCAATGAGCCTGACATATCTTTCATCATGTTTCGAAAGGAATACTGCATGGAAATATATAGATGTGCAGAAGGAGAATCTGACAGGTTTTCTCTCCTTTTGATTAATTTAGTCATAGTCTCAGAAGATGACTTGGTTGTGTAAAACACATTTTTTTCAGTTAAAATAATCCTTTTTATAAAATTGATCATTAATTATATATTGCTCTTTTGAAAACAGACCTTTCCAATAGAGTGAACTCATGAATCAACAGCTTATATCTGTTGTTTTTAAGTACATTCTATTTACAGAGGAGCACTTACATGACATTGCAGAGGCAATAGACCAAAGATAAGGGTAATTCACCAGAGCAGAAATCTCTACTCCAGGTAAAATGGTATTAAGCATCCTACATTTCTGTGAGTTAATTTAATGTCTTTGGACGTAAGCATATCAACGTTGGCAAGCTGTTGAGAGAAGAATTTCAGTCAGGTTGCATAAATCTGAAGCACTATGGGATAAAAAAGAGGCACAGAAAATATTAGCAACAGAGGATCTACCAGGAACAGTTAAAGGACTGTAGCTCACTTCCTTTCTGTCACCTGGGGTCAGCATGCATTACATGTAACATCACTGGCAGCAGTCCGCACAGTCTCACTTTATGATGATAATTGCATTAATCCCCTAGGATAGGTAGTTAGTTGAAACACTATTTGCAGAGTATTCACTTGGAGGAGTATTCACACAGAGATTTAAAGCAGGAGCAAGTGCAAGGAAAACAGGATCTTGCCTTGTGTGTGCAATTACACTGTGAATGCAACTTTTTCCTGCTTACCATCATTTTGATTTATATATTCTTCACCTCTCTTATATGTTGTCAGCTTTTCATCTGCAGTGATCTCGTTGCTATCAAAAACTTCATGGTCTGAGCTTCTATACAGTTAGTCTGAAGATAATTAATGATTTAATGAAGAATAGCACTTTTCTTGATATACATGTATTGCTATGACTCTTATTCAGTTATTCACTGACAGTTATGAAAAGATATATAGGTATGTAAAAAAATGACAGGCAACATCTAAAGTGTATTTATCTTTAAAGCCTCTCAGGCTACAGAAAAGATTTATTTCAATAGGTGAAAAAAAGTTCCTAGAAAGCTATACTGTACAGGGAAGGTCAGACACTGAAATCTGCTCTAATAACAGCTGAACATATTGGAGGGTTCTGGTAACCTGTTGTGGAGTCACAGTTAATTTAAACACTGTAATGGAGCAAAATTATCACTCTACTGTTGAGATTCTATCTAACACAGCAAAAATAGGTGGAAGACATGACAAGGAGTCTGCCAAACTGTTGACTTCAGAGAAGTTTCCTGCAGTACTGTGTAGTATAAAAGGACACAGGGATCAGATTCCCCACCTACTGAAAACATCATCAAAGCTTGACAAGACA
The DNA here is from genome assembly GCF_012275295.1 of Melopsittacus undulatus. Classification (NCBI taxonomy): domain Eukaryota; kingdom Metazoa; phylum Chordata; class Aves; order Psittaciformes; family Psittaculidae; genus Melopsittacus; species Melopsittacus undulatus. The sequence continues at coordinate 19,500,858 of NC_047527.1, forward strand.
GAAAGCAAATGTGACATGTCTCTGTATCTTCTGTCCTGCAAAAGAGCTGAGGTCATGTGCTCTCTCAACACTCCCAATGGCACATTGAACATTTTTCACTATCATAGCACAAGGTGTGGTTTACAGCTACAAAGGAACGTAGCAAGTGAGATTCAGTCTACAGCCATTTGAGACGCTATAGGCTTTTCACGGCACCTGCATGGGGCTGGGAAAAAGAACTCCAGACTTGGTACAGCAGACCACAAGCCTTCAGGAGATGTGGATGGGAGACAGATGAAATGTCTAGGGCATCTCAAATGCTTATGCCTGGACAACAGTAGGTTTAGGCAGGAGCACTGCAGGAGTTCACACAACCTCAAAGAACAGTGACTCACTTCTTTCCAGTCCTATTTTAAGGGTATATTCTGATTTAATATCCTCACTGCAACATGGTTTAAATGATGTATGAAGTAAAAAATCCAAATCACTAGAGGCAGGGTTTTTTGCCATCATTGTGTAGTTCTATGCAACTAGTTTCCCTACAGCCAACCACACCCCCCCGCCCCGTAATGACCAGACTAAAAAGCAATATTTTAAAGTGTTTATGAGATATACATCTTTAATTTTGCCCCTCTTCATCCTAGCAGGGTCTTGAATACTTTCATCTGTAAACCTTCTATTTTCTGTAGGTGGAATAAAGCATGTAAGCATATTTTCCTACACAATTTCCTTTATGACAGATTTTAGTTGCAGATACAGATAAGTGCTATTTAGCATGTAAAGAGAGAGGAGTCAAAATAATTACAGATCTAAAAAGAAACCTGCCAGATTATATTCTTTTTTTGTTTTGTTAGTTCATGTAAACAGCATAAACTGGTAGGAGTTACTCAGGTTGGCTAAGCAACTGCCACAGGCAAAGTACTAAAATAAATCAGTGGAGTACAAAGATGGATTTGATGACCTTTCACAGTTCCTCCAATCACTGTTTTCTTTAGCTCAAATAAATGGCATAATCCAATGTGGCAAGCTTCACATTAGTCAGATAGTATCTTTGCTTTGCAGTGATTGCAAGTATTTGAAATTCCTACAGGGAAGATGAACAGCAATGTTAATGACTAGTGATCATTATTTAGAATCTGGAAAAGCGTTTGGGTTAAAATGCTGACTTAAAGAGATCAAGATCTCACCTCCAGATCTTCTTTCATGTTCACTTATCATGCACTTAGACATTGGGAAGGGCCAAATAATTAATCAAAGTTACTTTTAAAATTCAGGTTGGTAGTATTTAAGTATTTCTGGACTGCTTCACAGCCAAATATAATTTTGCTGTTCTGCCTTTAGGTAGTTATTGTGTCATCTTTGTCTCTTCTGATTGGGAATGTGCATTAGTCATTGGTACCTCTAACAAGAGCAAGTCATCTGGCTTGATGATTAATGACTCTCATCTTCAATAAAAGCACTAAGAATACTAAAATCCTCATCAGACTAATTAGTAAGAATGCCCTTGAGCCAGCCACAAGGTCTCAGTACAGATCTGTCATGGGTTCACAGAAATGCTGTCTGATCTTTTCTGTTACTTCTAAGAAATATCTGGTCATTCAATGGAGATCATAGACACAACAGTCAATGGCTTGAGAGTATCCTCTTTGTCAAGATTTCTTACCAGATAGCTAATTCCAGTGCACTGAGTTCATCACCGTTTTCATTAATGAAAATTGCTCATCTACAGTTGATTATATGGCAATGAAACAAAACACGACCAACGAAGAAAATTATATAATTTTGAGCAAAAATAAAATGGTTTACTTCACAAATTGAACAGGAAAGCAATGAAAATAATAATCTCCTGCCAAAGACCTGGGTTTTGTCCTATAAGGGAAAAGTGAAGCCACAGTGATTGCTATTGGTTTAAGAAGGGCCTCAAAGCTCAAATGCCATTTTTGGCCTTGTATTTTGCTTTATTAACTTTTATAAAGTTTCAGGCAAGCCTTTCTTTTATTTACTTTAGTTTTGCTACAATTATTCCTGAAGCATTATTATTCCTCATTTATATTGGCATAATTTACCTCTATACCCTTTCATTGCTAACATTCAATATAAGCAGTGGAAGATTTGCTTGAGGAAGGAACAAACAATCCCTATTTATTAGTGTCAGCTTACTTCCCCAGGTTACTACAAGGCTCGATTCAGCACTACCTAAGTCAGTATAAAGGCCTTAAGGAATGTAAATAAGCAGAACTCTTCAGTAAGCTAAAGATTTTGCTATCATGAGCTGTGTGTCTGAGATATAAGTTTCTTCCTTGATTACAAAGTTTTGTCTAGAATTGAGATCCTGATATTTCTGGGAAGTAGTGTAGGCTTCCTTCTTGAGAACTGCAGTCTTATTCTATCATTAATTAACAATGATATCCTATGACATTTGTACTAGCCTTCAGTATCTGAGGATGACAACATATAAGAGATCATCCCTAAGGCATGTTTTCTATTCAGGAACCTGAATCCCTCAAGTCCCCAAATCCATATTTTCACACATCATCTTCTTCTTAGCTGTGGAAATCATTATATGTGCCCAGTATGCTTTATGATTCCCCAGTTGCACATGGTGGGATAGGACAATCATTTTAACTGCAAGTGAACCACTGTCTGTATCCAGCATGCTGAAACTTTCATTTTCTTCCCTTTTGTATTGCACAAACTATTACACAATCCCTCTGCAGGGCCCAGTCCAGTCTTTCCTGCTATCTGGTGGTATGGTTTGCATTTTAGTAGGAACTTTGACACTGAACCAAACACATTGTATTCTCCCACATCAGGTGCATAGGTTCCACTTGCTACTTGCCTGTTTCCTGTATCAGCAAAAACTCTGATGTTGACATGTGAACTCAAACAAATATAAAACTTAGAGAGAAGGGCTTCCCTGCACATCTACCCACCTCCCCCTCACACGCAGAAGACTGAGTTGCATCAATGGATAGTGCCAGGTATTCCAGATTGACTCACAGAAATGTCTTTCCTGTTTTTGCATTCAGTAATGCTGTGACAGGCAAAGTACTACAGAAAGTGATTTTGTCAGTCTCAACATCAAAATGTCGTGGACACATCTGTGGAGACCTTTGCATAATGCATTAAGAATAAAAACTGCAGTGGGGTGGCTTCACAGTGAAATTATCTCATCACTAGTTGACAATTCCAAACACAGGCACATCTGAAGGGGAAAGCAAGAGCGATAGTTACAGGGCTGCTCTTTCCTTTGGCCTGTTGGGAAGCAGATCCTGCTTCCCAAGAAGATCCTGTTCTATTTTGAAAAGTAGCACTGCAAATAACAGCATTGTGGGTTCCTTTGTCATTCAGAGATTTTCGTAACATATATAGTTGACTTGTAAATGAAAAGATGTTTCAACCTATGCCTCATTTCAGAATTGAAAATCAAATTGTACAGGGGCATACATGCATCACATATGAGTACCAATAAACCTCTGTGTTTGTAATAGGGGTTTATTAAAAAAGCAGTCATTGGTGATTCACAAAAAAAGATTCCAGTTTCCTTTCTTAAAAGCTGCCAACCCTGAAGCATTCAGAGGCAGAATCTGGCCATTACCACAATCTGATGAAGTACAGAACACATAAAAACTATTACATTTTAATAGATTATATTTTCAAAGAAAATTAACTCTTCAAACATACTTGAACATATGACTTCCTTTAGAAACACATCTTCTAAAGATGAAAATAAGAGGTTATAGAGTTTCAGCACAGTTGCACTGATTTCCTTTTTTTTTTTGCTTAACATTCTAAAATTCTGGGAGCAGCTCCCTACAGATATATGCTTTGTGGCTGATTAACTTTGGTTGTGCCTGTGTAATTACATTCTGGGTCTACTGCAGAAGAGATCACAATCTCTCCTACCTGGTCAGCTGGTTCAAAAATAAGATATGAAAAGAACATTTTAGGTCAGGACCTAAGTTTTACTGTTCCTTTTCAGAATTGTTTCCTGATGTTTCTAGCTTGTTGCTCTGCCAGTAATGTTTCGGTACTATAAATCTTGTGTCCAGATATGTAAATGAGGTGATTGTTCTACTTCCATCAAGCTTCTAAAACTGTTGCTTTGGGTTTTTTCTTAGTTTTCATCCCTAATCACCAGGTTGTGATCCTCCATAGAGGAATAGCTCAGACTGTTAACAGTTTCGTCTCAGTGGTTTTTCTTTATTGTCATGCCAGGATGCTGGCCTAGCAAACAAGTTAAGCAAACCACCCTTTCTAATTAGTCATTTAATCCTAATCAAGAGTCCTAATTTTACCTCTTAATTACATGTTAGTGGTACGTATTTTTAAGTATTTCTTTTCTTGGTCATGTTAGCTAATAGCTTGCTAAACATATATATTTGCAAGATATTTAGCAGCTCATTAGTCCCTGAAGAGTAAATTGCACATAGACTCCTGGTGGGATATCACACACATGTTTTCCAAATCTGTATAAAGCTAAGTGCAGAATGAAAATTCTCTCTTTCAGTAAGTCTGACTGCAGAGGTTACAACTTTATGCACTTAATTAGTTTTATATAACATGCACTATTTTTTCTTTCCACAATGCAGGGTAAATAATTTTTTTAATGTTAAAAAATATAAAATCTTCTAAAGCACAAATCAATGAAATAAAGATAATCCACAATTACCACATTATCTGAGAACCTCAGTAATCTTTTCTTTGCACAGATGTGACTCCAGTGCCTAGGATATATTAATGGGTTTGCTAATCTATGTTCAGGAAGTGTGCATGGAAAGCAATGAACTCACCTCTCCAATCCACTGTCTAATAGATCACTAGTCCCAAATTAATACTTAGGTCACTATTTATACTGAGTGAAACTAGTTTAAACTATTGCAACAATACACATCAACTACCTTCCTTGCTTTATGGAGAAGATGCTGACAATCTTATTCTAATGCCAGTCACAGCTTCATTCACTCCACATACATAAGTTGTATCTTCCACGTTTGCATTCTGAAGGTGTTTTGCTACAGTCGACATCAGAATATCAGAAGGTAGGATTTACTTTAGACCTTTTGACCAGGTATTATTTTTAATATGGTTTGGTTTAGGAACCAGCATTTCACAAATCAATATCTGTTCTCTTGATCTGTAGTTGGAAGAAGGAAAATAGGAAAACAGGAATGGAAAACAGAAGGTAATAATACAGTCAGTCCCACCTAATTTGGATCAATGTATTAATTTCCTAAGGGAAAAAAATATGGTAATTGCTGTTTTTTATACCTCATCCATGTTATGTTAGTCAACTCTAATTCCAGCCAAAGTTACCCAGATCCATTAGATTTACTGAATTTCCCAAATAAAGCAGGCCTTAATCTTTTGAGGTTTCCTGGTTGCTGACACTCTTCTGACCCATGCCATCTCTTAGTACCCCATAGAGCTGAGTTGATCTGGGAGCAACTAGTGCTTGGTCTGAAGATACGGCTCTTCACCCTTGTCTTGTCTCCAACCCCATTTTTTGGAACTGACAAAAAAAGAAAAACATGAAGATTTCAAGTATAACTGTAATAAATGTTGAGGTAGATTTTCACAGATACTCCACTCTTACCAAGCAGAAACTACATGGTAAGAAAACTTCATATTCTTCATTCTTGACAAGAAAGAAGTTTATTAAGGGATATGAACTGTTATTCCTCTCCACTAAGTGAAGACACAGTTTTCATTTCTTCTTTCTCTTCTATGGGATAGTTCTTTGTATTTTCACTTCTTTGGATGAAGGATCAGACTCTTTTGATTACAATTTCTTCGTTAAGGTGGTGTAAAACAAAGAGATTTTGTTTTTTATTTCCTCCAGATCACTGGAAATAAAAAAATAGTCAGAAAATGATTAGTAGGTTTTTCTTTACTCTTATACAGAAAATATCTGGCCTCAGGTTTTGTACATTTGCCTGTTTAAATAGCTAAACTTATAGTAAGTGCTTTTTTTTTTGCGTAAAACAACTGTACTTATAAAACTCTGGGTGGAAAAAAAATTCATCCTTTTGCCCAGTTTGAATCTTGTTTTTTTTGCTTCATTGGGTATTAATCCTTGGCACTGGCAGAATATTTCAATTACTTATGCTATTGGCAACATCTAATCATATCACTTTGAATGAGAGCTATAGAAATCTTGATGTGTACTTTAGGTTTCCAAACTGTTTCAGCCAAATCTTGATGAACATTATCTGTCAATGAAAATTATTTTAAAATTGAAATTAAAAGTGTATCATTATTATCAATATATAATTATATATGCAAGCGGTAAGATGTGCCTTCCAAGGAAATTTGTAGTATTATTTTATATTGAAAAAAACCTGTTTCTCCATTTATTTATTCACAAATCAGCACTGCTTTTAATATTGTTACCAAAATCAGCTGATGCCATAAGGTTGCACTAGCACATAGGTGAAAAATAATCAGGGAAGGATTGTGCAGTCCATCATTCTCTGAATGGTACATTCTCTGAATGCCAACCGTCCTGACATTTTCCATCCAATACAACAATGCATATTTCTCAGTATATGCATTTACATCCTTGTCTGATAATGCCATCCTTAAATTATTTTTGCCTAATATTTTTGTTATTTACACTTGGCAAAATGTAGTTACACATTTACATGCAGTAAAAATAAATTGTGACTGTTACTTGCACCATTAATATTTGCCATAGATAGTGGCATGCCTGTTTTATTCACCAGCTACATGTGAAATGTGTTTCTGGCAGAGAACTTGCATGGTTTAGTGGGAGGTGTCCCTGCCTATGGCAGGGGGGTTGGAACTAGATTATCTTAAGGTCCTTTCCAGCCCTAACTATTCTATGATTCTATACTGTAGGTTGGATTGCTAAGGATTAGAGAATGAAGTTGCCATTTCTGATGGTTCCAGATTTTGCGTAGCTCTCCTATGTGCATAATATATCGATTAAAAGATTCTGACATCTCACTTTGTAATATAGCATCTGTCTCCTCTTTCCTGAATAACAGCCAATAAACATGACTAGTGCCCTCCAGATATTTACAGGCTTCAGTTTTTTCTAATGGATCATTATACATTCCCCACATACTGTGTCTGCTATGGGTTCTGTAAAAACTAAAATATGGCATTATATCAGCCCTATAGAAAATCCCAGTTTGACTCCATGAACATCCACAGAAAGAATGTTACTATTTGTTCCTGGAGTTTGAGCACTCACCTCCCCATGTGCTGCATGACTATATTCTACATGGGTGGGAGAAATGTAGCATCACTACATGATGTCTGCATCACTAGACTGCTGGGAGGCCTTATAAGTTTAGGTCTACATATTGTATTGACATTGTTCAATGGAAGGCCTTCTAAAACTACAATGGTAATCCTGTTATTTCACCAATATTATACAGAATTGCTTTAGATGAACCCTAATAACCTCTTACCAAATAGTTTTCTGTCTCTAACCTTCATTCAGAGGTTCTGTTTAGAAAGATAGGAAATATTTTCCTTGTTTACATAATCCAGATTTCCTTTTTCTTAACTTCTACTGGTCACTTCTCATTTCAAAATTGAGGAATCACAGAATAAGAACTGAAGTTACTGAACAATTCTGGATATTCAAAATGCAATTTATACACCCTCTTTCCCCCACTGACTGAAAAGAGAATGCTTTCTAAAGGAATACATAAAGAGATATATCTCTGGCATCACAAAGCAACAAGTAATAGGTGCTCATGAAGTCCCATCTGACATAATGCATAGACCAATGGGTACTGTACTTGGAGCTGACAATGCCTTGCAGTAAGGCTGCCTCTTATCTTTAAGCCATTTAGCTCTTGCTCACCTGGAGTGATTGCTGCAGAACTAAAGAAATTCCAGTGTTCCTTTTGTTAAATGGTTCTTGATAACTGGAGACATGCTCTATCTGGAAGAATTCATAGCCATCTGCTGAGAAGCTAATGTATTCGTCCCATACATGCAAATGGATTTGTGGATGACGTCTCACAAGTTTGCACTAATATGACTTTATTGGCATTGAAACCAGCTTGCACTGATGCAGAAATGGAGTTGGAATCTGACCCATGGATTCCACTCAATAACAAAACCCTCTCAATTACAGCAGCAGGAGAGCATTTTGGATTCCTGTAATCTTCCCTTTTCTTTCTAATTGATCCCTTTCTAAAATTTGTATTTGTCTTATTGGATAAGAAAACTAGAAAAGTGCATTTTTTTAAATTTCCTTATTGTTTCCACCCCTCTCCCCCCAGTATAATCAAAATCTCTTGGTTATTCATAGAATGATAGAGTCATTTGTGTTGGAAGGGACCTTAAAAATCATCTAGTTCTAACCCTCCTGCCACAGGCAGGGACGCCTTCTACTTGATGAGGTTGCTCAAAGCTCCATCCAACCTGGCCCTGAACACTTCCAGGAATAGGACATCCAACAACTTTATTCCTAAATAATTATGTAACTGAACACAAGTAACTTTTAAATAGCTTAGGTAACCCTTCATATGTTTTCATCACTGGCATCAGGATAAAAGTCTGAGGGATATGTACTATTTTCTGCTGTGTTGGTGATGAATACCATTTTCTTCATGCTACAGAGACTGTAGCAGGGTCATCTGCCTCCAAGGCTTGCCCTCTGTGCTCAAATAAAAATGTATGGAAAAAGCTGAAGCCAATGCCTATGATGTAGCCCTGCAAAATACTCTGCTGAATATCTTTTACCCCTGAGAAAAATCACATGTGATATGTTTCTTTTCTTACATATACCATCTTGAATTTGCTAGAAAGAGATGACTGACCTTGAGGGAGCTACTGTGGATTTAAAACCAGTGCAGAAACCAGAGCTGTTGTTTTCAGTCTTCACTTAGAAATTGTAATATCCGTATGAAGCCAGCATTTTCAAACCCAGTAATGTAAAAGATCATGTAAGCCTTTTCTGTGTCTTGTCACATCTCATCCTTGATTTACAGACACAGAATTTCCACTGAAGTCAGTAAACCCACATTGGCTGTGATTACACTGGTGTGATCAGATGTAACTCTATTAACCAAGTCAATACATTTCACCACTGTAAATTTATTAACATGTAGCACAATGTGGGACATGAGTTTGGGCTTGTGAGTCTGGAAATATCAATAAGCATAACTTTTTTTTTTACTTCACTGACATGAATTTACATGTGGAATTTGACCCCTCTTCTAAGCTCTCCACACTTGTGCTCTTTGGAAATCTAACAGCGAGTGCATAATCTCTTTCCAGTTTAGGTAAATACAGATTGCTATCTAACTGTTGTTGTTTGCACATCTTCTCATGGTTCTCATTAATTATAGTACCATTTTAGTCTTTGGGATTCATGGATAGTTTTTCAATTAATTCCCAGTAAGTAGGACTGAAGAATGCACTAAATAACCTTTAGCCAATGCCTAATTCCTTGTATTCAGGTGTTCCAGAAAGAGCTAGGTTCTCTTTTCCATAGCTGTCCTTCTAACTGCTTTACTCAAATATCAATAAAATGTGTTTCCAAGCATAATATTCTCTTGGCATAATCATCTGTTCATTCAGAAATACCATCTGTGCTTGCTGGAGACTTCATTCTTTTATGAAACTGGCAGTGGTGGCAAAGTTCATTTGAATTCCCAGGATATGCAATCATCAAACAGTTTGAAATTCTCTTTTCAGAGCCAGTTTCCCATACTGATAGAACTTTTAAGTACAGATATTTCATAATTTGTTGTTGTTGCTGTTGTGTTCAGTATTTCATGGAATTCTGTCCACCATCCTTCCCCTCCTCCCACCACCATTTTCTCTACCAACTTCTTAACTAAGGCAAGACGGATGAGACTCCCTGTGAAGCCCATCAGCACTTGTGTTTTAATCAGCAGTACAGATTGCTGTTGACTTAAATGAAGCATATTTCCCACCCAGGGACTCAGCACATTGCCTTCAAGCAGATCATATTTAAAAATAACCCTAGGAAAAGATCTTCTATCATATACGGCTTCAGAGAATGAAGAAAAAAACACTAAAAAAAACCCAACCAAAAACACTATCAAATCAATATCTTTTGACTGTGAAGGTAAATTGCTTTTCCTGTTCATATTTATGAGAGGGACAGATTCCCTTTTCCTTCCTTATAACACTTTACACACACTGAATCCACTGCTAGATTCCTTCAGCTTTTGAACTTAGCAGCTAGATCAAACAAGCTCAGCTTTTCTTGCTGTTGATTCTTTCCACTAGCTAGCTTTCAAATTTCCAAGTTTCAGACACAGAATTCTGTAGCAGGAGACACAATGATTTACTTTTCTGTGCCTGTTTTAAAGGCAGAAGGAAATAAAACCCCTGGGCTCAGTCCTCCTCAGTTAATAAACCCCTGTGCAGTATTTGAAATGTTGATTTTCAAACACAAATGAAAGAATTAAAATCCCTAGTTCCTCATTAGGAAATCTAGTGGGTACAAGCCGGCTAGTTCCTTGGGATACATCTGAACCACACAGCCTTTTTTAGGGCTTGCTGTGATTAATTTACAGAAGGTTATCCTGTAGTATTCCCTGCATGTTCTGTTGGCAATCTAGAAGCCTGACTTGGAATGTGAATCATTAGACTTTGAAGTGCCCAAGTGGTCTTTCTCTTAATGTAGCCTCTTTAGGCCAGCATAAGTAGTCATATAGGAAACTATCTCTCTCAGACTCCACCTGAAGGAGTCCATCTCTCCACAGTAATTAAAATCCTGGTGCTTTGCTCAGAAGGACCTGAGTTCCAGGTCACCACAGTGAATCACCAGTACTGCGATTTCAGTGGGGTTCTCTAGCCTGATGGAATAGGATCATAGAGTGGTTTGGGTTGAAAGAGACCTTAAAGATCACCTAGTTCCAACTAGGTGGAATTTTAGTTTACAATACCTTTTGAAAACTGCTGCTGTCTGCAACAATCCCCATTAGCGTAAGATAGGCAAAAAGATGGGCAAGTTCATGCTGTGAAGCAGAACGATAAGTCCAGCATTACTCCCTGCACTGGGTGCATCCCAGGTTGCTTCATTATTGACTATGAACTTCACTATGAATTTCTTTCCATCCTGTTTCCATTTGGTTGTGTGAGGCATCCCCAGAAAGCTTCTTGGTGGTGTCATTTGAATTCCAGAAAGCACCTGTGTGAGCAAAGATGTGATGTGGATACTTCAAACTTGCTCATACATGGAAAAGTTTTCTAGAAATAGCTGTTAGCTTAATTACAAGGTGGTGTGTAATGTATAATGTCAGAATGATACAAGCCATACACTGATTCCTTAGGTCCATCAATGTAGAGTCCTGTGCAATGGGCTTCTGTGTGTTGAAAGGATTTATTAACTATTATTCCATGGAGCAGTCTTTTCATTACATAAAGTTAAACAATGTGTGAGAATTGTTCCAGAAAAAAAATATTTTAAATGGTTAATATTTAAATTATGAACTTTTCATAATGCCTTTTAGAAAGGTAATTTGAAATATTCCAAATAGGAAAAAATGCTAAAAACCATTTTCAAAATAGTACCTACTAAAAGTCTTTATTGTGCCAGCTTCTGAAAGGTGAAGAGTGTTCGGTGGTTTTGGATAGAAATATTGCATTTCAGTTTAAACTGGTTTCATTCCTTTATGTCCATTCCACACAACTCAAGGGGAAGTGAATTGTATTTTAAAAATGAACATATATTAATTAATGACCAATGGTCCTTACTGTCTCTGCCAAGCCTTCCTGGCTGTCTCCCACCCTGCCCAGGGCCCAGGACCCCCTGTCAGCCCCACTGAGTTGCCAGCCCCTGTAACAGTAACTCTAAAGCAGGGTTGATCACCAGCCCCGCACATTCCTGCCTTGCCTGGCCATGGGCCCCGTTGAGCTGGTCTGTCCTCAGCCCATTCCTGTGCTCAGGAAGGTGTTTAATACCTGGGAATGGGGCTGCCCTGGTGACCTATCTGTTCCTGGATGGCTCCTGACTACCTGACAGCAAACTGCTCCATTGTGCTGACCTGAAATTCAGGTCCTTTTGAACAAAGCACCAGGATTTTAATCACTGATGGACCCCTTCAGAGGGAGGTTGAGTCAGATTTCAAGACTAGGCTAAATTCTGTAGCATCATGAACAAACCCAAGAGTCTATGGAGCCTTAGAGAGATTTCCGTGTTCCTCTGAACCTTTAGGACAAGAAATGTAATATTTCAACAGATCATAGAAGTATTGCAAGGATTGTGCTTCTTATTCATTTGAGTACTACTGACTGAAGGGAAATACAACTTCAAAAGCAAAAAAACATTAAGAAAAGCCCCATTTCACTGTTGACAGTTCACTACCTTTTCCTGTAGCTTCACAGTAAAAAAGGAATAAAGCTGAGGTAGTTACAGATACACTGCTGACTGAACTCATCCTGACTTCCGGAACTGTTGACACAATGTGTGCTGATAATTAACCTTATAATACCTCTTATTTTATCACTTTGCATAACACTGGTACATGCTCTTTGATTGTTGTGTGTCACAATGTTTTGTGAACCAATGGTGTTTATTCAGATTAACCCCAACCCAGCCTATTAGAACTAATTCCCTGTCCTCTGCAGCTCTTTCAGACACTTCATTTGTTTCAGAAGTCTTGACATTTTTATAACATAGTTCCTGACTTCCATAAGCTTATGTGGAGGTTTGTGGTAGCTCTTTCATCCTCTTAAGATCATAGAAGAAGGCCAGCCCCATCAGGGTGCTTATCTGCTTCTCCAGATAAGCCTGGAGGGAGCCTGGAAAGGTAATACGGCTGTCAGGAGCCTCGACCTCAGCAAGAAGGAGCTGGAATTCTGAGCGGCATGTCAGGGTTGGACCAGGTCTAAAACAGTGACCGGGGTCAGGCACAGCCCAGACAATCCACAGTGATGGAACATCTCCAGGGCTGACCCAGGAAGCCTCGGCAGTGGGTCTGGATCAGAAAGGGCAAGTTCCCTCATTAGTGAGGGAGCTGGCCTTGGGCTACAGTGGCCCCCATGCCTTTGCCCCCCAGTTATGCCCTTGGGAGGGAATGCACGCAGGGCCCTGGCAAGGCCTGAGGTAAAAAGAGGCTACAAGTTTTAAGTGCAAACTTTCATTATAAGCAGCCAAAATGAGTGGAAGCATATTTAGAAAGGAATTTGTTGAAGTAGGCACTGTTTTTATGGATTCTCTCTCTGTCTCTAAATGCAAGTGGTTAATTTACACCCTGAAGCATGGCTTTTTACCACAGTCATTACTGGGAGCTTAGGTGTTGAACACTCAGTGAAGCTACTGATATGACTTCTGGTAGTTGGCATGACTGTGAGGAAAAAAAGTACAAATATTTGTAAAATGGCTGGGCTAATGGCTTATGCGACAGAGGTAAAGAATCACAAAGTTTTTCTAATGCGAACAAGGAGCTTTTATTTCTTATTCCTAAACCCTCTTCACTCTGTCATACTGTACAGCATCAGTCTGGTAATATCTTAGCTGTATAGAATTAATAATTCCTTCCAGGTATGGAGTTTAGAGAATAGTGAATGTGCACTTACAAGATCTACAGAGGTGAAAAGAAGGTTATTTTTCTGTATGCTAGATTTCTTGAATCAATGAGAAGCGATACAAGAGCTCCCAGACATGATCAGGCCACTGGTTTATTTAATTCAGTATTTTGTTCACAACTCAAACTACAGCATCTTTCTGAATTTTAAATCTATGCATCATATTGCTCTGCAAATTCACTTTATACAGCATAAATAGCCCTAAGTAATCTCAATGGACTGGAAAATCTAACCCATACTATTTTCTGGAGTAAATCTGACTGTTTACTGGGGCAGCTGCCAATTGCAATCATGATGGAAGAGGCTGAAAAACACTTTGGAGTTTTACTACACATTTCACCTATAGCTTTGAGCTACAGATGTATACATTTGGAACATGTCTGGATTGAGGCCTAAACCCACAGCTCCCGTTGGCTATGTCAAAGATTTTATTAGGACTTCTGACTTTACCTTCTTATTTTACCATACTTTACCTTTACTCTCCAGAAGCAGATCAGGGATTCTTACTAATGAAGGCAGAACTGAATTCTCATTTAAAAAAAAAATGGCCACATTTGTAGTTTTAGGAGAGAAAGGTGAGGAGGCAGATCCGGTGTTCTGCTGGGCTGACAGTTGGAAGTAAATATTTAATCATCTAGTCTGAATGGAGACAGGATATAGGAAAAAATCAAGATATAAGCTCCAAAACTAGCAGTGAAATATCACAGATAAAGCTTAAAAATGACTAAAAGTGATTCTGTGAGAAAGCCCCATGGGAAACATTGGTTAAGACCTGTCTAAGGATCAGATAGAACAACTGATGTCTTGTCTAACAGCTAAAGTGAGGTTTTGAAGATTTAAAGTGGCCAGTATAAGAGAGTGTTCCTTGGATCCTTGACTTTTTATCCTTCTTTTTTTTTAATGAAGTTGTGGGTACTGAGCCCATTTCTCATTGCTCAGTGGGGTAAACTATCGATGTATGATTGGTGATGACAGATCTAAGATATTAGCACCTCGGTTGGTATTTTACACACATAATTACAGTGAGGGCAAAACTAACTATGCCTCGAACACCTCAGCAGGCCACTTGTGTCATGCAAACAGGAAAATGCACTTGCTTTTCACGTAGTGAACTAGTAGACAGCAATTGTAGCTTTGGGGCCCTTTATTAGAGATGTGGTGTAAACCAGTATGGTAAATACATAACTAAACTAACATGAAATTAGACTTTTGTTCCTGAGTACAGAGGACACATATTTCCTATCAGTCATTGCTGTGATGTGAACATTACAGCCAAATGTAAACATGCAGTCAAAATAGTCACATTAGAGAAATGTCAGCATAACCAACTGTTTGTTTGTGCTTCCACCAACTTGCCAGCTACTCTTCATCTGATGCATTGTACTAGACTTCCCACGCTTTTACAATCCCTTTCTTCCACAGACCCTCCCTTCATAAAATGTTATTTTTAGTTGGAATGGAGGGAATCCGTTGCTCTTTCCCACCCATGCAGTACGTTATATATATTTATATATATACTATACACACACACATATATATAAACAAAAGAACAGATGAAGAGCTTTAGTTCTTTCTTCTTTGCTTATAGCATCAGGGAATGTGATGTTGCCTGAACAGCCTTTTTTACAGTAAGTGATACAACGATGTGATGCCACAGATGTCAGCTAACAGGTGGATTGTGCGCTGTTGATACCTGTTTATTCTTATACATATTTTTGACAGTTTGAAAGGAAAATTTTGGAAGAAAACGATTCAGACAAATCAGAGACCAAGCAGAAATGTACTCAAGAAGTGATAGAGCTATAGGGTGATAGAGTGAGGTGGGCATCTGGCACCCAGTCAGGGTCAACACACCACACTTAGTAAGTTCTACTAAGGTAAGCAGACTGATGATAGAAATATTGATTATATGCCAGCTGGTCGTAATGAATTTGTATTTTACTTTATATACATGGCATCATCCTCACAGTCATGCAAAATGTATATACTTATTAATATAGAATCTCTTAATTACTTTTCAGGTCAGTTGAGCCTGTCTTTAACACTGGAGATGACATGTTGATGAAATACGTAAGTTTGTTACTCATCATTGCTATCCACCATTGGTAGATAAATACCTTCTGAAAGCTGTTTATTTCAAGGATTTACATAATTGAAATGGCCAGGGGTTCACAAAATGCTTTATCTCTCTTGGAAGAATTTGTCTGTCTTCTAACACTGTAAGCATGTGATCTCATTTCTTTTCTATCTTTTTTTTCCCTCTGGCTATGCACTGCAGTATGTGTTTCTTGATCTTTCTTTTAGGTTTCTATTATCTTAATTTATTGTCATGTCCATTAGATTTGGTTCTCTACTTAATTCGCTCTCCCTCCTGTAGTTGGTGAGAATGAATGTTTCATTTTCTTTGGACAGACAACTTCTCTAAGTAACAGAGTATCAATGCTGAAGAAATTGTTAGCTTTAAGCTTTCAAATTTCTGCTAAAGGGACTGATGTGCAGAACACTTGTGAATGCACTCTGGATAGATCCTGCTTCTATTTTGCTTCCAACTTTTGGGGGTAAAAATAACATCAATTTTGTTACTGTGTAGAAGTTCAGCATCAGCAAAAGTGTTGCAAGATTACATTTTCTTTGCTTACGCTTAATTTTCTTTAACATGCTTTTTTTTACTTCCCTGATCCCCAGGCTGTATTTTCTGTCCCAGACCCTAGGTTCCATCATTTATCTGATTTTTAACTGGTTCAGGGTCTTATTTTGACTACCTCATTTAAAATGAGCAGTCATTTCCTTCATTATTACCCACTCCCATTGAAATCAATTGGCATCTGACGTTATCTTTAGTGCAAAGATAGCAGAAATTGGTTTTCATATATTTGCAGATATATACATATATATAGGTGCATATATATGGGCATATCTACTGCCTTTCATTAAATAATGCATTCCAGATTTTTTTATTTACCTAAATATCTGTTATTGCATCCATTGAATAGCTTTCCATTCCCAGGTTCACTGACTCTCAGGAGCAATCACCATTATCATTTTCACTGAGGCAAGTTTTTTGATGAGGTGCTGGTGTCTGTTTTTTTGACTGTTATTGTCCCTTTCTGTCTGATTTCCCTTCATATCAATTTTCATCCTGATTTTCCCCTTGTTTTCACTGAATTTCTTCTTTATGATATTCAGTTAGTTGTGTAAGGTGACTTGGGACAGTGAAACCCTGATTTATCTCACTGTATTTTAAGCATCCCTTTCATGGTTAAAAATTCACGAATTTATGACAAATCAAGAAAAACCTTCAGTGACCCAGGTTTTCTAATGTTTCAATAGTCTCCTAAACATGATTATTCCTCTGTACTTTCTATAAAAACTCATAAATAAGGTACTTTAATTTTTGATGTTGTAGATGGGGTGAATCTAAATGCTGTTTCAAGATTTCATATGTCAGGTGAATGATCCTGTTGTTGGAGAAGGTATATTAATTGATAATCATTTCTGTTTCTAACCTGGATTTGCTTGACTTTGATTCATAGCAATTGGATCTTATTCCTCCTTTGCATATAGGTAAAATAGAATGAAATTACTAAGCAAATTAACCAGTCTTCAGATAATACTTGTACCTATCTTGAACACCTTTTATTTTCTATTATTCTTTCTGCATTGCTGACACCTTAATAGAAAACAATCTTCCAGCAATGGCTTCAACAGTGCCATGTATGCTGCAGATATCCAGCATAAGTACCCTCAGCTTATTATGTCTTCATATGTCCAGCAGTTGCATTAGGTCTCTCAGGTGCTGGGGACATTGCCCCTTCAGAACTCCCATTCCTTTTTCTTTTTTTTTCCCCAGATGCTGCATCTGCCCATGCAGGAGAATGTCCAGTCTTTGCTTGTGGATGTTTGATTTTGCATTGGTTATTCTAAGATTAAGTTACATTCTGTACATGTGGGCCCCCTTGTGCAAAAGGTCCAGATTGCTCTGCAGAGCTATCCTCCTTTTGCAGAAGTCTCTCCAGTTAAGGCAGTTTATCATTTCTGTTGGTAGTGCATGTCCATTTTAAGAAGACAAAATATTTGAATCCCAGACCATACCTTGAATCTGCTTGGGCACTACAGACTACAGTCTATAGGATTGAGCCCTAAGAAATAAGCCCCTTAGTAGCAATGCCACACCTTTAGAAAGCCATTCACTAGTTAAGTTTAGTAACAATGGAAAAAATTCCACCAAGTACAGTGTGCATCATGTCAAACAAGTATGCTGTAATTATAACAATCCACATTTCAGAATCCCTTCCTACCCACAATATAGTATTCCAGGGAAAATTAATGCACATATATTTCAGTATGGATCTATATCCTTGTTTATAGCACCAGAAATCCATCATGACACTTCTTTCTTTATAAATTGTGCCTATCCAAATGTTACTTTCTAGCTACAGGGCTCTGATGCAGCTGGTGCTGTCTCACTTATATCATTAAGTCTTTTTCCTGGACATTTCTGTCATCTGAAAACCACTTTTTTGAGAATATATTTTTACCCTGTAAGTGATACAGTGAACAAATATACTTTCTTGTCTTCCTGGTAACTACAAATTAACCTTTGCTATACTGCAGGAATGAAAAACAAGTGGTTTATACATTGTTAATACATTAAATCAATACACCTAATCATAGAATCATAGAATAGTTAGGATTGGAAAGGATCTTAATCATCTTGTTCCAACCCCCCTGCCATGGGCAGGGACACCTTGCACTAAACCATGCCACCCAGGGCTCTGTCCAACCTAGCCTTGGAACACCACCAGCGATGGAGCATACACAACTTCCTTGGGCAACCCATTCCAGTTGCCCATCCTCACCACCCTCACAGTAAAGAGCTTCTTCCTTATATCTAATCTAAACTTCCCGTTTAAGCTTTGTACTGCATATTAACCTTCTATCTAACATCTTCACTATTACAGGAGATAGGCACTGAGACACCTGCTTTGAACAGGCTAACAGTTTTCATACGAGTAATGTCATATTTTCATTTCTGCAGGTAGACATAGATCATATTATAGCTTATCACAACTGGTAGCTTTCCAGTCTTCCCTACAACTAAAGCATGGCAGATATATAAAAGCACCCCCTCATTAGCTTCCAAAAATCTTACCTATGTAACACAAATGTGTAGTTCAATATATAGTATTTGGTTTAATAATTTTCAGCTGCCTGAATTCCTTGAAGCTGTTATGTCGCATCAGCATCAGAACAAACAAAAGTTCTAACCAAAGCCTGGCTGCTCCCTTTTGCAGCTGCCAAGTCAGGGTTTCAGCTGTCCCAGGGAAAAGCTCAATTTGGTGAAGCCCATCTGGGTGACTTTGACTCAGCATTCCTGAAGAAGAAAATGTTGTTGAGGTGCAAGTGAATTCGTAAGCAAAAGCCATGTGAGAGAAGGAAACAAAAAAACCAGGATGGAAGCAATTCCTGAATTAACATTAGCAGGCCAGATACTCGGGAAAAAGCAGTGAGGAAAAGGCATAAAGTCATGAGAGAAAAAAAAAAAAAAAGAAAGCAGAGCTGGAGGATTAGCTCAGGTTTTGAAGATCAGCCAATTCCAGTGGGTGATGGAAGCCAACACTTCTCGGTGACTCATCAGCCATCAGTCACCAGCAAACATTTGTCAAGTGCCTTTTCCAGGGTGTTGAAGAAATTGATGCCTAGCCTTATTCTAGTCTTCCCTTTCTACTGTGTAAATAACTGATACAGACTCATAAATAGTGTATGAACTTGTCTTCAGAAACTCTGCGTGTAGTAAAAGACACCCAAACCAAATTGTTTGATTATGCTTATACCTTGAATGTAGGCACTAACATATATCTCAGCTTTATCTCTATTGTGTTTCTTACAATCATATACAGGCCATGGTCTTTATGGATTATTTTTTCATTTGTAATTTAGCTATGTGAATTGTTGCACAGTGGTAGGGATAAGATGAGGTGATGAAAAGCAGTGATCCAGATGGCACTTAGATGCACCTATTCCATCAAATTGTTTTCCTACCGGTTTTCTGTCATGCCCTTGAATAGGTTTCAATACTACCAGTCTGGGAAAATCCGGAAAAAGAAACAACCCAGCTCTTGTTAGAGAGGAAAGAATTCTTTGAACGTGGACTTCCCAATCATGCCACAGGATAATTTGTTAGCTTTATTTATTAATTCAAAAGGAGTGTTATCGTCACCTCTATTGCTAATAAATGTACAGCTTGTGTGTCTGCATGTGTACATACATGTGTGTGTGTGCGTGCATGTGTAATTGTACAGGTAGTTGTGATAGAAATCCTAACATTGCTTGAGTCATTTGTCATACACAGAATATGTTTCTACATGCACTGGAGCATTTTACAATTTCCAGTGGGAAAAAGCAGTCTCTCAAATAAACACTAAAAGCCAAATGCTAGGATTATCACTTGTCCTTTTTTTGTGATTGTAATGTAATCAACATTCTACATTATATTTACATTTCAAAGAATTGAGGAGCCCTATTCAGTAGCTGTGCAATCACTCTCCAATTACCGCTCACATTTTGATACTCCTGGTGGCCCATGGTTTATATTTCTATTATGTATTAGAATAAACCAGCTTTATTTAGAGGCAAGTAATTATGCAAGTGAATGGCATTTTTATTGGCAGATTGGAGAAAAAGTTTTTATACTCATTCCTAAAATTATTATAGCCAGTTCAGTGCAAACTGTCCCACGAACAAAGGAATCTAATAACAGAGCTACTGTCATGATTTTTTTGGCTTAGAATTAAGCCACCGCTCATAGTAGTTTAATGTATATAACATCATTTAGCAGATCACTTAATGTGTCTGTGGTCCCCATATCTGGCAAAATGAACTATGCAATACCATTATTTTTTCATCCAAAGGAGTAGGCCAAACTCTTCCACTTTTATTGTGTCTACTTCTCCAAATAATAAGCAACTTTGCCTCTGGAAATGAACAGATTGATTCTGCATTATCCAGTCAAGTTTCCTTCTAAAAATGTGTTTGTGCAGGCAAGCGCTATCATCATAGGATTAGGTGGTCATGTTCTTGAGTGAATTACAACTGTGAAAAGTTTAGTTCTGTAATTAGAAAGAATACAATCTGAAGAGGGTGGTTTTCATTGTGTTATGATTTGGAGAACAAATAATAGTCTTGATGACCTACAGAACTTAACAGAAATGGTCACCCCTGCCGGCTGCAAGAGACTGTGAGAATACCCCACCCAGGGAATGCTACTCAGCTCCCAGACACCTAAGGTATCCATTTATAGTAGGGAAGAAGTTGTGTATAAGAGTAAAGACCAATGGAGAGTACTAAATACAGAATTATTGAGAGGCAGAATTTAGACTAAGAGGTTAAGATATATTCAATAAAGGCTACTGCAGACCTGTTTTTATCTTAAGCAATTCAATATACTTTTTATTACCTCAGGGTTCAGACACTGGGAGAAAAAAAATCCACCTTTACTTTAACACTGTGAACTAAGGAAAGCATTGGTGTTTCCATGGTCCACTCATGTTCTAATTCCAGAAGTACTGTAGAAAGCTTCTAATAAAAAGTTCATTTTCTATGTCCCTTATGTTGAACTCTTGCAATGGAATTCCTCTAGGCAACCTTCTATGTAACATAACAGTGAATTTACTTATTATCTTTTACAGGATGTGTTTCATATTTATTTATTTATTGGTGTAATGAGATTTATTTTATCTCCTTCATATGTGAAGATACTTCAATAGAAGGGCCACATTTTGATTTATCATGGGGCTCTGACAGAAAACCCTGTCTGAGAACTGCTAGGCAATGTAATGCAATTTCAAAATCAAGCATAACTGAAGGTGAACTTATGTGGTTCAGAAAGACAAAGCAAACACTGCTTGAAATGAAATATCTCAGCAGCAGAGAGGCAATATTTTAGATTTTCTGAGAAATATTAGCATTCCAGGTGGCATATAAATTGTATATTCCATACACCATTTAAGAAATAAAGAGATTTATTTCTTAGAGAAATATCACCTCTGGGTATCAGCATTTATGTTGCTTTCAAATTTATTTTGCTTGGACAGTGAAGAAGTGTCGATCCAGCTCCTTTGGATCTATTTTGAAACTTAAGTCTTAGTTTATGGACCTCTGTACAAGTTGTATGTGACCTAAAACTATTTTTTATCATGTTCACCAACTGTATCCTTAGCATGCCTGCATTCTGGAGGATCACAGATTCCACTTCTAAAGTTTGCTGTCAGATGGACTGGACTGTGGAGAAAGGAAACTGACACTAGGTTCTTATTTTTGTCTCAAACCCACAAATAAAACAATTAGTTTCTCCTTTCACCAGACTCTTTCATTTATAGGCACAGAATTCTAAAATATATGTGATTAACAATTTTTTTTTTCCACTTCCAAGTAATCAGATTAATATAAACACTGACCAATAAGTTAGACATCTTTTAATATGTCAGTTCTATATACTAGCTCTTTGTATTTGTTTGTATGAAGCTTCTCAGTGTTGTGGTTTTATCCTGCCAGCCACTGAGCCGCACAGAGCCACTCACTCACTTCCCCCCTGTGGGATGGGGGAGAGAATCAGATGAGTAAAAGTGGAAAACACATGGCTTGAGATAAAGACAGTTTAACAGGCAAAGCAAAAGCCACATGCTCGGACAAAGCAAACAAGGAATTCATTCACCATGTCCCATGGTCAGGCAAGTGTTCAGCCATCTCCAGGAAATCCAGGCTCTATCATATGTAATGGTTACCCGCCCCCCCCCCCCCCCCCCCCCCCTTCTTATTCCCCTGTCTTTGTGTGCTGAGGATCATGCTGTATTGCATGGGATATCCCTGGGGTCAGCTGGGGTCAGCTCTCTCAGCTGTGCCCTCTACTTGTGCACTACAAGACTGCTCACCGGTGGGGTGGTGTGAGGAGCAGAAAGGGTCTTGACTGTGTAATCACTGCTTAGCAGTAATGAAAACATCCCTGTGTTACCAACACTCTTTTCAGCACAAATCCAAAACATAGCCCATACTAGCTACTATGAAGAAAATTAACGCAACCAAACCCAGTCCAAACAGATTTACCATTTTTTCCTTTTACTGTAGATAAAATAGTTTAAATCACAGAAATTTTTCATTTTCCATTTAATGTATTGGATATATGATGGGAATTAACTTATAAGCTACTATAACTTTGCTGTATAAAGTATTAAAAATCTCTGCCCAGGTTATTTCATCTGTGTTCATTCTTTGAGTATGTTTCAGGACAGACTTTTATGCCAGAGAAATCATGATGAAAAGTCTGCTGTCAACTGCAGTCATGCCAAGGAAAACTGAAAAAACTCCATTTACTTAATTTAATAATGTAATATGCTTAATTGTATTAATATTGCTCCTGAAGAGCTACAGAACTACTTCTTTGTGTCATAGCATCCTGTTCCTAGAGACAACTATGCGTTTGAAGCTTTGCAGAGGAGCGTTTGTGCAAAGTTATCTCAGACTGTTCTTAATGTTGTAGTTAAAATTTTGAGGTTAAAATGTGTTTCTCACAAAAAGCCCCAAAACAACACCAACCACTTATTTCTTACTATGATGGAACCTCCCTGTAGCAAACAAGGAAAAGATTAGAGTAGCTAATCCACACATGTTGTTGAAAGGATTTTAGGAGGGACTGAATTAGCATCCCAATTTCCCAATCTCAGTATCAAGGTCACAAAAGCAAATTGCCTAAATTATACAATAGTTCCTCACATTCATGTTGTCATTATCTATTCATACCCTCTCTCATAGAACATGTCAAAACAAAGTACGGTTCTTTTTTAAACTTTGATTGCTATAACACAAAGTAACTTAAAAGCAAAGAACAAGAAAATGTGTATTGGCAAAGGAAATAAAAATGTTCACCCTTCTGCCTGAATTGCTTTGTCATAGTGAATGAAATTCTTTATCCTCTCTAACATCAGATAAATATTGATGAGTGAGTCATCTTCTAACTTCTTAAGAGTGGTAAATGTTTCCATTGATTGGTATTAAAAATGTATATACGGCAGACAACAAGGGTTTGGAGGTTTTTTTGTCTTATGTGTAATTAGTTCCTTAAGATGCTTCTGCTCCCTGGTAAAAATAGATTTACCTATTCTATGTAGAGTATTTTCATGCAGAGACTTCCAATTTCAGAATCAAGAAATAATATTGTCTTCTGTAGCATTCTTGTACCTGTACAGATTTTTCTCTTACAGCATCACTGGGGGTTTTTAGCTTGAAATATCTGATAAATTTTAATTAAAAATTTTTTTTTTATCTCACTGAATTCTGAGTAAAACAATTATCCTAGTGATGAATTTAATAAAGATGATTTTGGCAGTTTGTCTATCCAAAATACTTTTCCTTCTTGTAATCAGTCATCCTCTGATTGAAAGGATCTGCAATTACATGTGATCTGTAACTCGTTACCCCTGGTGCTGTCTAGAGCCAAGTCTGCAAAATACTGAGGGACGTCTTAGGCTTTTTGGAAAATGTCTTCAGAAACAAAAGAATCAATATTAAAATGTATCAAGTTAGAATATGATACCTCTGAAATAATGCATATTAAATGTTTAAAAAAATGGAGCCATTTTTTCATCTTCAAGTAAAATTACTGTTACCATGTGATTTTTGTAGGGTGAATCATTTGACCTCTTCTGTCACGCATACTTTGGTTGGTACAATTACATTTCATTCTTACCAAGTTCTACATTAGTAAGCCTCTGGTTGTTTTACATAATGGTGATTCTAAGAGCAAACTGCTCACTGAGAAAAGATGTCACTCCTTTTAGTAGGTCATTAGGAATAAAATCTTGATCACCTGGTTCATCTCACCTCTTGCTGCTTCAAAGTATATGTGTTTTGTTGCAACCAAAGAAATGGTATTGTATAATTCATTTAAATGAAATAGAGACTTTTATTAAGAAATTGAACAGGTGACTGAAATTATTTTTTGAATTAAAAAAAAAATAGACACAAGAAAATTCCTATTTTCCTGCTGTGTTTTATCCTTCTAAATTATCAGCTGGTTAGGCTGATGGAAGCAACTCTGATACCGTGTTGGAACAGGTGGGTGGCTGGGTGGGTGGTTGAGAAGCTGGCTTATAATAAATACAATTTTCTGTAGCTTTGATACTCATATGTGGCAGCAAAAATCTGATTTCACAGGAAGTCACTAGAAGACACTCAGATTCCTATGAGTTACTGCAGGGGCGGATGACAAATCTTTAAAACCAGAAAGGAGGCATAATCAAAATTTTCAAAGAGCTGCGCTAGTTCCATTGGGAAGCTCTGCCATCTTGTGTCCAACAAGAAGATAAACGTGGTTTCTCCAGGGGGATGAGAAGTGTAGGGCTTTGTTAGTTCTCCTTACTGTTTCTAAAATAAGTGTGGGGGGAAAATGTTGGCCTGTGATTAGTGTTCATACGGTCAATGATAAATTCTTAGATCAGTTTTTCATTACAAACATGAATAGCACGATTCATATCTCACATAAGTTTCTGCAAGCTTACCAAACCCCAGACTGCTTGAACTGACAAGATTTAATGTGTTTCTGATAGCTAATGTTGCTAGCCTTTTGAGCTTGTCCTCAGATTTACAGGCATCATTTAAAGACTTCATTTCCACAAATGTCCTCTAACAAGTCAGGAGAAAAAGTGCTTCTTTACTTAGTGAAATGTGGGTCACAAGCTGAAGCAGATTACTATTGGTCTGTGCTAAAAAAATTTAGTAGTCAGTCACTGATGGATTCACTGAAAATGTTACTAAGGTAAAGACATTGTGAGTGACCTCTTTGGGAGACTGCGGCAAGAAAGCTCTAAAGTCCTGCTTCTGAAGAGTCCTTCTACAGAGGGAAATTATGCCAAAGCATATGGAGCTATGTTGCAAAAAGTGAGGGACAATAATTACTTCTTGGATATATGAAGCAGAAAGGAAGCTATTAGGGAGAAAAGGTGAAGGAAATATTTTTTAAGGGAAAAAGAGAAACCAAAAGGTTTTAGCCACACAAACAGATCTGACATGGACAAAGTAAACATCAAGCTTATTCAAGTTTGAGAATAGCTGCAAATATGCTGTAAAATTAGAAAAAGGAGAGCTGCCGTGTTAGGAGAGCCTCTGGAGCAAGGACAGAAACAGCATCTTTGGAAGAGCGTGTGATCAGCAATAAAAAGTTTTTGGGAAAAACATAATGGGCCATAGAAGAATTTTGATGTTCAGCTGGAAGGACTGCCTTTGGAAGACAAAACTTTTGCACTCTGTTTCTTTTGAGGATCAGCACTGAGAGGCTGGAGGTGGCCTGGCTGCTCTTTTAAAGGTAGGGGGAGATTGTTTGCTGTGCCTACGTTTATGAGAGCTCATTTTGTTACTCAAGGGTTGTATGATTTTATTTGGAGAGATTCCATAAGGTTATCCTATGAAAGAAGAAAAAAATCTATTGTGGGATGCATGCATAAGATTCATAATATGAGTGATTTTGTGTGGGTCGCTTTTCCTGTGCTGTAGGAGATATTTTTGGAGATTACAAGTTTGCTGCTTTGACAATTTGCTACCATTTAGTTTACTGGGTTTAGGAAATCTTGCTTTGTATGAGAAGTTTGAGAGTCTGGAAAGTTGTTGTGGGGAGAATCAAGGGTTTTCAGACTTTCATCATCCAGGAAATGTGTCTTTGTTGTACTCTTTCACAATCAAACTTTTCAACTTGAAAATCATTGCTAGTCTGCAGTGAATTCTGTGTATAGGTACAGATACTCAGTATCTCACAAGAGGAATTCCAGGCATTACACTTAAGCAAATGAATCAGCTTCTGCAAATACTGATGAGATGCTTCCCGTGAAAAGATGATGCTCTTCTCCTCTGCTCATGTGGATACTTCTGTCCATGAGACTTTCCAGGAAGGATGGCCTTCACTGTGTGCAGAATCATGGGCATGGCACACATGGAAGTGTGGGATGCTGCACTGCATGCACAGAGTCCTGTACTCTTTAAGCTGTAGTCTTGTAACTGGGAACAATAGTGGGTGTAGATTAATGCTGATCCATAAATAAAATAATTCTGGGCCTGATTTTGCTCTCAGAAGCATACAGTAGCAATGAACACCTCTGTCTTCTAAGGCTGACTTGATAGACTATATGTAAAAAGCAAGCTGCATAATTATTTTCTGAAAGTAACTATATGCTTCTGTTGAACTATGTTGCATGGATGCTTGAAACTCAGTCTGTTGTTTATTAGATATGCAAACACTATGCAGGGTTTTCTGCTGATGCAAATTGAAGCAAAAATGCTACAAGAAAATAATCATGAATGGAAAGAAAAGTTTAATGCATAAAAATTTAACTGTGATGGAATTTAACTTTGACAGCAAATGTAAGCCATTAATGAAATTATTTTTGATGCATGAACATCTGTTTATGTCTGCAAGGTCTTAGCAAAACCGCCTGTTTCTTTTTATGAACTGGCACAGCATAGCCTTCCAGGGTGTCAGGGCAGAGTCGTGAAGGGGTTCAGCTGTGGATCAGTTTTTGAGCATTTTCATTTTATTCTGGCCTTGAGTTGAAGTTACGTGTGACTCACCAGTTTAATAAGCAGAAGATGGCTATGATATTTTTTGTATCATTCTTCTACAGGCATTTTTGCCAGTAGAAACTAGAGTGCTTTAACCTTTGAAACGCTGTAAACCAGTTTGGTTTGAGGTGTAGAATAGATAGTGTGTAGTCTCAAGTGTTTCTGCCCTGGTTATCCGCTTACAGTGCAGCTCACTAGCTGGTCTGCATGCAGGTATTAAATTCACTATAACAGATAGGTTTTCCTGGATATAATGATTCTGTATCACCTGTATCACTGTTCTCTTCGTAAGCCTGGATTCACTGGGAATTACCGGCATTTTGCAGGAGGATATGAGCCCCTTTTCTTGACAAATGACAACCTACTTTATGCTTTCAAGATATTAAGTAATTTTGACATCAGTCAACATGTTTTCAGTGTTTAAATCCTGTCTAAAGGGTTACACAAAAATCCTGTCTTGTAGATCCAGCAGACTGTCAGCACAAAACCAAGGTTTCCTTTGCTTTGAAAATGTTTCCTGTCTGGATTACTATCCTATCTGAATTAAAGGATTCAGCTTATTTCTAATTAAAGAAAATAATAATTAGATCCTGGCAGTCAGATGTATTCTATACATTCATTCAGCTCAATACTTTGTACAAGTGAAGCAACAAAATAAAATAGATATAACTGTGTTATCTTCACAATAACTGCAAGAGTTTAAAGTTTTGGTTTTGTATCATTGAAAAACTACCTGGAAGAAAAAAGTGGTTCAACACTGGACCACTTAAATTGGAAAAATGCTATGGCATTATAAATCCAATACAAAAAATATTATACCAGGATGAAAAGTACTCTCTCCTGTTTACTTTACGGTGACTGAAGAAGCAGCAGTATTTGTTGGTTTTCAAGCAAGTGTGAGAACAAATTTATTACTTTAGAGAAGTAGCACAGAGTTGGTATAAGTTATCCACTACAGAATTGTGCCGGGAAATATACTGACATATGATCAGAATTTAACTGCCAGTTTTCAAATCTGTTCTGTGCCCAGAAGCTCCCATTCTGACACTTCTGGGCTGGCTAATTAAACAGCTCAGTAGATAAGGTGCTAAAATCTTTTGAAAACCTGGGTACAGTTTTAATTTTTAATGAGAGGTGAGCTCCTGAAAAGTCTGGATCACATAATGAGATCCTTCTGCTTCTTGGATCTGGGTGCAATCCAAAACCAATAAAAGTTGCTGAATTTAGTAATTTCTGGGTCAAGAACGTTCACTTGTAATTTCCAGCTGGGCTGACATTATTCTGAAAACACATGGCTATGTGTACTTGTTAAAAAAAGAAACGAAGATAGAAAAATGGTCAGTATCATGGTCTGTTGGAAAGGTTTCTTGAGTGATGTAGTTTCCAAAGAACAGCACTATGGAAGAAGAGCAGTATGGAAGCAGAGCAGTATGGAAGAACAGCAGCATGGAAGAACAGCAGTATGGAAGGCAAGGAGCAATGTTGGGGTTTTCTTAGAAAGAAGTTTTTTTGATTGTACATTTTGATTGCTGATTTTTATTTTACAGTTGTTCAGCAAGACAACTGCATCCCACTGAAACATTTAAGACAATAAATGTATGAATTATGGAAACATGCTTTATTCATGCTCCTACAATTATTTCTTCTCTTGTGTTCATTCATCAAAGACAGTTCGCATGCACAGCCAGTGACAAGCAGTCACTTGTTCTTGACCAATATTAATTCCGTAATGATGCCGAGAAGTTGTTACAGGTACCAAATACATTTTAATGGCACCACAAGCTGAGTCGACCTGGTGCTAACAAACAGTGTCATGCTTTCTGAAACAATGCAGAGTAATTCTAGCCACAGACTCCTTCCCAAGCATCCATCACATGGCACTCTGGGGTGTTTCATGGTCTCCATAGATTTTTAAGGTTGGAAGAGAGGCCTGCCTTCAGTCTGACATTCTGCATAGACTAAAATTGCTGTAACGAAGGGAATCAGTGCTACAGAAACTACCTTGAAGAAATGTGGTTGGAATGATGAAGTATCTCAGGCGTTTTATGAGGTCTTAGATTTGCCAGTTTCTGCTACTTAGAAATACAGGCTTGTGACTAATTTACATGTGCATTGTTAATATTGTAAAATGTAACTTGTTAGCCTCTAAGAGAAATCTCTATGGCTGCGATCGGTTAAATTTATTAAAGTTAACATTCATTGGAAGGCGGCCTCTGTTGCTCCCTTTTGAAAGTTTACTATATGCAGTAGCAGAACTGCTGCTGTAGTAATGTGGCTCTTAGAAGAGGTAATGCAATGTTTGATGGTTAGATGTTTGGATTGTGGTAGGTCTCCATGAGTTTTGCAAATGTTATCTCTGTGATTTAATGGAAGGATAAAACAAGTAATCTTGATGTATAAAAAGGAAAATTTTTATCACTGGAGAAGAGTAAAGTTTCCTGGTAGCTTGCATGGCTGCATCATGTGAGAATACATATTTTGCAAATGATGTATTTTGATAAGCCTGCTTTCCAAAGCTGAAATAAAGTTCTTATGCACATGAGAAAAGGAAATTCTTGGAAGCAAACATCAATTATTAACTGTTTAAAAATAATAATTTTTCAACTTATGTTTTCTTGCTGCCTGTTCTCCTTTGACAAATTAAAATTTAGACTCTTTGGCTGAAACTCCTTTTCCAGAACCATGCCAAAATTCTACTAATATCACACCAGTATTTATTTAGATGACTTGCAAAAGTGCCTGCAGTACTCAGTAATTTTTCTACTATAGATAAATCCTCTCAATTTTCAACAAGGCCATGCACTTTCCAGCATATTATTTTTTTGGAACATTGACAAGAGTACGAGCCTCCTGCCTCCAAGATCAAAAGGCTCTCAGGCTCTGAGAATATTTACTGCTAAGGGACCTTTGTTGGTAGAAATGGAGGAGACCCCTCTATAAAGCCAGAAGTCATGGTCCAAGGCATACCACATTGTAGAGCCTGCTCTGGATCTACCAAAAAGGAATCTGAAACAGACTCTCATTTCACAAGTGAAAGGGGTTACATAAAAGGGAAGAGATGTGAAGGTAACTCTTGATTTACGTTTTTCTTCTGCTTTTATTTAAACTTCCATGAGTAAATGACTTGAGTTTTGCCAGGAGGAAAAGAAAGCTTCTCCTGATCTGAAACAACTCTTGTCTATAAATCAAACATGTAAATGTTTGTTTCTAAAGAATTTTTCTATTCACCTAATTTTTAAAAGTAAATGTATTTTAGAGACCTTTTATTCTTATCGCTCGTTAATGCTAAACTAAATTATATAAAGCGTGTGGCTGAATTCAGTACAGCAGTACTAGAAGTCATTCTAAACAGATGATGTTTAATCAGAAGTGTGTTACCAGTCTACTCCTGTACCTATTACTCTAAATGTTTCTAGAGCAGAGGATGTGATTTCTCACACACACTGCAGACTACTGTTTAATTATTCATCCTGAAATTTAATTTCAAAGCTTGTAATCATTTAACTGTTTAAAATGGAATTTGTCACTGAAACAAGCCAAGAGGAACTAGAGCATCATTTAACACTCGCTCAGTTTCAGCATAGATAGATGAACGGCTTATTTCACGCATGGTCCCAGAAGGCACCTATGATATTGATTATTTTGGTTCAGCTAGAGTAGGTAGATTTCCATTCATGAATGGATTTCTCTTTTTCCTGAAATGGGCTCTTTCTATTTCACTTTTTAAATTTTATTATTTTATTTATTTATCAAGATGTATGCTGTTAGTGAGAAGAAGATAGATCTTGCTTTTCTGCCACTATCTCCAGACTACCAGGGTGGCTGAAATATGCGCTTTGCAATACCCTTCTTTTGTGTGGTCCCACAACAAAATCCCCAAATCCCAAAACAAAAGGTCTGTGACTTGGAAAGTATGTGTACAGTAAATGAAGAAAACCTTTTTTTTTATGGTGTCAGGTACATTTCAAAATTAGTACATCTATCTTACAGCAAAAAGCCTCTATATACCGAATATTTTCTGCTCCAGCATAGTCAGAAAAGTAAGAGCTAAAGTAGTATGCATTATTCTTGCATTTGAAATATGCTGGAACTTGTTGTCAGCATAACTTAGTGGCAAATAGCTGTCCTTTAAAGCATCTGTGTTGTCTCCTAAGATGGTCTACTATAGGCCATAGCTATTTGGTGTAATCTTGTTTTCTTTTTCTGGAGATCTGCTAGGAAGCATGAGAGGACCTGATCAGACAAGTAGGGTGATACCACTAGAGAAGTATATTCAAACTTACCTTGCACTAAGACTTGCATTAGCAGATGTCTTCCTGACTGCAGCAAGTGAAGGCCTGTATCATTATAGCTATATTGGTCATTGCCATTACTGTAGTTGTTGATTGGACTGGCGCAGGGCATCCCATGCTAAGGGAGAGTGAGCTCAAAGTGTTACTCTCTCCATGGTGTGTGGAGCATTAGCACCTCAGGGAGGAGTGGCCCACTTGGAGCATCCCAGGCTGCGGCTTCCCACTTGTGCACAGCCTGCAAGCAATCGAAGAAGCTGAACTGCCTTGGGCCCATGTGCATTGCATTGGACACCCTCAGGTATACTGTTCATCTTTTCTTAGATATGCAGCTACAAGAATACAATGAATAATCACTAGCTGTTCACAGATCCTTTCTCAGAGCATCTGAGAATTTCCCAAAATGCTGGCACAGCACAACACTGATGCAGCTCCTGTATCCACCATAATTAAAGCATTTTCACAAAGTAAAGATAACTTAAACTTATCTGAAACTCTGTTCAAAATTATTGCTGCAGAAAGCAGCAAACACATAGAAAATTACAAACTATCCTCATTAAAAAAGTCTGTGTGAAGCCCTTTCTCAAAATTACAGTATCAATAACTTTGAGTATGCCTTATCTTCTGAATAATCACATTTCTCTTAAATTTAGGCTCATTTTAAACAAGAGTAAATAATTAAAATTTAAGAGTCAGGTCTTAATTCCTGCTTTTTAGTAATTCCTGGCATGAATGCAAAAGCAAGTTTTGTCAATAAGTCAAGATCCCTTTTGTGAACTCACCTGTGACATTCAAAAGCATTCTAGTGAGTAAAGCAGACACTTTCTGTTTTTTTTTTTTCTTATGGCTGATTTCTTCATCTTCCTTTTCTAAAAAAAAAATTGCAGTTAGATGACTTCAACTAAATGCTTAAAGAACATTCTCCAGAACTCTAAATTGGAAAGTTAAATGTATTTTTTAATGTAGGTAACCTGACAAAATAATTGAAATCCTTAGTGCTTTTGAGATAACTGGAAGGCCAGAGCTTGAATTAGGTATGCACAGCTCTGCAGGATTTCCTACACTGAGAGTGGAAAGTAAAACAAATGATGAAAAGTAAAATATGAAATCTTTCTGAGGCTGATTTCTGTGCATCTGTTTTGTGAAAGAAGGGATAAACCTCTCAATTTAGATAAAACAAATCTTCTGAGAACAAATTTCTTGAAGTAATTATACTTTGTAACATAAATATTGCTTTCAATTTTAGGAGAAATAAGTGAACTATATGCAGAAGCTAATTTTTGCTTAGACATTAAGTCATTTTGCTTTGACACAAATATTTGAGAACAAAATAAAGTGTGACTTAAAATTCTTGTTATTTTTGTTCACCTCATTTTAGTAGCTGATATTTATTACTTTGTTTTATGTTGAAGTCTCCTTAATAAGCCATTAAAATTTAACAGGAAACTCAGCAGGAATAAATGCCAAGAAGTGAAAACCAATATTACATCATTACTTACCCAATTTATTTGCAAACAGAGTTCTGTATCCTTTCTTGCTAGTCATATACACTGTGCCATGAATTTTCTGTATTTCCAGTGTCAAAGTAAAGTCCAGTGACTTGTAGATCAATTAGACCAAATGGATTCCTGCTGTCAGAAAACAGTGTATCCCAATTTAGTATTTATTTGAAATAATTTTAGGATAACAACCTTTCATATTTTATTTTGAAATGCAATAGTTGGTCGAGACAGAAACAAAGTAAAGATAAGCTACTAAGACTGTACTTTGACTTATGAGATTGGTCCAATTGTATTTGTGCAATTACTTCCCTCTGGACGCACACTTCCACACACACACAACTTCTCATAGAATTATTCTTTTTGATTGAGTCACATTTTATATTACACAGGTTGATTATTTGCAGACTGATTTCATGCCTGGAACAGGTGGGCAATTCTTAACAGAGACAGATGGTTTCGCACTGTTTTTGAAACAATACATTAAAATCTTTTTGGTGGTGCCTATAATAGCTGAAAGAATATCAGAGATAGTTTAGTAACTAAAATAACCTGCAAATCTATAATTTGTTCAAGTGTCTTGCTATGAGTACTGAAGTGTTATGGAGTTCTTTCTGAGTTTAGCGTGCTCGGACAGAAATAAGAATAAACATATGATCCTCTTAAGTATGGTAGCATTCACACAAAATGCATCTTGTGATCATTTCATGTGGCTCATAATCACTTGTTTTCCTGAAGCCCTGGTAATAGGTCCTCATTCTAAAACCAAAGCAGAAAGAACACCAGTGAAATTAATTCAGTGCCAGTGCTGCAAAACTACTAGGAAAACCCCCAGAAAATGACATGTAAGTTTTATTGTCACATAGGAAGTTGATGAATTTGGTGTCTTTTGTAGCCATGATGTGAAAATGAATTGTTTCTAAAAAGGAGCTAGATGTCAGTAGTATTTCTACTGTGAAACTCCATGACAGACATACAATGAAGGGTTATGTCACCACTGCTGATTTATTTTACGGAGTGCTGTAAGCAGTAAACTATAGCCTCTCTGTTGTTACAGGTCTACTGGAGGAGCAGCACTATAATGGATGAGCCAGTTCTGAAAGTTCATGTTAGCTGAGCAGGTCAGCTCTTCTACTGCTCTAAACCAACACCAAAGTGGAGAAATAAAACTTGACATCCACCACCATTTCTTCTACAATTATTTTAATAAGTATAGGACAATCTGTCACACATTGGCTCAGAACTTGTGGGGAGAGTTGTCTGAATTTATGTTTGGGATTAGCAAAATAACTCCACTTTTGAGGAATCTCATCTCTTTAAGTACAAAAATGATTTTTTTTTTCTACATCCATGGTTACATATAGAACATCTAAGAACAGAGATATAGTGCTTGAAGATCAACAACTGTTCTATCGGTTCATCAGCTGAACAACTTCATTCTTTCTATTTTTTGCTTGAAAGCAGCACTAGAACTTTTTGCAGCTCTCATTTTTCAACAAATTCTCTTATTTTGATCAGTATACCTAGACAATGCAAAAGGGCCAATTTTTAAAGTGGATTGGTATTATTCGCAAAGTGGAAGTAATGATAAATGGTGATTAAGATTTCACAAAGTTTTCATTTAAAGGAAGGTTGTTAGCAACAGTGTTTCTCCAAAACACCATGCTATGAGTATGG
Source organism: Melopsittacus undulatus (assembly GCF_012275295.1). Lineage (NCBI taxonomy): Eukaryota > Metazoa > Chordata > Aves > Psittaciformes > Psittaculidae > Melopsittacus > Melopsittacus undulatus. The sequence continues at coordinate 19,535,455 of NC_047527.1, forward strand.
AATTACATAAAACGAGTGTCATATCAGCTTTTAAACAGGCCTGGTTTGAGCTTATTTTTTTTTAGGCTATTCTACAACGAATTAATATCTACTAATAAATAGTTTGTTAGATTCACAGTTTGGTAATAATTTGCATAGAGAAGGGTCTAATACTGAAGAAAAGCTGGCAGAAAACAAAACCCACATTCACTTAATCCTGCAGTGTTAACTCAACAGTGATAGTTATCTTTTATAACATAGGAAAAAAAAATACAAACCTAGCAGATCTATTAGAGTGAATATAAATACCACACACATCCACATATTCATATGTACACAATTAGCCTGTGAAACACAATGTCACAAAACAAAAGGAAAAGACTTTGATAAACTTTTAAAACTAATTAAACAATATCCAAACTAAATAATTGTAAGATATTAATTCCCACTTACATTTAGATATCACAGTAACTGTAATGTTATACCCACTTCCCAAACTCAGCTATAGAGAGAGTATCCTTAAGCCTCTGAAAAATCACTTTTCTAGTACAAAGGGAGATGTTTCTCCCTGTGCACAACATTCTAGAAGTTTATCTCTGAAATAGCTGACAATGACTGCTGACATTGAGACTGTCAAATTAATAAATGTTTAGATCACTTGATATGGCAAATTCTTCACTGCCAAAATAGCTGTCAGAATGGTTACACTTCTTCATTTGGTCCTTTATATTAAAAATAATGAGAGCAAATTACAGGGATAAATACAAACTTTTTAACAATGCAGCCTAGCATAAAAGTCATAAAGATTGCAGTATACTCAACCATCTAAACAGATGCTTTCTATAAAGTGGTTTATGCACAGGCCCACAGTGGAAATTGAATCCCTGCTTGGTTATTGTTGTGTCACCTGAGCACAAACCTGTGCTTAAGCTCAAGAGCCTGGAAGAGCAGGAGCACCCATCACTGCTCATCCTCAGTCTAGCCTCAGCTGTTCTTTACACTGTGTGGTGACACCATAAGACTAACTTCAGGGAAACAAGTAAGCCAGTAGCTTCTTATCCTAAAACGTAGTACCTTGTTGTCCTGGTTTGAGCAGTAGCAGTCATTTTTCTCCTTCTTGGTAGCTGGTGCAGTGCTGTGTTTTGACTTTCAGGCTGAGAACGTTTGTTGATAGCAAGCGTGTTTTGAGTTACTGCTCAAATGTTTGGTTTTGTCCAAGGCCTTTTCTAAGCTCATGCTCTGCCAGGGAGGAGGGGAGGCCGGAAGGAAGGAGAGACAGGACACCTGACCCAGGCTAGCCAAAGAGGTATTCCATACCATAGCATGTCATACCCAGGATGTAACTGGGAGAGACCTGGAAGGGCTGGAGCTCTGGGGGGATGGAGGAGGTATTGGTTGGTGCTCAGTCTGGCAGGGTGGGGTGAGTTATGGATCGGTGGCTGGTGAGGTGTTGTATTCTCTTCTCTTGTTGTTTGCTTTATCATTATTATTTGTAGTAGTAGTAGCAGGAGTGATTTGTGTTATACCTTAGCAATTAAACCATTCTTATCTCAATCCGTGGGGGCCACATTCTTTGGATTCTCCTTCCTAAGTCTCCGGGAGTTGGGGGAGCAAGAGGGGGAGTGAGTGAGTGAACTGTGCAGATTTGGTTTAAACCACAACACTTGTACAGCAAGGAAAGGCTGATGCAACAGAAGTGTAACAAAGCAAACACACAGGGTGTGCACAGACCACACTAATCAATGAATAACTCTTGGGAGTGCCTGTGAAGAACCAATGCAACCTCTAAGTGGGTTTAGTAAAATCTTCATGTCAGTAAGTTTCAGTAGTAAAGAAATTCTAGAGAAGTGGTATGGAATGGGTGGTCATAAGAGAATAACATAACAAATAAAAAAAATAACTTTTGGTTTAGGTTTGTTGCCATTTTGGCACAAATTTCACTGCAGAATATTTGCATATTGTATATTTTCATTACCTCTCTCACTGACTTTGAAGGACAGCCACAGAATAACAACATACAGTAAATAACCCTGCATCAAACTCCAGTTCCAGCTATTACTGCAGATGCATTGTATATTAGCACAACTTTACCACTTTTTTTTTTTTCCCAGAATAAATTCTAAATAAAGACAATTGAAGAAAAAAGAAAGAAGAAAAAAAAGGTTTTATTATGGGGGGGAGAAGTGGGGGTAGAGCATTTAGAACAGGCTCCTTGGATTAAGCCTGTTCTAAAAGTGTCAGGTGCTGCAAGCCTTCAGGTTTGCATACTTTACACCTAGAGACATTTCTGCCTACATAAATATAGCTGCTGAATTGAAGATGGCTGCATCTCCCACCATGTAGGTGCAATGCTTAGTCTGCTGAAAAATTCACCCCGCTTGATAGCTTTGTTTAATCTTCAGATCTGAAGTGTTGGATGTTTACGATTCAGATTTCAGTACTAAAGACTATTTTTCCAATCCTTCTTGTGAAGAGCTGTACATTTCAAGATGAACTGCAGGAGGCTGAGGCAACGTTTCCTTCCTAAGCTTGGAAGGAAAAAAAAATCTGACTGCACTCATACTTTTTTTCAAGAGTGGGCAGTACTGCTGCTAAGGGCACTGACAATTGTTAGAGGCAATTCTGATAATTTCCTCCAGGGAGGCTCCTTCTGATTACCGTTTACAGTGTGACCTACAAAATGTAGCTTGGTTTTGGGTAAGATGGCAAGGTTGTAGATTTTTCAAGGGCTTTTACAGCACAGACCAAGTTAAACTCACTGCTTCCCATTTGATTTCATGTTTATAATCAAATTTGAAGTGTTCTTGTTGCTCCTAGTAGTTTAGTCTTTAATATAATTAGATGCAGTAGTTAAAATTTTTGATATTATATAATGTAGCATTTTTTTTTCTTTAAGCTATATCTTTATACAGGCAAAACAAATTCAGATTTTATCCAAACAAGCAGAATTCCCACAAGACAATTCAAGTTATACTCAAATTAGAGATATGCTAGGGGCAAACTGATACTGTCCTTCATTAAGGTATTTTTGTGGTTTTGGGTTCTTAGCATAAGCATTTATTTTACTGTAAAGCACATATCCTGAGGTGTAAGATACATATGGCAGCTTTGTCTCCATACAAAGTTAATTAGAGTCCATATAGTTGAACAAAAATCCTCCTGACACATGTTTTTCTACCCAATGGTCTGAAAGATTTCTATTTGCCATTTTGGAAGAACATTGCTATGATGGCAGTATGATGAAATTATGGCACAAGAATAGTACAATAGGAACATTATAATAAGGAATAATACTACTGAAAACACATAGCACAATGCATTTATACATACTCTTAGTAGTTGCTGACAATTTAGCTGAATCAACATCAGCATTTCTTCATCTAAGAAAGTGTTCAAGTGATGTAAGAGTTACTGAATTCTGGATTAAACGATAGCTCTGGGCTTGAGGGTTGGTTCTGCTGAATGAGAGCCTCTCCTTTAGATCTTCTGTAGAAATATCTAAAGAAGAAAGTGAAGTGGCCTCTCAGAATTTAAAGTATTGCATGAGGAGATAAGAGTCTTTTAAAGTTCTTTTGCTGTTGGTGTCATACTCAACTCTGCCTGTACTCCTTATGTGCAACAAATATATTGTACTGCCAGTAGCCTGATGCAGGGAGAGGTTTTAATGAGCATAGGTGTCCATCGCTTAAAGATCATTGTGGCTGCTATTGTTCTGACTGCTGTGATTAATACTCTCCTTCAGGTAGCCTTCAGAAGATAGATTTAATAGGCTCTGACGTAACTGTTTGAGTCATCTATCTCAGCTGTTTCATCCCTAATTTATTAGGTGGTTTTGTGTTTTGCTATGTCGCTTCATTTTAAGATTAATTTCAAGGCAGCAATGCTTACAAAGATTTGTTAAAACAGCACTACAAAATCTTCAGGTACGAGGTTGGTTTTTGGAACTGGACATTACCCCTCGACTGGCATTCAATACTGCTTGCATACAAAACTTAGTAAATTAGGGCTTGTGAAGGCTAAATGCTTAACAGATATTTCAGCTATAGACCTCCCTCAGCAAGACAACAGGAGCAAAGGTTTCATTCTTGCTGGTCCTTCAGTAGGTCTCAAAGCTAGGAGAAAGGATTATTGTGGTTCCATCTCCACTCACTACTCTGCTTTTCTGGAGCTGTTCTTTTAATGAAGCTAAACACTAAATAAAGATTACAGAAATTACCTAAGAAAATGAAATTTATGCAAAAAGTTTATGTCTCTTCTCTTAAGAGTGTGTCTATTCTAATAGTTAGAAGTAAGATAATATCGAAAAAAGAGCATGTACGTAAGTTCATTTCCTTCGATTGGTTACAAAGCAAGGAAGTATCCCAGTCAGTGTAATCATAGAATCGTAGAATAGTTCAGGTTGGAAAGGACCTTAAGATCATCTAGTTCCAACCCCCCTGCCATGGGCAGGGACACCTCACACTAAAGCGTGCAACCCAAGGCTTCTTCCAAACTGGCCTTGGACACTGCCAGGGATGGAGCATTCACAACTTCCCTGGGCAACCCATTCCAGTGCCTCACCACCCTTATAGTAAAGAACTTCTTCCTTATATCCAATCTAAACTTCCCCTGTTTAATTTTGAACCCTTTACCCCTTGTCCTATTGCTACAGTCCTTAATGAAAAGTCCCTCCCCAGAATCCTTATAGGTTCCCTTCAGATACTGGAAGGGGAAATATAGAAATATTAGAAATGTAGAAATACAGAAACAGAGCATGTATGTTAGTAAGTCCATTCCTGAAATTGATTACAAAGCAAGTAAGTATCCAGGTCAGTGTAATGACAATGAGACTTCATACTCTTCCTGCCATTACAGTGAAATGTCCAAACATAGTGATACATTGCAAGGGTATGAGGTCTTGCTTATATGTTCCTACCACGGGGATTTTTTTGCTGCCACTTCCAAGAGCTTCAACATACTCCATATGAAGTCTTACATGTGTTAGTAAGAAACAAATAACATTTCTGCAGTTGCTAATGCCTAGAGCTATACAAGATATGGAAGAGGATGGGCATGATTTGTTTTCCACATCATGAAAACCGTGATCCATGAAAGTCACAAAAATGCCTCCAGGTTTGCTTATGAAATTAATTATTAAAATAAAAACTTTGCCTTATTTAAAAATATCCTTTACTTTCTCCATAAGCAGTCATTCTTTTGAGAGAAAACAATTTATCAAAACCAGTTATTTTTACTAGTAGCTTTAGTCAGGTTTTCATTTAAAGTTCCAGGTTCCTGCATAGGAAAATTGTTGCTACTTACATTGTGAATGCTGCACAAGCAGAGTCCTTGTTAATACATTTTTCACATTCCCTTTGAAGTATTATTTACTTTGAAATATCATTTTTTTATATTTCTTTCATTCCAGTCTTCTGCAGCTACTATAAAAAATTCCTTAGCACTTAAATACATTGCCTGTGCTTTGAGCCAAAGTTAGAGGTTTCTCTTACTTTTTTTTTTCCCTTGTGAAAAGGTTTCTAAAATAACTTTAATGATTCCAATTTGTATTTTCCCTCTGGTCTTCTATTTCATAAATACAGTTTTGCTAATTAGGGAATCAGGCATAGCTAGTAAACTCAAAATAGGAAATGTGCACTGCTATCCTTAAGAAGAACATGTTTGTTATTGAGGTAGAAAGAAACAGAAGCTTATTTTCTACTACATAAAGATCCATCTGAACTCTTCTGCTGCTGTATCCATTTCTCTGTAGGGTGTAACTTCAGCCTTGGTCCCTTGAGGAAGGAACCTGCTTTGAGCACACCAGTGCTACACCCGAGAGCCTACCTTGTGGTTCATCAAGTGTAGATGTAAACCAGAGCTGTTCACCAAAGGAACCTCTGAAGTACACCAAGTAACTAATATAGTCACACTGTATATACCCACACCAGTACACCAAGTAACTAATATAGGCACACAGTATATACGCACAACATACCAGGTTCAACCATTACCTCATTAGACGGCTTAGAAGGGCTCCTTTAAGTAGGTATAGACCTCTTTTGTCCATCTATAGGCCTCTCCTCCTTTTACAGACCTGCTTTTCTCCTTGCAAACCTGCATTGACCCACATACAGTATGTGCCTCCCTCTAGTGACTTGAACAATTTAATAGACTGCATTTTGCTGTGCCAAAAATGAAGCAACTTTGAATTATCAGCTCATGCGATAGAAAACTATGTTTCAGATCAAGAGATTCCAGTCAAACTCTGCAAGTAAATTGCTTGGCAGTGTTATTATTCAGGGAGGAGTAACATGAAGTTAGAATTAAGGGCTTTGAGTTCTACAAAAGGTAAGAACTACAGATTTAATGTCAATCAGCATCTACTATTTCACTTAGGTCTGCCTATGACTTCAGTTCTACTGATTTAATAATGTATACTTTCAAAAAAGGAAAATGACATTGACTTCAAAGGACCTTTGGCTCAGACCCTATATGAGAAACATTCTGAAAATGTAACTGCTATTATCTCAGCTGAAATGTGCTGCATTCCACAGACTAATGTGGTATCAATTCACAGGAGAGTATATGCCTTCACTCAGACCAAGTTTCTGGAAAAGATCTCCTTAAAATTGTGCATAAGACTTCCATTGTATTAAGGCCAAACCATCTTATTTCTAATATTTAATATCCCTAAAGCTATTTTCAAATAATAAAAGTGGTTTTTTGATTGTCCTTGTACAATCACTTCTGAACTGTAAATCTTTATGCGGTTTTTTTTTTCATTTGTAACCCTATCTCCACTTTGAGGTACTTCCTGCAATAATCCATGACTTTTCAGGGACTCAGCACAGATCTGACAACTCAGGCTCTACACCAAACACAAGGAAGCTAATTCAAGTATCAGAAGATACACAAAAGAGTGAAAATTAAGAGGAGCAAAATGGTTACATGGTTATACTGCACTGGTACCCAATGTAGTTTAGGCAATGGTGGTTCTACATCCTCTCATTGCAGCCTAAATCCTGGGTAATTCGTCTGTGAAACCTGGAAATAGAAAAAGTTCCTGCCAAGACTGATAGGAAGACTTCCAACAAAGCACCAGGGTACTACAGGTAATAGTGCAGTAGACACTATTACTATTAACGCTGGAAATATTAAGCTCAGACAAACAATAGAAAGACTATTATGTTTCTTATGAGAGTGGGACCCATCAAGATAAGAGCTTTATTACAGATCATATAATTTTCACACACACAGCTAGAAATGGTTTCTGTTCTTGAGAGCCTACAACTAAACGTATAAGAACAGGGTCAGGGAAAGGCAGTACTATCAGCCATGCTAATGAAGAATCCAGTACAGGGGCAGCAATTAATACTGAAGTTCAGTTCCAGCCTTGCACATTGCAGCCTGATACATTAACCACAATATTGGACTTCTGTCTTCCTGTGTTTTTAAAACAATAATATGAGCAACCTCTTCTATTTGAAGGGTTTCTGCTGTCTTCTTTCATAATGTTATCACCATTGGTTTAATGCAGTTAAGTAATAATCTTCCCTTTGCAAAACCATGCGTGGTAAGATTAACCAACAATATGCTTAAAACAAAGTCTGTTTACTTAGCAGATATGGTGCTGATCAGATAGAAGAAAGTAGTCTTCTATTTTTGTGAAATTTTCAATAGAGATAAAAAAAATATTCCAGTCTATAATAAACAATGTATGGTATTCCTTGACACAAACTTATGCTTGTGTATGCTTCTGTAAATACCCTTGCGTGTGTATTTAGGTCTCAGTGGTTGCTGCAAGATGGATCATTCCTATTCCTGACTACAACTGTTCACATAGGACCTAGCAAGTGCTCCACCTATAGCTGGATCATTGAAAAGTTTTAGGGGAGAAATGTGTATGAGAAAAGTACCCAAAAATTTTAGATCCCAAGAAAGTAAGGCAGTACTTGCTAACAGCCTGCATTCCTGCATTACTGTGCAACTGAGATAAACTTAATCCTGGGTTTCAATATACAGGATGAATATATATATTTATGTATTTTTAAAAATACAGAAAAGAAATAAATTAAAAATCCTTCTTAATTTGTGTTCATATTTATATATTATAGTCTATTTTAGCATTCTATTATTTCTTACTACTATATATACCTTTCATACACACATAGTGCATTTTGTGTAAGGGGTGGGGGAGTGTTTTCATGTTTAAAGGATGAAAGAAAGACAGGGATGCAAATATAAAATCACACACAGCACGTATAATGCCCATGTCACCTACATTTCTCTGAGTTTCATTGAAGTTTAGAAGTAAGATCTCCTGAAGCACTCTTGAAGCATACTAATTCCATTTAATGGCTATTACTGAAAGTCAAAATGTTACAGGTTTATGTCTGCCTCAGCTGCCATGTTTCCAGCTACAGCAAGAGGAAGAGAATATCAATTTACTCTTGACAGTGTGTAAGTTTCTGGGGATCTTTTTTAATCTTGTACAAATATCTTGCAATAAAAAGTTCTTGCTAACTTTATTACCAAAGGACAAAGTAATTAAAGAGAAGGTCAATGGAAAAGATCTGCAAATCTCTGAAGTTAAAATACATATTACCATTCCTTTGGACTGCGTTTTGTGTAGTTTAATTATATAAATCTAATTTTAAAACATTATTTTTTAAAAAATGGACCTACATCTCTAGAGTAGATGAACATCTTCAGAACATGTCATTGAGATAAAAGAAGAGCAGTATATGTTAGGGTTTTAATTTAAGAAACACAGTTGAAAGAACTGTCTATAAAACAGCAAAATTAATATACTTTACCCTTACAAAAAAGAAAAAAAAAAAACCCTCTGTGCTTGCAGGACTTTTGGTTGTCAACTCCAGACGTACAGCAATTCACTGATAGAGACTAAGGGTTGGAAGAGAACAAGTTGTTTTATATTTACCATCTCAATTTGGTTAGCTATCACTGCCCTGGGCCCATGGCGTGGCTGTTCTCTATTAATTTAGGGTGCCCAATGGGACCCAAATTTTTGATGCGAATAAAGGGGAAAGTGGGAAAAAAAAACAACAAAGAGAACCCCCCCCCCCAAAAAAAAAACAAACCCAAAAAACATTCCAAAACTTTATTAGTGAACAAGGGTCATTGTGCATATTAGTTTGTCTTTATTAGTTTAAAATTGCATTTGATTGCTAGATATGCAGGCATCATGCCATGCAGGCAAATGACTGCAAATACCTAAGGAAAGTTTGTTGGTAAACTGCCTCTTGCAAATTATCTCTTTCTCATGATAATAAATAAGATAAAAATATCAAATTATTAATAGCATGGGATGTGGATATGACATGAAGGTACTGCACTTTCATTTAGATGTGCCTACTTGCTTTGCATTTCTTCTGGTTCTGGCACTTTAGCAACACACATGAGTTATATTAAACCTAAAGCTTTTGAGTTAATGATGGGGGAGATTGTTCCAATAGCGTATGAAAATAATTGTAGTTAAAATTAAGCAATAGTATTCATATAGGATTACTCTGCCATTGAAGAGAGGAAAACAAGACACAGGAACAAAAAAATGTGGTCATGCTGGGAAGCAGGGACAGACTTGTGTTCCTGAAGGATAAAAGAATCCTTAAGCTCTTGTAGGTTTGTGTGAAAAAGACAGAGAAAACATTGCTAACCCTCAGAAACAAAAAATAAAAAAGTAAGTTTTAGGTTTGAGTTTAAAACACTTGGCAAAAATGAAAACAAACAACAAAATTAGATGAAAATGAGTGGTGATGCAGTTCATTAAAAAGAGTTAGTTAAATATGTAAAATCTTTTAACACTGTGCTGTCTCAGCTTGGGTCTCAAGTCAGTGAAGTTCTGTGCCTTGAAATAAAAGACTTCACTACACAGAACAAGGAAGCTGTTCTTTATTATCTTTTTGAAACACAGAATACCTAATAATATATGGAAGTAAATAAAAGTCTGATATTTTCAAAAGTTAAGTAGGAGGAACATAGAATCATAGAATCATAGAACAGTTAGGATTGGAAAGGACCTCAAGATCATCTAGTTCCAAACCCCCTGCCATGGGCAGGGACACCCCACAATAAAGCATGCCACCCAAGGCTTCATCCAACCCGATCTTGAACACTGCCAGGGATGGAGCATTCACTACCTCCCTGGGCAACCCATTCCAGTACCTCGCCACCCTAACAGCAAAGAATTTCTTCCATATATCCAGTCTAAACCTCTGCTCTTTAAGTTTCAACCCGTTACCCCTTGTACTATCACTACAGTCCCTAATGAATAGTCCCTCCCCAGCATCCTTGTAGCCCCCCCTCAGATACTGGAAGGCTGCTACGAGGTCTCCATGCAGCCTTCTCTTCTCCAGGCTGAACAGCCCCAACTTTCTCAGCCTCTCTTCACAGGGGAGGTGCTCCAGTCCCCTGATCATCCTCGTGGCCCTCCTCGGGACTTGTTCCAACAGTACCATGTCCTTTTTATGTTGAGGACACCAGAACTGAACACAATACTCCAGGTGAGGTGTGACGAGAGCAGAGTAGAGGGACAGGATCACCTCCTTTGACCTGCTGGTCACTCTCCTTTTGATGCAGCCCAGGATACGGTTGGCTTTCTGGGCTGTGAGTGCACACTGAAGCTGGCTCATGTTCATTTTCTCATTGACCAACATCCTCAAGTTCTTCTTCGCAGGACTGCACTAAATTTCCTTTTTGCCCAACCTGTATCTGTGCCTGGGATTGCTCCCACCCAGGTATAAGACCTTGCACTTGTCATGGTTAAACTTCATGAGGTTGGCATCAGTCCACCTCAAAAGCATGTCAAGGTCCCTCTGAATGGCATTCCTTCCCTCCAGCGTATCAACTGAACCACACAGCTTGGTGTCATCGGCAAACTTGCTGAGGGCACACTCAATCCCACTGTCCATGTCAGCGACAAAGATGTTAAACAAGACTGGTCCCAACACCGATCCCTGAGGGACACAACTCGTTACTGGTCTCCAGCCAGACATTGAACTGTTTACCTCAACTCTTTTGCATGCGACCATCCAGCCAGTTTTTTATCCACCGAGTGGTCCACCTATCAAATTGATGTCTCTCCAATTTAGAGACAAGGATGTCATGTGGGACAGTGTCCAACGCTTTGCACAAGTCCAGGTAGATGATGCCAGCTGCTCCACCCCTGTCCATCACTTTTGTAGCCCCATCATAGAAGGCCACCAAATTGGTCAGGCAGGATTTCCCCCTAGTGAAGCCATGCTGGCTGTCACCAAGCACCTTGTTGTTTTTCATGTGCCCTAGCATTCCTCCCAGGAGAATCTGCTCCCAGATTTTGCCAGGCACAGAGGTGAGACTGACTGGTCTCTAATTCCCCAGGTCATCCATTTTCCCCTTCTTGAAAATTGAGGTTATATTTCCCTTTTTCCAGTCATCAGGAACTTCACCTGACTGCCATGATTTTTCAAATATGATGGCCAGTGGCTTTTCAACTTCATTCGCCATCTCCTTCAGGACCCGCGGATGGATTTCATCAGGTCCCGTGGACTTGTGTACATTCAGGTTCTTAAAATGGTCTCCAACCAGATCCTCATGTACAGTGGACCCAAGGTCTAGGTTTTCACAGTCCCTGCATCCGCCTTCCAAGACTTGGGTGGTGTGGTCAGAGCCTTTGCCAGTGAAGACCGAGGCAAAGAAGCCATTCAGAACCTCAGCCTTCTCCAAATCCTGTGTAGCCAGTTCTCCTAAAAGTTTCTGGAGGGGACCTACATTGTTCCTAGTCTGTTTTTTAGCTGCTACATACATATAAAATCCCTTCCTATTATCTTTAACATCCCTTGCCAAGTTTAGCTGCAACTGGGCCTTAGCTTTCCGAACTTGGTCCCTAAGTACCCTGACAACATCCCTGTATTCATCCCAGACCACCTGTTCTTGCTTCCACCTTTTATAAGCCTCTTTTTTCTTGTGAATTTTTCTCAGCAGCTCCTTATCCATCCAAGGAGGTCTCCTGGCCCTCCTGCTGCACTTCCCTCTAGCTGGGATGCAACACTCCTGAGCTTGTAACAGGTGATCCTTGAATATTAACCAAGAGTCTTGGGCCTTCCTGCCCTCTAGGGCTATATCCCATGGAACCTTGCTAAGCAGGTTCCTGAGGAGCCCAAAATCTGCTCTCTTGAAGTCCAGAGCAGTGAGCTTACTGCACGCTCTTCTCACTGTCTTGAGGACCTCGAATTTGACCATCTCATGATCACTGCATCCAAGACTTCCCTGGAGAGTCACATTTCCAATGAGCCCTTCCCTGTTGGTGAGCACGAGGTCAAGCAGGGCACCTCTCCTCGTCGGCTCCTTTATTGCTTGCAGAAGGAAGTTGTCTTCCACACAATGGAGAAACCTCCTGGATTGCTTGTGCCGGGCCGTACCGTCACCCTGACAGATGTCAAGGTGGTTGAAGTCCCCCATGAGAACAAAGGCCTGCGAGTGTGAGGCTTTTCCTATTTGTTTGTAGAGTTCTTCATCCACAGGTTCCTCTTGATTAGGTAGTCTGTAACATATCCCCACAGTAATGTGTCCCGTCACCGATTTCCCCTTAACCCTGACCCACAAACTTTCTGTTAACTGCTCACCTGTCCCCAGACAGAGTTCCATACTCTCCAGCCTATCCCTAACATAAAGGGCAACTCCCCCTCCCCTCCTACTAGGCCTGTCTTTTCTAAAAAGCCTATAACCTTCTATTCCAACACTCCAGTCAAAGGAGCCATCCCACCATGTTTCTGTGATGCCTATTATATCATCGCCCCGTAGATGTGCTCACATCTCTAATTCCTCTTGTTTATTCCCCATGCTAACGGCATTTGTATAGAGGCAGCTAGAATATTACTACATTGCTCAGAGTATTTATTATAGGTGCTGGCAACTGACTGGGTGTGTTGGGATGGAATGATGCTCCCCTCCCCCAACACAACTAGTTTAAAGCATCCTTGACAATAAGTTAACAGTGTCATTAGATCAAGTTTCCTGCTACTTCAAACAGCTGCCACACAGATACTTTTCCATAAAGTTATCTGTCTCCAACTTAAAACCAATGACATTGCTAGCTCCCAACAGCTACTTTTTTGGAAAGTCCTGTTCAAAAATATAGGTGGTTATTGGGTCTTTCTTAAATTTTATTCATTTTATGCCAATGTACTTTAGGCCAAGTTAAGATAGCTTACACAGCCTTGAACTTGTGCAACTAATCAAGGCTATCCAGCATATGCTCCTAACATAGGTTTTTACTTTCCTCAGTCCTCTGCTTCAGTGGGATTTTTCTTTCTGGGCAAGAGCTCTATGGAGTATTTTATATGCATTATACTCATTGAATGCTGTGATCATATCTGTGTTTATGTCTCATTAGTGATGATATGACTAAAACCCTGGCCTTCCTAATTAATTCTAGTAGATAGTATATAGCATATATTCACTTTTCATGGTTAAATTATGTGGCTAAATTTCTTTACTCTCATTCTTCAAGTCAGCAATGGTTTCCTGTTTGATTTTTCTATCTGTCTTGATTGACAGGACTTTCAGATTTGTATAATCCATGTTTGGGAATCAGATACATTTGAAATCAGATACTTACTTAAAATCTGAAAAACATAGGTGAAATAATTACATCGTTTTGTGTGGTACCAACTTGTAACGATTACTGAAGCTTACAAATGTTACAGCTGAGGTAATTGGTGCACTTGTAGGTGTACCAGGTTTTAAGGCACTTGCAATGCCTGTGTCAAATAATCATAGCAGAATTCCAAGTCAGACATGCTGATAGATGTGATTCATTTACCTTAACCCAATCACTTTTGGATAATATACTGTAAAGTAAATGTAAAGTTAATTCTTGATGGGACTGGCTAGAAATAGTATCTGTTTACTTTTCTTTTGGGGCTATGACATGATCATTAGGCCTTTTTTTTGTGCATATGTGTGAAATACAGGTATGTATTTCTGCAGATATATCTAAAGTAGATAATCTTATAAAGTCGCCATATGCTCCTTTTACAGTCAATGGAAAAAATATATGTATATTTATAGGACACGATTTTATTCTACAATATGTATTTAAAGTAGGTAAATGTACTTAAAGCACCTTAATGAACTGTTTTTTGTAGAGTTCTATTTCTCATATGGGTTATAAAAAAGTTAAGTGATCGAGATACATACGTCTGAAATTACTTGAGGTAATCCCATCTCATGTTTTGTTTGGATCAGTGATATCACTTTATATGTACTGGAAATGGGCTTTATTTCTTTATAGTTTTGTCAAACTGGCAGGGTTCCTTCTTTGAAGAGTAGACTGATTTTCCATTTTTCTGACTACAATAATGACTGGAAAAATAATCAAAATCAAAATACTGAAATAACTCAATCCAGTGATGATCAGTTTTCAGAGCATGTCAAGATTCTTGGTTTACCTACTAAAATCCAAAATCTGTGGTAATTTCTCTGTTGACATCATGCGAAAATCATCCACGATTTGGGAAAACTACAGATTTGTTTATAGGCCAGGGAAAGGCTCTTTAAAAAACACCATCCCCAGGTACAGTAATTATTTTATTTTTGCATTCTATTTTCTATCATGCATATACGCAATAAATTTCTTATGTTTAACAGAACGGTCTTTATTTTTTTTCTGTAGAGGAGAAGTGCATGCTAAAGCATTTTTGTTCTTAGTATTAACATTTCTAAGGATTTATTAGGGTCAAACTTTCTCCTTCTTTAAAAGGTTTCATTCAGCCCACTAAGATTCTTTATCTCTGACCTTTATGTGTGGTTTAACTGACCTTTTAAATATCTAGAGTCTAGTATCTTCATGATAAAGGCTTAGACTAAGTATGTGTTTTGGTTAATATTTGATGTTTACCTATTGTAAAAACTTAAGGGAGATTCAATATGTTTGGAATAGTTGCAATATTCCATCTTAGCTGGCATTTCTGAAATTCTGAAGTTTTCATGCTCATCTCATTGCTGAGATCCTGCTCAGAAGTAATGAAACCTCACTGTCAGACAAAATAAGACAGAAATTTCCAGCCAGAAATAGCAGAAAGTGAAACATAGGAATTCTGCTTTAGGAGAATTATTTTTTCAGTGAGAAATCTTGGAAGATGCATAAATGCAGATGGAGTTGACTGTGGATGGACACCTTTACTTATCAATGATACTACCATGGTTAGGAAAACTGATTCATTATTTCCTCTGCTCACCCACAACATGTGGGTCATGCTTGGATTCGCCAACCTAGAGTTTTGGGAACCAGTACTCCATGGATATAGATTAAAATCGCAAACATATGTTATGCTTGCATGTACTCTTAAATGACACAGCAATGTCTCATAGTTACTACCCATTTGATAAAATTCAGAAACATAGCAATGGATTTTTCACCTCAGTCTGTTGATATGAAATAATCCATTGGTGATAATAAGGTGGTTTCATAAAGGTGGTTTTATATCCCAAATTTTGTCATAAATCTAAATGAAACAGGTTCAGAATATTCATTTAGGTAGATGCAGTTATAGTCTTTCTCTAGTTACGCTCTCTGTCAGATTTTCAGGATCAAGAAATCTGATAAACTTTCTGTTATGTGTGGCCACAGCTTTTCTATTCACTTTGTCCTTTCTTCTAAAAACCCTACATACTGTTACATTGCTTAGGTCTTGGTTAGAACAGAATGGTTTCATAACTTTCTAGAGAATTAGGTTTTAGTAACTAGTTAGTTATTTTAAGGACACTCAGTTAAGTTTGTTAAATCATAGTTTTTCCATCAAGATAATAAAAGAACTTACTAGTGTCGCATTAATTCCAATAATGTTATTTACTGCAGCACTAGCAAAACACTGAAGCAATTACTGTAGGTGAAAGGGCTCTTAATAAACACATTATAGTTACTGCCTTAACAGTAATTTCTTAACTATTGCTCTTGAGTTGATCATACAGACTTGATTTGGTTTTATATAAGCTCTGGCAGCAAAATCAGAGAGATGATTAAAAGCACATACAGATTTGACCAACCTTTTTGCAAAGAAATATATTGAGAGGAAAGGAGCAATATTTTCAGTCACTCCAGTGGCAGGAGAACCTGGACTTTGCATGTCCTCAGGGAGCCCTGATGAGCTCTGCTTCCTGTCAGTCTAAAGTAATGATATATGAGATATTTGCTATCTTTGTAAAAAAGGCATCTCATTGAAACATGTGAAGAGAATTGTATTTCTCTCTTTTTTTAGAGCAGAAATAAATATTTGATGTTTACTGCAGTGCTGCTCTAAATTGGGAAATATCTGATGCACTGAGTACAAAGAACAACTTTTTGCCAGCAAGTTTTTAAGGCTTTGGTTTTGATATCTCTATAAGGCTATTTTATATTAAAGCAGTGGGACTAAATACCTAATGAGGAACATCTTGACAAGTGTAACTGGACTGAGGCAAGCACCCTTTTTAAGTGTATCATTGGCTTCATGATTTCTAAGCTAGAATTCATGAATACAAATTTTAGCTGTCCAAAAATGAAGTGTCTAGTCTGTCAGGTAGAGTTAATCAACAGAGAGGAGTAAATCCAAGGGCACTTAATGTAATTTTAAAATAGGTGGAATGAGCAACAGACTCAGCAGAGAATTTCTGTAGCATGTCTTGCTTTTAATTATGGAGAAATCCTGAATGCCCAGTTTGAACTGTGAACAAAATTGTTGGTTAAAGTCAACTGGCCAAGCATCACATTTAGTCTTTAATAACTCCTTCTGTATTAAATCCTCTGACCAGTGAGTGAAAACCTTTATGTTCTGCAACCGTAATGTGTTGGGGGTCGAGCATGGGCGCTTTAACAGGCTTGCAGCAAGCTGTGAGAAAGTGAGCCTCTGACCCCAGGCTGGAAGAGGAAGCATCAAGGTCAGCAAAACAGGAGAGCAATAACAAGATGCCAGAAGCATGATGTAACGCTAAGCTGAAGCGAAGGTGTGAAACCAATCAGGAGAGGCAAAGTGGAGCGTGTACCTCTCGCGGGCAGAGTGAAGTAGCCAATCAAGTAATGCGTGATTGCGTGTGGGACAGTATATTAAGAGCAGCCTTGTAATCAATAGAGGGAGCATTTTGTGAATCTACATCGTGTCGGTGTTTTCTCCCCTCCACCTGGCCGCGGCAATAATGTCTAGTTTTTTTAATGTCTTTATTAACACTGTATCTGCTTTTATTGAACAAATTGAAAAATAATCATGTTACAAAAAAAAAAACCCAAACCAAACTTACCAGCGTAAAAGTTCTTCTTAATGAAATACTGAAATCCTCATGGTCAGAGACATCTACAATTTACATATATGATGCTCTTATCTTAGCTGCAAAGAGTATGAAAAGGAAGAGAAAGATCACATCCTCATATTTTCATTGCAGTGTCTATGTGCAGCAAAATGTGGCATCTGGCACATTCTGTTATGTAATAGAACTAAACTAGGAACAAAGTTCCTGCTGATTTTTCTCTATGAAAGAATACTTCAAATAATGTGCAGCTTTGAAGCAATTGGTTGCTCAAGTCACGACTCAGTGGTGCCTGAGCATCTGCAAGGAGTCTCATATATCTATAGCGGCTGACTCATTTCCAGTTTTATACAGAGATGTGCGTCACATCTTTGATTAATGCTACTGGTGGTGAGAAAGATAATATCCAGGAGAAGCTGTGAGGAGGTCACTGCAGTCGTACTCATTTGTCAGGCAGAGTCTGTTGATGTACATAATTGTTATAATTGCTTTACATTTTCCTGACTTGAAATATCTTGCCTGTGGGGCTAATTGTACAGAGTTCTCAGATGTAAAGGGAAGAATCTGGGGTTTTATTCTAAATTAAGGATTTTTCAGTATGTCATGAAATGTATACTTTCCCAGTTCTATAGAAGTGCCAAGCACAATATTTGCTAGCAGAGGTATAAAGTGTCAAGAATCAGTTCAGCAAATGAGCTGCTTTCTGCTCAAACCCCTTGCGGATGTTCTTATACAAGCAGCAAGACTGTATTTAACAAAGAAGACATTCTGCATGGCATTTTCTATTTTGGAAAAGTGTCTGTATAACATCAAGTAGATTTTGCAGTATTTTTCTCAGCTCAACTCCATTTCCACTATCTAGCATCACCAGGGTTTTCTTCTGGATATCTGTACAATACAGAATTCCTGTTTGGAATTTTCCCTTTAGCAGCTGTTAGCTAGGAAATACAAAAAGGCTTCTCAATCTTCCCCTACTGTGGAGTGACAAAGATGGGCAGAGACATCTTGACAGTAGGACTGCATGTGGATTTTCAGCCATTACAAAGGTGAGTCCATGGCCAAATGCCAGGTAATTCCTGCTGTTTGAAATATGAAAGAGCCCCTTCCAGGCAGCTGCCTGCATGCTTTTATGCCTGCTGATGGCAGGTGTAAATCAGTGATAGATGGAAGGCATTGAATTCGCTCCACTGTATTTTCCTTAATCAAGTTTGAGGAACTACACACTGAACAACATTACTTAGAGAAGATATTTTTTCTTAATTCAGTTATTTAAGAATATATTAAATTATTTCGTGGCAGGATATATTTCTCAAAACAAACATTAAAGCTGAAATTGAGGCTAGAAAATCTTATTAGTCTCTTTTTTTTCTCAGAAGTCTAGGCACGGCAATGAAGAATAAAATGTGTCAGAACATCTTATAGACTTTGATTGCTGGCATCTACCAGCTGATGGAACAAAATTGTGTACAACTGAAATTTAATGCCTGAGTTCTCTTGTAATTGCACTAATTTGAATAAAAAAATAGTGTTTCACATTAATGTGATCCAGATCCTACAATTTGAAGAATTAGATGGACAAATTGCATATTACCTTAAAAATTTTTGGTTGAAGTAAATAGAGAGAAATTAATCTATGTAAAATTTTGCATATTCAGCATTGATCACATAATTAGAGAGCAATCCAAGTACAATTAAAAAAAAAACGTTTCTTGTAGTATTTCCTCTGGGGATGTTTAAGACAATACTTTAATACTGAATAGACCACATCATCTGTGCTAGCTCATTGACTTAAAGTTAGTGCTGCTTCTCATGTGCAATGGAGCAGGAAATCAGACAGTAAACACTGTAGGAACTGTCAACAGTCTTAGGCAGTACCTAATGCTAACTGAATAAATAAGGATTTTGTAAATATAGTATGCTCTTCAGAAATTCACTCAGGGAAAACAATGGGAGCAACCTGAAGGAGGAGAATTGGGATGACAACAGAATGGTTTGTGCTTACTGGGATAAAACTTGTTCATTTGCAAGTGAGAAATGAATGAATGAAAGGAATTGGTTTTTAAGAAACATCATTGCAAGGTTATGAGCAAAACCAAAATTTTGATAGTTTTCAATGAGAGGCTTTTAGGTTAATCATAGTTCTAAGGGTAATCCTTCAGCAATTTGATCGTTCACCTCTAAATGCCACTACTTTTCTGTCCTGTTGTTTAGCATGAGTGCTAAGGAAATGGGAAGAATAACAACTTATTGCTATTGCAGGTATTGTATTTTAATGATATTCAGAACACTAAATTATATTCATGCAAATAATTAGATAGCAAAAGTCTAGAATAGAAAGAAACCTATCCACCTGCTACTTGCTCACCCTACCGATGCAGAGCCCAAGCCTATTTTAACAGCAGACTGTTTCCCTACATTTCTAGATAAAATATATTCAGTACTTGGGATGAAACCTATCTCATGCACATTTATAAGAAGAAAATTTCCAATGAGTTAGTATATTTGATGAATATATTCTAAAGAGGCATCCTCTTGAACATGCCAATGTAAAATAAACTTGCCATATTCCACATTATTGTGGAGTGAAAACTCATAAAGACTAAAGACTTTTTCAAAAAGCAGAACAGTTCTAAATTGTTTCTTTGGAGATGTGTGATTAAACTTCTCTCTTTATTCTTTCCATCCCCAAAAGGAAGATACTGTTCTCACAGAACTTATAACTTGAAAAATCCCATTCTTGAATTAATGCCTAAGTCCACCAATGCTGAAATATAATATAATAATGAGGTCCCTAGTGCAATTAAATTTTATGAAGCTTAGACATGGTCAAGAGGCTCATATATTAAAAGGGGAAGGTCAGTGACATTCTCTTTTTTAGAAAGTTGAGTAGCTATTAAATTGCCCTAAAACTATTTATTCAACATAATCCTTGAGCAATCCGTGGGCATTTTTTCTTTTCCTTTTCAGTGGAGAGACCATTTGTATGCATCCTCTACTGAACTATGCAAGAGAGCATATCGAACTATGCACTGTGACCATCCAGTGTCCTGCCTGCAGTCCTGGGAAACTTTGGTGCCTGCCAGAGGGTACCCAAATATGCAGTGCTTCTTCTGCACAATCTTCTTATGCCAAATTACTCACAGCTGAGGGACTGCCTAATCTAGAGGTGCTTTTAACACACCCATTTAGTATTAGGAGCACCTCACAGCAGGAACTCATGGGTGGATACTGCAGGCTATTGCAAAGCTGACTTGTACTTGGGGTTTATTTATTTTCAGATTTTTAACCTGTACTACATGAAAGATAGTGACCCTGTTATATGTGATATGAATACACACAGGGAAAATCCCTATAGAGTAGGCAGTATGCCCTCAGGACATGGTCTAGTTAGAATCATTATGTGTTGCCCAAATGTATGGCCACACAGGCCATGACTTTTTATGGTAACCAGTTGGTCTTGGTCTTGTGACTAAGATAAATCCCTCTGAAGTTTACACATCAGACTTAGTCTTGTCACAACAAACTCGGGTCTCTTTATTTTCAGTGCCCTTCATAATATTGTATAATTTCTTTTTTTCTGCCTGTACTTTTCTGACCATATTTCTAAACACTGTGGAAAGAAGAAGGGAAAACTAATAAGACCACAAGCTGTATTACTGTTACTCTCTTTAATCTACGTGTGTGCTATAGTTCTTTTTCAAGATTATTGATTTTTTGAGATAGAGTGTAAATATGCATTCTTGAGATTGGAGAATAACAATCATCTGACTTAAATCATGGCACAGACCATGCACTGAATTTACAGTTTGCGATGTCCTTAAGGAAATAAGTTGCTATGAGCAGAAGAATACTAAAAATATGCTGTATGGGAGAGGACAGTGGGACAGCTCTGTCATTATATACTTAAAGACTCAAAAGAGCAGTAAGATTCAAAAGTGGATCACTTAAATAGGCAAATAATGACCTTCTATAAGCAAGCAGAAATTTATTAAGTGTTTTTGAACTTATAAGTAAGAGTTGCATTATCTGGAACAAAGACCAATCTGGAATGAAGGCATTAAAAAACAACAAGGTGCTTGGTGACAGCCAGCATGGCTTCACTAGGGGGAAATCCTGCCTGACCAATTTGGTGGCCTTCTATGATAGGGCTATGGAACTGATGGACAGGGGTGGATCTGTTGACGTCATCTACCTGGACTTGTGTAAAGCGTTCGACATTGTCCCACAATACATCCTTGTCTCTAAATAGGAGAGACATAATTTGATAGGTGGACCACTCGGTGGATAAAGAACTGGCTGCATGGCCGCACTCAAAGAGTTGAGGTCAATGGCTCAATGTCCGGCAGGAGACCAGTAACGAGTGGTGTCCCTCAGGGATTGGTGTTGGGACCGGTCTTGTTCAACATCTTTGTCGCTGACATGGACAGTGGGATTGAGTGTGCCCTCAGCAAGTTTGCCGATGACACCAAGCTGTGTGGTTCGGTTGATACACTGGAGGGAAGGAATGCCATTCAGAGGGACCCTAATGTATGAAGGCCTCATAATGTGCCTCCAGTTTTCTAGGTTTTTCTTTAAAATTACCAGGCTTTCAAACCTGGTTATCAGTAACAAAGACCTAAGTTCATAATGCGAAAAGCAAGCTCCGAAAGCTCTCAAAAGGATTTCAGAATTTTTCCACTGTATCATGAAAAAACAGCAACTGGGTTTTTTAATTTTCTGAATCAGGTTTACAGAAGTCTTCTATTGTTATTCTGGAGTAAACTCTAACTGGCACCTACAAGCTGGGGGTCCCTGGCTGAAGGCTGACAGCATAGTAGAATAAACCTTTCTTTTACGAGTCTCTGTTAAGTGTGTTTTTTTCCCTGTCTGAAACACATGGCTGTATTTGTTGTGGATATCAAAGGCTGTGTTATTTAATGACAAATGGCAGGTTGTGAGGAGAAAATAGAAAGAAGGGCTAATTCTGGTGAAGACAGCACATATAAAATTATAGGAGAGGGTCACTGACTGTAAGGAAGATTGTTCCCCAACTGATGTGGTTGTGAAATATGGGAAGGGAGGTGAGAGTAAAGTGAGTTCAAACATCAAAGATAAAAATGACACTTTTTTCAATAGATATCTGTTTGCATTATGTGGAAGCTCAGATCACTAACTACTCCACTGATTCAAATCAACTGGCTAACTCAAATCAGTCAGTCAAGGTGATTTACTCAAGCTGAGGTACTATCCCACAATTTCTTTCTGGAAGGCAAAGATAAGGAGACAAAATATTAAACTCAATATATAGTGCAGTGCTTCCCAGAATGATTAATACCTTATTAGAGAAGTTAGAAAGGAAAATGTATTGTTGAAATGAGATTTCCCCTATATAAACTTACCTAAGTGTTTCAATCAGTCAGTCTTCTATAAAGATAAAATTATAAGACTTCCAGATAAACCTAGAATGAAACTGCCAGGAGAAGAGAATCTATGATTACCGTTGACATCAATATATGAAAATACTGTGAGTTCTCAGTGAAAGGAGAAACTCAGCACAGGCATTTTTAGTGCATGCAATTAGTAATATATGTAATCTTGCAGTTTATTCTAAGAACAAAACCATAGGAATGTCATCAGTTCCTCTGAAAGCTACCCAAGATGATTATCATACTTAGATTGGTATTAATTTTCAATGAGCAAGAGTATGAAATTACCTGAAATGTACTCTTTAACTCATTTCAAGGATTTAAAAAGAAAAGTAACATAAATAAAAGGTAATTAAAAATATTTCCAGTACCAGAAGAAGTTTTATCTTTCTTAACCAAAACAAAGTCCTTCTCATCCAAAATAAAGTTCAGTATTCCCAACATTTCATGAAGTAGAGTGCACTGACATCACTAACAGGAAAGAGAAGACTAAGCAAAAACCCATCAAAACCTCTACATTATGTTCATGAATGCTACAAAATATGCAAGTTGAGCTTGTTAAACAAAAGGGGGGAATTTAAAGAATACTAAGGTAGACAAAATAAGAAAAGATTTAAAAAAAAAGAAAAAGCTAAATAACTGAATTTATTTATATGTAAATACACTGTGGAATACAGGAATGTGGTGTTAGAAGGAAGGGACTTTATAGGTATGTAGTGGCTAAAAAACAGACTAAGGACAATGTAAGCCCCCTCCAGAAGCTCTCAGGAGAACTGGCTACACAGGATTTGGAGAAGGCTGAGGTTCTGAATGACTTCTTTGCCTCGGTCTTCACTGGCAAAGGCTCTGACGGCACCACCCAAGTCTTGGAAGGCAGACGCAGGGACTGTGAAAACCTAGACCATGGGCCCACTGTACGAGAGGATCTGGTTTGAGACTATCTTAAGAACCTGAATGTACACAAGTCCATGGAACCTGATGAAATCCATCTGCAGGTCCTGAAGGAGCTGGCGAATGAAGTTTCAAAGCCACTGGCCATCATATTTGAAAAATCATGGCAGACAGGTGAAGTTCCTGATGACTGGAAAAAGGGAAATATAACCCCCATTTTCAAGAAGCAGGAAATGGATGACGCGGGGAATTAGAGACCAGTCAGTCTCACCTCTGTGCCTGGCAAAATCTGGGAGCAGATTCTCCTGGGAGGAATGCTAGGGCACATGAAAAACAAAAAGGTGTGTGGTGACAGCCAGCATGGCTTTACTAGGGGGAAATCCTGCCTGACCAATTTGGTGGCCTTCTATGATGGGGCTACGGAACTGATGGACAGGGGTGGAGCTGTTGATGTCATCTACTTGGACTTGTGTAAAGCGTTCGACATTGTCCCATACAACATCCTTGTCTCTAAATAGGAAAGACATAATCTGATAGGTGGACCACTCGGTGGATAAAGAACTGGCTGGATGGCCGCACTCAAAGAGTTGAGGTCAACGACTCAATGTCTGGCTGGAGACCAGTAACGAGTGGTGTCCCTCAGGGATCGGTGTTGGGGCCGGTCTTGTTTAACATCTTTGTCGCTGACATGGACAGTAGGATTGAGTGTGCCCTCAGCAGGTTTGCCAATGACACCAAGCTGTGTGGTTCAGTTGATACGCTGGAGAGAAGGAATGCTATCCAGAGGGACCTTGACATGCTTGTGAGGTGGGCTGATGCCAACATCATGAAGTTTAATCATAACAAGTACAAGGTTCTCCACCTGTGTTGGAGCAATCCCAGGCACAGCTACAGGTTGGGCAAAAAGGAAATTTAGTGCAGCCCTGCGAAGAAGAACTTGAGGATGTTGGTCAATGAGAAAATGAACATGAGCCAGCAGTGTGCACTCACAGCCCAGAAAGCCAACCGTATCCTGGGCTGCATCAAAAGGAGTGTGACCAGCAGGTCAAAGGAGGTGATCCTGTCCCTCTACTCTGCTCTCGTCACACCTCACCTGGAGTACTGTGTGCAGTTCTGGTGTCCTCAACACAAAAAGGACATGGTACTGTTAGAACAAGTCCAGAGGAGGGCCATGAGGATGATCAGGGGACTGGAGCACCTCCCATATGAAGGCAGGCTGAGAAAGTTGGGGCTGTTCAGCCTGGAGAAGAGAAGGCTGCGTGGAGACCTCATAGCAGCCTTCCAGTATCTGAAGGGGGCCTTTAAGGATGCTGGGACTGGACTCTTCATTAGGGACTGTAGTGATAGGACAAGGGGTAATGGAGTAAAACTTAAACAGGGGAAGTCTAGATTAAATGTAGGGAAGAAATTCTTTGCTGTGATAGTGGTGAGGCACTGGAATGGGTTGCCCAGGGAGGTTGTGAATGCTCCATCCCTGCTAGTGTTCAAGACCAGGTTGGATGAAGTCTTGGGTGATATGGTTTAGTGTGAGGTGTCCCTGCCCATGACAGGGGAGTTGGAGCTAGATGATCTTAAGGTCCTTTCCAACCCTAACTATTCTATGAGTCTATGATTCTATGATTGTAGGATCCACAGCATCTCCAGAGGATGGTACTCACAGCTCTTCTCCTGCTTGCCCCCTAGTGCAGCTTGAAGTTCATTAGCAGCTCACATAAATAGCCTCAGAATAAGCACACATGCAGAGAACAATTAGACATAGCAGGAATATAGATCAACAACAGTGGTCGTGCACAGGGCTCAGTGAGAAAAGTATGCAGAGCTGCAGGCAGCTTACATCCCTCTGGCCCCTTTTATACTCCTCTTCCATTTCCTCTGCTGGTCCTCCCTGATCCATCTTTATCCCTTCTCTTCCCTGCCTTTGATTCATCCCTTAAACATCCCATAATAAGTTCTGTACCATCCCGAAATTGTGCTTCAACACAAATTTATCATTCCACTTACTATGAATCCCATATACCGTTTTTGTACAGAATTCCCCCTTTGACTGCATAGCATTCTGGAGGGATAGTTTCTTTCTTTGACATAACTTTTTAATGTTGGTGGGGTTTTTTTTGTCTGGTTGGTTTGGTTTGGGGTTTTTTGTTTGTTTGTTTGTTTTTAAACATCAGGGACCATGGCCTGATCCTTCTCTTTTGGTATTGATATGGTGTGATGCCTGTTCAGGTTACTTGTGCTTCTTGGCCTGTCACTTGGCCTTTTCCTCTGGTCATTACCTAGTCTCTGAGGCTGATTTTATTAGCTTTTAATAAGGTAACCTAATGCATAGAACTGCATAAACATCCCTCAGGTCACAAATCTACTCTTCTTCTATCACGAGCAACAGCATCAGATAATTTCCTCCAGAAACTCTTTAAGCTCCATATTAAAAGTAAGGCTTTTCTAGTTATTGCAGTGATTGAAAAGTTATTTCAAATCCCTGGTGTTTTGACTTTATAATTTTATTCCTGTTTTCCATTTTAGTTGTAATAACAGTCTGTCTACACCCATTTGTTTTTCTGCCAACATCATCCATTAGATTAAATAGTTTTCTTTCCCTGGCCTTCACTTCCCTGATAGGAACAGTGATGGTATTCCATTACAGTCTTCTATTCATTGACCTAAATAATCTCCCTGTACAAAACACTTTTCAACCTCCTGAGCAAATTCTAAGGTTTTGTGTTTAAATAAAAAGTATAGAAATTACACTGATTCCCCCAAACACACACAATGCTGAAAAAGACTAATGATAGCATCCCCATACTAATGAAATAATAACATAGAGCTTTTTTTCATTTTTATTTTATAAGGTATTTGGATTTAGGATGCCTTAGGTATTGTATAGAGGGTTATAAATAATAACGTTTCTGTGATATAATTCAATTTGACAACTTTAATGAAAAGGGAGATGATGGGTTCATAAGGCTCTCTGTTGAGTAGCTTTTTTGTAATTAACAAAAAAATTAATCATTTTTGAGCATTGTTTTATGGATCAGTTGCATCTCAAACAGGTGATATAATTAATAGTACATTTTGTAAGATCATTTTTCTCTAATTAGCTAATCAAGACATTATTGTAGCCTGACTTAAATGGACAATTCATAAGTAAGCCTTGACCTGTAAAAACATCTACTATATTTTGATTGCCATTTCAACATCAGTTTGAAAAAATACAGTCAAATGTAAGACTTAATGGAAATCTGAAATTAAGCAAACATGAACTAGTCTAGAAAATGGAGAAAAACTTCTACCTGGCAGAGTCAGATGCACTGTGTGGACAGTGTAGGAAATGCCTCTGCACTGTATGTCTGCCCCATTTCAGATTTTTATATGCTGTCCGCTGAACTGAGTTTTACAAACTCATATGTGGTGCTGCATCCTGACTATTTGATTCTGCTGGAAGCCTTCCAGATTGCTTTCCTAATCCCTCTCATAATATTAGTGTTACACCAGTTTTATCACTGCCATACTTCTTTTGCGCACGAGCTGAGACTCCAATATGTAAATGGGATATAGGGGAAACATTGGAAAAGAATAGAATGACTTTTTTTTTTACTATCAATGCTACTTAAACACCTTCTCTAGGCTCAAATAACAAAATTAACCCCAGTGTATAGACTTCCCCTGTTCCCCACTCCTTGAAAGCACTCCTATCAAGAGAGCAGGTGAAAGGGACATGCGAGAAAATGTGAAGTTTTATAGATTTCATGGGCTCTGTGTCTTGTTCGTAGCTAGGAAACCTGTTCATAGGCTTTTAAATTTATTCAAACTTTACTGCTTAGTATTTTGTGATGAAGAAAATGAAAAAGTTTTAAAGGCATGTTAGCATCTTTCCATGGAGGTAAGAGACCACAAAAGCCAAAAATCAACATAGTCTGAAAAGATACTTAGTTCTTTGTATGTTATAAGGTTGTCGAGATTTGGTAATTTAGAACTGAATTTATCTTCTAGCAGACAGAGAATCCTAATGCTGCAACTGGATAACACAGAGCCAGTTCTTTAAAGACCTGAAGAGCTTTGCACCCTCGTACATCTGCCTGTTTCCCATGACCTTTTACCCAACCAGTCTTCTATTAGCTATGAATTAAACAGAGATAGACAAATCCCGCGCAGACACACTAAGTGAATTAAATTCTAGCCGTGTTTAAGTAGAAGACTTTTTCCCACTGCCTACATTGCAATCATATTATTTTTATATTCTAATACTCATACCTTCCAGGCCTTTTTAAGAGATGTTTGTCTAGGTGCATTTCAGGCAAACCATTTCTCACCAAAAAAGGAATGTCAGCAACATCTCCATATAACACAATTCTTTTCTTATGGTAATTCTTAGTGAGCAATGGGATTTCTACCACTTGGCTTGGTCTTCTCCTGCAGTTTCTAAGATTACAGCGTAAACAACTTGTGTTTTCTTCCTCACTTCTATTATTTTTCATGTCAACATAAAGTTAGTACAATCAGCTTCTTTTTTATAATGAGGTGGTTGTCTGTCTCTTCTCCCAGGCAGTGGACTTGGCAGTCCTGGGCCAACAGTTGAACTTCATGGTCTTAAGGGTATTTTAAAACGGAAATAATTCAATGATTTGTGTGAAAATTTCGCTATCCATACAGTACCACAGTGTTCCAGAAATACTGCTGGGGGCACAGAAAAACTGAGACGCCTTACAGAGACTGGTGAAATGAATAGCTCTACAGCCGAAAGAAACAGTCTCCAAAGCTTTACCTAGGTCCTGGTGGAAAATTAATCTGAAGATCTGATTTTCCTGCCAGAAATAGGGAAAAAATGATGAATAATCTGACATTTATATTTAGAGCAGAGTCTGAACCAAGCTTCTGGATGCTAGGATTAGGATAGGAGTCTAAATTTTGGCATCTGGATGGTTAGATATGCATTTAGGTTCAGAGATGAGTCTGTAGAAAACTTTGTTGAAATAGTTGTTCTATTGAGATGAGATGACCTGTGCTGCCCACACAGAGAAGCTGAAAATGTTTTAGGAAGTCTCTTCCATTAGTTATTTTAGTGCTTTCCTAGCTAGTTGTAAACCAAAGCAGAAGAGATTCTGAGGACTCAATACTGCTGCAACTTCTTAGCTTCCATTTCCAGCAAACATAATAAAAAACAAATTCAATAGAGATAGACAAGGTTCTTACATATTCTTGCTCACAGACCTTGTTTTTTAGTTTTTAAAAGACTGTTTTTTCAAATGGTATTTTTGTTATTTGTGCTTTTATTGGATTGTGTTGGATAATTCAGAGAGCATCATGGGTAAAGTATTTCCTAGCTTTAAAACTTTAGATTTATTATCTGTAATGTCTGAAATATACTGGTCTATTAACTATTAGCTGTTGTCACTTAGCAAATAGCACAGAAAACAGAAGGTCCTAGTTTCATAAAACAATTAATTCTCTGAATCCAAATGAGACAAGTAATTCTGAGTCTTATCCTTTCAGTTGTATTGAAACCTTTTACTTTTACTGGAAAATATCTTTATTCGCAGTGGGAGCCTTCATGAAATTCAGTCTGGCAGAGAGAAATAGCAATACTTTTACTGTGCTATAACTTGTTCTGTACACTCTTAAAGAGATCTGCCAATTGAGTATTTAAGATGGCAATCTTAACTCCTGAGTACTGCATGAATTCCTGCTTAGGTTTTGGTGATGCTGCAACATAAAAGTTCCTGCTGCGTGTTGCGGGTTTTTCCCTATTGCAATTTGTATATTTCAGGTAGTCAGGCACAAATTTATCTGAGTATAGTCTCAATCTGGTATGGCTGCAAATTCAAAGTATAAACTCTCTATGGACAATAAGTGTTCAGAAAGCAAGGACAAGAAAATGAGCTCTGCTACTGTCTGCAGCATAAATGGAAGAAATTAATGAATATCTAGGGAAGACAGTGAATTTTAAACTGATTCATAGAGGAAAAGTAGCTCTGCACATCATATGCAGATTCACAGCTAATGTTTAGGCACATAAATCCATTTAGATTACTGGAATTACTGATAGGAGGGTATGCATGCCTTCCTTTCAAAACGCTGAAAGTAAAGATGAAAATGCAAGTGTATTTCATACAAACACAGGAAAAAGAAGAGCTGGACTGGAACTGCACATACTTCTTTCAGCCTCACCTACTTTTAATGCATTTCTTCTAAGGATCTTCAGTGCAAAAAGGAGCCCTACCACAATGAAAACTTCACTTCATACAAAGCCTGGCCTTGTGCATTTGTGAAGTACATGGTGGGCCCTCCATGTGCATGGTTCTTCGTGTAAATCAGAAAATGAAATGTTAAGATTCTTCTTAAAGTTATCTGTTATGGAATAAAGTGAAATATTTCCCACTGTGTGATAATTCTGCACAAGTAATATGAAGCCAGTATTTACCTGGACATATTTATAGATTACTAGAAGGGGATCTAATAGGTGATACTGCCAGATACTGGCTGAAGACAAACACTTTATCTAGAGGGTTAAAATTTTAATAAAGGTTCCTCCTTTCATACTTCATTTTTTTCTCAGTCTCACTACCTTAAAAGGTAAGTGTCTTGAGATCCTAAATATCTTCTCTGCCTTTTGTTCTTTTGAAAAATAGGAAAGGCTAGGAAGGTACTTTAAATTTTGTGAAAAGATTATTAAGGTTCAGACTGAATTAATACCAGTTTTTGTGTTCTGTTTTACCACAGATGTTGATTCTTCTCAGGTGATCATGATCTAGTAATACCTCAAATTCTATCACATCTGTATGTCAGAATTTAAATCAGTAAATGTTCAAGTCTAACAACACGAAACAAAGCTATTCATACTCCAAGCACAAGTGCCACTTTGAGCAACTAAGTGTAAACTCTATACATTTCTAATAAGCTTTCTGCAGTTCTATTAAAAAAGGGTAGTAATGTATAGCCCCCATCATGAATCAGGTGTTCTGACACTTCAGCATGGACAGAGTGGATAATAAATGTAGGTATAATTTCTTCTGTGCATAGAGCTAAAACAGTACAAAAAAAAGATGGCTTACCTGCTCTGGGTTAATAATTGTCTCCAGGTCTCATTCACGTAGACAAGAGAGGGCACAAGTGTTATAAATATTGCTTTAGATCTTCTTATGGGTACAAAGAATAAATTTACTCAGGTATATAGTTTAGTGATGTGTTTTTCTCAGCTGCCACAATGAATATGAATGTCATTATCAAGTATACATCAACTTTCTGAATGACAAAGCCAAGTGGCACACAGAGACTGATGGAAGACTGAGAAGTTTTGAAAATGTCTCTTTCTGAGAAAAGAACACAATAAAAAGCTATCATATTAAAAGCAGAGCCACATTTTCCTTGATGCAGGTGCTGAGGGGAATTAAGTACTACTCCACCATGCCTAAGCTGTCTTCAAACTTTAACAATATTATTTTAAAGCATGTTAAATTAGGATCACTAGGGGGCTTTGTTGTTGTTGTTTTTTAAATAGAAAGTATAAGTGAAGAAATTATGCAGCTGCAAGAAAGCAGTGCTTTAAGTACTGACAGTGCCAGGTATGGGGGTGGCTGGAATGAAACATTCAGAAATTAGAAGAGAAGTATGCTGGGAAAACCAGCTATTCTTCCTCCTCAGTGCCACTTACTCTTTCCATTTCCCAATTATGTAAACTCTTGAAAACCAGACTCTGAAAGGGAAGCCATCTAATTCTTTACAGTTAGCAGCATCACTGCCACATCACTGAGCATAAAGACAGCCCTGCATTTTATCCAACCTATTCCATAAGGATGCTTAAGGTATTAAAGGTCAGCAGAGCTCCTGGAAGAAGTAACTGAATAATTTCAAATAATCTTCCATCTGTACTTGGAGAAATGTCTCTTGGATAAAAACATGATTGACAACAACGGATTTCCTTTAGGTTTTTGTTGTGTCTTTCATTAAAAACTCCTAGTATGTGACCTGGCTCTTCTGTGACAGAATTTTAGCACAGCAGGACTTGCAGCCAGGTTCAGATCCACTATAACTCCACATCCTTTCCTGCTATGCTATTGCCTAGCCAGTTAGAGTCCGTTTTGTATTTATTAGTTTTCTTTCTCTTCTTTAAATGTAGAGCTTTTCTCTCAGCCATCTATCTCTCCTTCTCCCCTCTTCCCCCATTCTAGTGCATAAAGATAATTTTTAATTCTAATCCCATCCCACGTACCACTTGTCATCCATCCTGGCTTGGAGCTGTCAGCAAATTCCATAAGCATACTTTTCCTTCCATCATCCAGGTGGTTGACAGAAATATCAGATAGAACCAGCTCTGAACATATTCCCCTGGGACTCCACTTGCAGCAAACCTCTGATAGCAGCTTTTCACCTGTCTGTGTTGCACCTGGCTCTGCTTCCATCCAGACCAGGTGTCTCTGACCTGGGGCACAATTGTCAAACAGGACAGTGTTAGAAGCCTTTTTGAAGTAAAATTCTGCTTCCTCCTTATCCCCTGGAGCAGCCCTTGTCACATGAGGAAATATATCCATTTTAACATTGCTCTTTTTTTATTACTTTTTCCAGATTACTTTTTCCATTTTATCTTTTAAAGGCTTATATATACATTGTATAATATTTTCTTCTAGAACTAAAAGGTAGCTCTGGTGGCTAACAGATGACCAGTTTGTCTTGATTTTTATAATTTATCCATTTGTTCAAAACCAAGCAGATTATATAAATGCTTTCCCCATGTTCTTTTACCCTGTTGGATCTGCTAAAGTCTAATCACATTAACTGTCAGTTTTGCATGCCAGTAGGATCTGTTTCAGCACAGTTGACCTTTACTGTGAATCAGTACTTTTCTTTTTTACATGTAAATCAATACGTGTTGACGTGGTTCACTAACGGAATACAGAGGAAGCAGATGATTAAAATTAAAATCAGAATAAAATATTGTCAATATTTTTAGAGCTTGAATATGACTCACCTCATAAATTGGACTTTCTCTGGAATTCAGTCTTTTCAATTAAACTTTCATCAAGAAAAATTTCAGCTGTAGGATGAATTTTGTACTCAGGATAAAAGTGAGAATAAGGAAGATATCTGTTTCAGCTCTGAGATTATAAAAACTGTTTGATTTTCAGTAGAGGTTTTTGCCATAATTTTTCATTCCATGCAGAATTAATTTTGGGGATTTTTTTCCACTTAAGTTCAGTGAAATTAAGACTGCTGGGTCACAGATACAATATGAGCCTGAAGCTGACAAAGTATAAAAGCTATCATAACCTCAAAATAAGGAAAGCCATAAGAATTATGCATGCTTAGTGATAGGTGTACCTTTTTGTTCAGCTCAAGATGAAATCATGTTAACCAGAAAAATCCCTATCGGAATCCGAACCAACCAGATCAGAAAAATCTGATGCATTCCATATACAGAAAATTAATAAATCCCTGACACCTTTGCAGCTGAAGAAGACAGCACATGTAAAACAAAGCACTGTTAAGCACGTCTCTTTCCCGCTGGAGAACTCAGAGCTGTAATCGTATCACCTCCGAACTTTGTCTTTTGACCAAGCCTGTGCTTTAATTAGTACTGTGATGGAGACATTCAGTGCAGATCTGGTTGCAAGTGTTTACTGACTTTGAATTGCCCTGCACCTTATCATTCAGCTGGAAAGATACATGCAACGTGTTCCATTCCATTTCAGTGCCAAGTTAGGCAGCATCCCTTATATCACTGATAAAGATACATTACAGGGGAGACTCTGTGTTTGTATTTAGAAGCAATTAAACTTTAAAAATGTCAGTAAACTGTTTCTGTCTTTTAAAATGTAGATACTCAAATGCTTACACTGATGCTTGCTGATGGGTCAGGAAGTGTGGAATCCCCTATGTTTCACCTGCTGATCACCATTCTGAGTGCTTTACGAATGTGTCAAAAAGGCACTTCCTCTTCTAGGTGCTTCATTAGCAGAACCAGCTTCAAAACTGTGTATCCTCTTTAGAGGCTTCATCTTGCTAAGGGCAGAGAGGGGACATTCTGTTGTTCCTCCTTTAGCTTTCTCTCTGCAGGGAAGAACACTCAGCAGGCACCATTGCTTATTAGGTGAGAACAGCTTTCTTGACCCCTGAGCACTGAACATGAGTCAGAGGTTTTTGAATATCCTGGGACTCTCTGTCCCT
Organism: Melopsittacus undulatus; assembly: GCF_012275295.1. Taxonomy (NCBI): domain Eukaryota; kingdom Metazoa; phylum Chordata; class Aves; order Psittaciformes; family Psittaculidae; genus Melopsittacus; species Melopsittacus undulatus. The sequence goes on from NC_047527.1 coordinate 19,569,144, forward strand.
TGGAGATACTCTTGCTTTATCTGAGATGAGCTGTGGGCAGAAAGAAAGAATCCAAAATTCTTAGTAGGAATGGTTCCTTTGAAAAACTAGGAAAAATAGTATTCACAGCAGTAAGTCTCTTTTGTAATTTAGTGAGAAGGCCACAGGCTCTGTTTTAATCCGTTTCCAATAGAGTAGATCTTATATGACACTTCACTTTTTCATTCAAGTAATGCAGTTTGCTGTCTGCTTACTGCTGAGCTCTTATGAGAAAATGCTGCTCACTGCAGACTGATAAATCTTCCTTTAGCTGGGGGTTTTAAATAAAGTAATGAAATTTTAGAACTGCTTTAAAACTGCTGCCAAAATACTGGTTGCACCTAGTTTTATGTGTCAGTCTCCTTGGAGAAGGTGTCTGTTAGGGCTTTAGGATATCCAGCAACTCTGTAACCAGAAAATGCTTTGCCAGTTGTCACAAAATGGGAGATTGACATTACAGATTTTGTGAACAGCAGCAGTGATTTTGTGGGGCACCATGCTGTTCTGGTTGAAGTCAGCAGCCAGCGCTAGCTCCCTGAAAAAAACAAAGGTCTCATCAATCATATTATGCTCCACAATGACACTTCTTCAGCATACATCCAGTTTGGAGGGTGAAACTTTAATTCATCCAGAGCAAGCCAATCTCTGGTGCCTTATACCTTGCCAAAGCACAGCTCCCACCAAAGGAGTATACAGCTCTCTGGGGTAAAAGCACATTGCTGCAGCTGCTGGTACATCACCACCACAAACAGGCCTTTACCTCAGAAGGAAAATAATGTGACAATAGTTTAGCATCAGTGGAGAGAGCCTCCAGCTTTTGTTACAGCTCTTGAGACAACTGGCTGTGAAGTAACACCCTTCTTTCCTTCCCATGATGACACAGGCATGCTTGAGATTATTTAGTTGAAGTTGTTACAGAGGAATGCGGATAGTAGACCTGAAAAGATCCAATCCAATTGATCCTTTCTCTGGCAATAAGGAGATGTAGAACAAGGCATGAGGACTCCTCAATCTCCATATTAAGGATGTCCTCCTGATAAACAGTGGTCATTATTTCTTTCACATTTTATTAGCCTTTACTGCAGTGTAATTAGCCAGGGCATAATCCAGCCCTTTTTGAACCTTTATGATCACCTTGTCATTTCAATGCCTGTTCTTATGACTAGCTGTGAAGAAGTGGGAACATTTAGCATGTAAGAGGGGCAAGGAGAATTTACTAGCAACAAGGTGAAGGTTGTTCTGTCCACTCCAGCAGTAAGTGGGCATAAAGTGTATGTCAGGTATTTTCCATCTCAGAACAGAGCACACAAATATACAGCCTGTGTCAGCTGTTGGTCTGATCCAGAGCTTTCCCACATGCAGGGACTTCACAAATACAAGCTACAGCTCCAGCATATGGCACAGATTGAATAGTGCGTTTAACTGACTGGTTTCCATAGCAGAATATAAAGTTTCATAGGAATGTCCTGCATGGTAAATTTCCTCTCAGGCTTTCACCATGGCTCCTGTGTCCCTTGCCTTTGCAAACATCACCTTGCTTAAAAGGCAACACGGACCATAAAGCACAGAACAAAGTGAATATGCTTGTGCACTGTCACTCAAAACCAAAACAGTAGATTTACAGACAGAATGTAAAATGAAGTATTTCTCTCTATCAGAAAGAAGATAATGTTCCAGGCTGCAACAGGAAACCAAAAAGGCCATAAGGACAACATGAACTGTTGAAAGATATGCAACATAGGTTATGAATAAAGTTGTGAATAGAACTAATTAAATGCAACTATCAACAGACACGGGAATCAAGAGATTCACCACTACCTCAGAGTCTCTTAGAGCAGTGCAACATTTCCTTTCTACTGAGTTAATCCCTTCCAGGCTATTTTTCTTTGGGTTATGTTAGTTTACGTTCCCTCCTCCGAAACAAGATTTCACGTTAGACATCAACTGCCATGAGTTTCAATCATGGTCCTCAGAACTGCTATACCTGGAGGCCAGCTGTCTTACAACTTTTTCTCCTGATTGTTTCTGTCAGCCCAACTCCATGGTTCTGTGCTCAAAGACAGCCAAATCAAGCAGAACAACAGATATATATATAGATATAAACCTTTTTCTTCTGTTTTGAGGTTGTGCCTCTTCACAGACAATGCAAGATTACTTTTATTTTTCAGCATGTGATATTTACATCACTCTGTCCTGTCAGTGGTAGTTCTGAGAAGCTAGCTTCCAGGTTCTCTCTTACAGGACAGTGTGCATTTCTGCACACTTTGCTATTTCTATCCAGCTACACTCTTCCCAAATTATAACTATATATATTTTTTTTTTAGTGTAAGATAAATCAGTCTCTGCTCCATAAATTTCCATATGTTTTCTTTATAGCATTTCCCACTTAGTTTATCCATGAACTTGATTAATCCTGCACTTCATGCATTCAGTTTGCTCACCTGTCATGAAGAGAACGAAAGATGGATCTTGCACTGAAATTTATGGTCTCTGTATGCAGTAGCCCTGCCTTATAGCTGCAGTTCTTCATGTAAGTGTATCAGGGAGACAAAACCAACACTAACCCCAAAAAGCCTCAACAACAAACCTACCTAATGAGCTTATCGATAAACAGCATTCAACATCATAGACCAACGGAACAACTTTTAATTAAATCTAACTGCATTTCAATTTCTGTCAGAGGTATTTTAATGTTGAGTTTCAGAAAGATACTAAGACCAAATCCAGCTGCACCTAGGCTCCATCAGGACTTTAGAAAGCAATGTGATATACTCTGAACCTTGTGACTCAATGGAATGGAAAGTGACCCTAAGCCACTCATTTCATTGCATGAGGTTATTTATATTTTCTGCAATGACGAACTTAGTAATAATTAATCTCAGTTGCTTCAGAAATACAACTTTGAACAAGTGGCTTCTTAGCGTGATTTTAGTCTCGACTGCATCTTACCTTCTTTTCAGATTTCCATCCATATTTCTAAAACATTCCTCATTTTGAGAAATCTGACTGCATAGGGCCAAGAATTATATGGAAATGTAAAATGAAAAAAGAAGCACTAAAATATTCTCGGTATATGATAGCATTTATCACTTTAGTCTAAAATTTCATTAATTCTATTTAGGTTTTATTTTATTCTATTTAGGCCTATGGTACTTTAGGCACAAAATGTATTATCTCTTCAACCCAGCAACTTATCCAATTTTCTTGCCATCCTAAAGGATCACAGAATTTATAGTGCTAAACCATATTACATTATCAGGCTCTAGCTGCTTGAAATTACATTCTGACAATATAGATACCCTTAAATGTAGTACCGATACTTCAGTTTAGCCAAAGAAATGCACTTTGCTTACGAGCGCAAGTAACACCAGATCAAAACAAAGTCACCTTTTAAACTCCCTAGAATATGGCTAGAGCAGGAACTAGCTTTTCATGTATTTTAACTCTAATTATTGATTGCCTGTAATGAATTAAACATATATAAAAAAGGAGAATTACCAAAATCCTAAACAATAATGAAATTATTCAGCAGGAAATTGCCATTTTTATTTTCTTTTTTTAGTATTTCAGTTTTATTTGGCTTAAGTTTTGTCCATTTCATCTGTTTCTACTCAATGTAGGTGATGATTCAGAGAAGATAAATGATAACAAATTTAAGACTCTAATTAAATTGTTATCATAGAATCATAGAATAGTTTGGGTTGGAAAGGACCTTAAGATCATCTAGTTCCAACTCCCCTGCCATGGGCAGGAACACCTCACACTAAAGTGTGCAACCCAAGGCTTCTTCCAAACTGGCCTTGAACACTGCCAGGGATGGAGAATTCACAAAGTCCTTGGGCAACCCATTCCAGTACCTCACCACCCTAACAGCAAAGAATTTCTTCCTTAGATGTAATCTAAACTTCCCCTGCTTAAGATTTAAACCCTTGCCCCTTGTCCTATCACTACAGTCCCTAATGAATAGTCCCTCTCCAGCACCCTTGTAGGCTCCCTTCAGATACTGGAAGGCTGCTATGAGGTCTCCACGAAGCCTTCTCCAGGCTGAACAGCACCAACTTTATCAGCCTGTCTTCATATGGGAGGTGCTCCAGTCCCCTGATCATCCTCGTGGCCCTCCTCTGGACTTGTTCCAACAGTTCCATGTCCTTTTTATGTTGAGGACACCAGAACTGCACACAATACTCCAAGTGAGGTCTCACAAGAGCAGAGTAGAGGGGCAGGATCACTTCCTTTGACCTGCTGGTCATGCTCCTTTTGATGCAGCCCAGAATATGGTTGGCTTTCTGGGCTGCAAGCACACACTGAAGCTGGCTCATGTTCATTTTCTCATTGACCAACACTCTCAAGACCTTCTCCGCAGGGCTGCTTTGAATCTCTTCTTTGCCCAACATGCAGCTGTACCTGGGATTGCTCCAACCCAGGTATAGGACATTGCACTTGTCATGGTTAAACTTCATAAGGTTGGCATCAGCCCACCTCACAAGCCTGTCAAGGTCCCTCTGGATGGCATTCCTTCCCTCCAGCATATCAACATAACCACACAGCTTGGTGTCATTGGCAAACTTGCCGAGGGTGCACTCAATCCCACTGTCCATGTCAGCGACAAAGATGTTAAACAAGACTGGTCCCAACACCGATCCCTGAGGGACACCACTAGTTACTGGTCTCCAGCCAGACATTGAACCGTTGACCACAACTCTTTGAGTGCGACCATCCAGCCAGTTCTTTATCCACTGAGTGGTCCACCTATCAAATTGATGTCTCTCCAATTTAGAGACAAGGATGTTGTGTGGGACAGTGTCAAATGCTTTGTACAAGTCCAAGTAGATGACATCAACTGTTCTACCCCTGTCCATCAGTTCCGTAGCGCCATCATAGAAAGCTCGGTCTTGTGTCTTCTAAGATGTAGTGACGCAACTATAGCTGTAACTGCTGAGCCACCCAGCAATCCTAGATTTGTTGAATACAAGAAATTACATGGAAGAGATTATATGCAAGGTTCTGCAAAGGTCAGCTAATCCACTATTCTGGTTTTAACTGGAATAGAATTAATTTTCTTCCTAGTAGCTGGTTCAGGACTGTGTTTTTCTAATTTAGTATAAGGATAATGCTGATAGCACACCAAAGATTCAGTTGTTGCTGAGTAGCACTTATCCTGCTCAAGGATTTTTCTGTCTCTCATGTGAAGGGTCACACAAATCTGGGAGGGAGCAGAGATAGGATATCTGACCCAGACTAGCCTAAAAGGTATTCTATGCCACATAACATCATGCTCAGTATAGAAACTGAGGGAGTTGTTCAGGAGGTCACTCTGACTGCTCATCCCTGATCACTGGTCAGGAATGGACTGGCATCAGTCAGCAGGTGGTGAGCAGTTGTACTGTACATTACTTGCCTTTCTTGGGTTTTATTCCTCTCTTCCATTTTCCTATTGTTATTATTGTTGTTTATTATTGTTATTTTTTTACTTAATTTCCATTAGGGAGCAGTTCTTATCTCAACCCATGGAATTTGCCTTTTTTCAGATTCTCCTTCCCAACCAGAGGAAAGGATAGGAGTGAGTGGCTGCTGGTACTCAGTTGCTGGTTGGGGTTAAACCACCACACCACCTGCTATGCCTTCTTACTTTGTTTCTTGCAGTGAAGTTAAGACTAATGGGAAGGTGTCAGCCCTGGAAAGCAGCACTTTGTGGGAAAATGCACAGCCTGGGGTGCTCAAGCGTGAGATCCTGCACTCTGAACTTGACTGCATGTTGCCTGCGGTCTGGGAGGAGTGCTCCCAACAGGCAGTTTGAAACAGTCTTTTTTGCCCAAAATACAACTTAGAAGTTTTCAGTACAGAACAGAGCCAGTTTCATGCTGGGATGCCATTTGTCTATGCATTATGTTAGTAAATTTTTGATGTCCCACAGAGAAGAAAGTCAGGGAGGCTGCATTTGCAGCTCGAGTGTTAAAGGTAATCCTGTGCCATGGAAACGTGCTGTCCCTCACATCCCTCCCTGGCATGGCACAGGGATGTCTGACTCATTGTGGGTGGGCAGCCTCCACTGCTGACAGTGGCCCAATAAACAAGCATTAGATACCCAACAGTTTGAAAAGCTGTGGAAGGGTGAGACTCATTCAGATGTACCTGGTGGCCCCTAACTTCACAGGCTAAAACTCCTATCAGCTTAAAAAGGACTGAAATCCCGAATTCGTTTTACACAGACAAAAGAACACCAATTAGGTGCTAAGCAAAGACTTCATTCTGTCCTTGTGCAGTCTGGATTTGAGCTACTGGACCAAATAGAATAAACTGAAGACCACAGCTTTCCTCTAAGTAGTCCCTAGGCTTTTCTACTGACTTTAACATGTTACTTGATTTTCTTCTGCTGTCATACCTGTTGGTTACCAAATATTTAACTGCTACTATATTTTGCAACAGCTTACAAAATTCTGGAATGATATCAATATTTTTCACTGTCCAAAGAAAGAGCTTATTCATGGCAAATATTAGCACTGTAGTTGCACACTTAAAAATAAGCCTTCTTATTTTTAATATGTGCAGAACTTTTCTATGTGGTTATATGGTAAGCTTCATCTAATTAATTATATTTCTTCTTGGTCAAAACAATTGGCTTAAATAAAAGAAGAAAACAGTACTCAAAGCCATCAGAAAGGGTAGGTATCAGTTTTGTGGGCATCATCACTCTGCCAACGGCAAGCTGGAGAATAAATGTATTATTCCCAGGGAAAATCTATTCCACGAAGAGGCAAGTACACAGAATCAGATACATGAAAAACTCTATGTAAACACAGAATAAATCCACTAAAATCAGTAAGCTCTCATGTGTCTCTGAATCTCAGCAGCACAGAGCAACGTCCACAGACCAGTAGTCATTTGATAATATCAGTAGGACAAAAGTGGGAATTCTTTCATTATTAGGAAATGGAATTTTACAATTCTTGCCCTCATTTCTGCATAAAAAAAAAAAAGAAAAGAAGGTAAAAAGCAAGCTGTGATAAGATCTAAAACTCAAAGTCTGTTTAAGCTGGTGTCTATATTTTGGTTTTAAGCCAGGGTCTATATTTAGGCTTTAAATTGGTTTTTACATTTAGGTTCGCGTAATAATGCTCCTGGTAAAACACAGGTTCTGTTCTCTGAAAAATTTCCAGATCTCATAATTTGTTTGTGATTCAGCGCATAACGACACTGAAGCCTCCCAAAGTTTTTAGCAAGAGAATAAAGAGAAGAAAGCCAAAGGCGTATGAGTATGCTCTAGGTGCGGAGCAGTGGGTGCTGCTGACTGCAAAATGCCCAGCTGCTTTGCAGGTCAGAAGTATCTGCTCCCACCTGAAACACTCAGTGTGAAATGCCTTACTGAACAACTGGCCTCTGTGAAGGAACATGAACATTTTCATCTGTGTGAGGATGTGTGTGTTTGTTCTCAATGTCTTGCTGGAAGCTCTGCAAAACTTAAAAGACTTAATCGGCAGCTTAAAATCTTTCCTTTCTTGTGATCCAGGCAGCCCCAGACTGACTGACTGCAGGTGGGTTGACTGACTTTTTAGTGTGAAAGGCCTGACAGGCATCCAGTGAAAATGTTTCAGTAGGGTGGAATGTGGCCAAACATATGTACAGGCTGAAGTTGATAATGACTTTCAGAAAAAAAACAAGAAGCCAAACTGATAATCAAATATAGCATCAAAATGTTGAGATTGTCCATTCTTGTTTAGAGGCATAAAAAAACATTGTAATTACTTCATGATATATATCAGGAAAATATTATCCTGAATTTATCCACCTATTTTCCATTGTAGAGGAAGATATTGTAGAAATTCAAACTCTGCACAGTACCACACCGGTAAATAGCTAGTGTACAGTGAAACATATGCACCCACAATGAGGAATTAGGATTGAGAAAATAATCCTTAAAATTTCAGAGTTAATAACCTAGGAAAGACTTTAAAACGCCATGTTGTGGTTTAAACCCAAATCGCACAGCTCGTTCACTCACTCCCCCTCTTGCTCCCCCAGCTCCCGGAGAGTTAGGAAGGAGAATCCAAAGAATGTAACCCCCACAGATTGAGATAAGAACAGTTTAATAACTAAGGTATAACATAAATTACTCCTGCTACTACTACTACTACAAATAATAATGATAAAGCAAATAACAAGTGAAGAGAATACAACACCTCACCAGCCACCGACCCATAACTCACCCCATCCTGCCCGACCAAGTACCGAACAATACCTTCTCCATCCCCCCAGAGCTCCCAGCCCTTCTGGTTAACTCTCGGTTACCTCCTGGGCATGACATGCTGTGATATGGAATACCTCTTTGGCTAGCCTGGGTCAGGTGTCCTGTCTCTCCTTCCTCCTAGCCTCCCCTCCTCCCTGGCAGAGCATGAGCTCAGAAAAGGCCTTGGAAAAACCAAACATTTGAGCAGTAACTCAAAACATACTTGCTATCAGCAACCGTTCTCAGCCTGAAAGTCAAAACACAGCACTGCACCAGCTACCAAGAAGGAGAAAAATGACTGCTACTGCTGAACCCAGGACATTATCCCAGGACACCCCATCAACATTAAGACCTGCTACTGTTGAAGCTCTGCAACTACCACCTCAACAAAGTAGCTACTCTAGCACTGATAGTTTTTGAGATCCTAAGCCTGTAGTAAAGATAGCACTACTGACTTTCTCCTGAACTGTGTCCTCAGGTTCTTGTAGCCCACAAAGCCTTTTTGGGGAAACAGTGCTAGAGAGCAGAGCAGCTGCTCAGCTCAGCCTCTCCACCTGAGTTTAGGACATAGCTATGCTTCTCTGCAGGAGGCCCTGATGGTGCAGTGCTTTCTCTTAATATCAGCCATCAGTGAACCTTGATCACTGTGAGGGAAATGTCATCAACTTTGTTCTAGATGAGTTACAGGTTAAGAGAAGTGATCCAAGAGCACAGGGAGTTCACAAGAAGATCCTCTAAGCAACACACATGTACTGACAGAAGACCCTTACCTGAACTCATCTCAGAATCTAAATTTGTAGGACCTGTTCTTGCCTTCAGAGAAATGGCTTCTTCATAAATAAATCTTCATAGGGAAGTGATACAGTGCACTAACTAGCACAGCCCAGGAATGAGTCTGCAGAGTGCTATGGATGTGTCTCTTTCTTGGTCTCATAAGAGATGAGATATTTGAGAATACTCTGGAAATTGCATTAGCTTTGAGGAAATAGTGAATGAATTATGTACAGAATAAGACAACTTCTCCTCACAGACATAGCCTTTACAGCTTTAGGTTCAGCAGCATCAGACACAAGTGGAGTCTCTAGAGAGTAATCTCCGGAATATTGCTGTGTAAGTATATTTCATGTTGACACATATGTCATCAGCCAGCTATTAAGATCTGAGTTCTGACCAAAATAATCCATACAGGCAGGGGCTGAGCTGTGGTACAGCCTGATGAAGTGCATTTCATAAACCGGTGTTCCTGCAGACTCCCATGGCCACTAATCTCTTCCAAATGGGACTTGGTGTAGGTTGAAATTTGCAGACAAATAAGATATGTCAAAAACAGGGTTTGTGGTCTCAGGTTTCTTTGCTTGCAATATGTAACCTTAAAGTACACTGTACTCATTAATGGTTCTGCAAAGTGTCCTGGCAAGAAAATAACTGAATGCAGAAGATGTCCATGTAACTGTCATTGGTACAGATTTCACCTTTGGGTATAGCTACACAAAGCAATGTAGTGCTATAAAAAGATATTCATGGTAGTGTTGGCTTTTGGTTCCCTTATGCATTTAAATAGTAAAGACAATTCTTACTATATATAAGAATGAGAGAATTGTCCCCTTTCTGCTCCTTTTCTTCATAGCTGAGGTTCTCAGTCTTCTCTGTAATGGGATCAATGATCCTGCCAAAGATCATCTGGCTTGATGAGTCTGGGAAGGGCAGGATGGCAAATGTTCCTTAAGGCAGGAGCTCATTTCTCCTATTTCTGAGAGCTCGCACTTTGCAGTTAATGTGGAGTCACTAACTCTGACATTGTCACCTGCCCTGCTCCTTAAGACATAGGCACAACATGCTGACCTGTGCCAGCTGTCAGCATGAAGAGATTGGGCAACTGACTGATGTGGGAGTGCAGGAGCTGGCAGGCTTCAACATCATTCCTGGGTTTTAAAGCACAGTCATGACATTTCCCACATACAACTTGCCAGGTTAATCTCCTCCTGTTTAATACAATTATCTATTGGAATAAACTCATACTGATACCTTTTTTTTTTTTTTTCCTGCATTACAGAAATAGTGCAGTGACCTTAAATCTATGCATATGGAAGACAAAAAGAGAGTGTTTTTGTTTTTTTTTGGTTTTTTTTTGTCTTCTAGAACACCACTGGGTCATTCATTTCCACATAAATGACATATAAAGGAGCAAGTGACTCTGCCTTCCTTTCTGATTTTTAACAAAGAAGCAACAAAAACTGCTATATCCTTTCTTCGTAACAGAAGCATTGCTTTACTGCAGGGCCCACAAAGGAGAGCTTTAATCTAGGTGAGATTTGTCTGGAAAGGAATCCTATGTTATAAGTGAAAAGTTGAACTTGGTATTTAAAAATTACTATTAGGCTTCCCCTTGTAGATGTGTTACTTACTGTTGGTCGTCTATTGTATTTGACTATCCATCACTACGGGATTTTTATGAAGGTTTTGTTCACTGCAGTTAAGCTCCATCTGTACTTGTCAGAATAATGTCAACTGCGCAATGGGAATATACACAACACCTCTGACATAGTCTGACTCCCTGCGACTCCCTAGCTCCCTGCGGCTTTGCCGTCTCTCCAGGCTCTCTGCGAGGCTCAACCAAAGCGTAGCAGCACCATCTCGTGGGTACCTGGAGTAATTACAGTGGCAAAATCATCACAGTAGAGCCCAGCGGGGGGGTTTGCCACTTTGAGCAGTGGCTGGGCAAAACTGCCTGCAGAAGGGAGGCGTTGTGAGAGAGGCTCCCTCACAGAGTGTCCAAACCCCAATCCAACAATTCAAAAGCACAGACACCAGAGTTGGCTTAACATTGGCCGTAGCATTATTATTCTGAGCTATGGGGGAACAGCTGGATGTTACAGTCAGGAATGGAAAATATTCTGTGGGGTTAAAAATGCAAAGTAAAAATGTTTGGTTTTACTACTAGACACATGCAAACACAAGAATATTTTTCTTGTGTGGTTGCTTATCAAGTGTTTTTTTTCTCTTTGCTATTGCCAGCTGACTATGTTTGTACTTAAACAGTCAAGCCAAGTGACTGATGGCAAGACTGTGGTCATGAGTGAGCTTTGGGCTCTTTTCCCAAGTATCTGGGGAAAAAAAATCCTTGAATTCTTGCAGCGTTGTAGCACAGGCTTACTACATGTAGTCAGGACCATGGGTGGCACCAATACAGCCGTGCCTGTATGTGCTTGTTCTGTCATCCATAGTGACCATGGTCCATGGAGCTATAGATGGAAAAATACATGTGTCTGTCCTTTCCTAGACAGTCCCACCTCATCTGCACCAAGGCAGCAGGATATAGGGAGGGTTTCTGTGCTGAAGGAGCAGCAAGAGTAGGATGAGGGCACCTTGCACGAGTGGGGAGGCCCAGCATAAGGGCAGGGAGCATGGTGTGCCCCAGCCCATTTCTGCATTGGCAAGTGAGGAAAATGCAACCAGTGTTTCTTCCGCACTGAGCTACTTTTTGTCTTAGGCTTTGCAATATGGCTGCATGTCAAACACTTGCTTCATGGAAGCTTGTTTTCACCTCTAAATCCTCACTGAAAAAGCTGATTTTGCACATAGTTTTCTTTTTTAATTTCATTAAAATTAAATTAATTACAATTAAGATTGTAATGAAATCATGTATCTTTTAATTTTGTTGCTGAAGACTTTTTAAAATCACTTTAATATTTTAATAAATTATTTCATTTATTCAAATAGAATTTTTAATACGATATAGAGTAAGAAAACAAATATTTAAACATAGATATGAATTAAGCCACATATCCTTCACCAAACACCACAGGGATCCCTGAATTAAATTAATGGCACTACTAGAAGAACCCTGACAAAGCACCTCTACAGGACTGCATGTATGCCTGCTACATATGATTTGTACCAAGAAAAGGGAGAAACTTTTTTTCTGAGTTTGCTATTAATCTACATATAGCTTCAGCGATATATATTATAAAAAAGTTCATCTGTCTATAAATGATGCTATGCTACACGCAGAACATCCCATCACAGCAACTGACACTAGAGAAGAGGAGGAATAAGGCCAGTTACTGTGGCTGGTATTGGTTGATAAAAATGTTCTTTCTGCTGTTTTCGTCGCATTTCAGAACGGCAGAGGCTGAAGTCGCAGCGCTGTGCGTTGAACTGCTGCCCTCCTGTGGCTGAAGGTTCGCTTGAGCCCAAGCTGAGACGTAAGAGCGCGTGGCTCATCTCTGGAGCTGACAGGGAGGTCTCCCTGTACAGGTATCGTATGAATTTGAAAAAAACGCATGGATTAAGCACGAAGCAGCAAACCCAGCATATCCACAGTCACTTCAGAGGACGTGCAGAAGATTTTAGGTGCTTGCTTGACCAGATGAGCTTTGGGCAGCAATTCTTGATGTGCTTCACTTGAGAGCAGGAGATAGTTGATAGGAGATACTAAACATTTCTTCAGTGTTTGCTGTTCACAATATAGTAGAGTCTTCACCAATAAACTGTTTATTCAAAACCAAAAGGGATAGTTCACATGCAGGAGATGCTTATCCAGGCAAAGATGTGGAAATAGATGCTGCTTGATACAAGTTCTGCCGCTTTCAGAGATATCCTACCAGCCAGCAATGGGGTCCAGGATCTTTAGATAACGAGTGAGATTGATGAGGACCCTGTTGTGTGAATTAATCCTTCCCAAAGGAATGATAATATGCTTGATTTCAACTGGAACATGCACCAGAAATTCAAATAAAATCAACCCTACCTTTGCTTTTTGCCTCTTTGAGCATATGTTTCTATTTAATTCCTTCTTGTTTCGTATTTGGGTCTGAGCTTCCCCAGCATTTAACATCAGGTGAATTTAGCCCCTTTCCTTTATAAGCCAACTACACACATAATTTGGCTGACCTTCCCCAGCAATGAATGTGCACTTTGAATGTGGATTTTGAAACCCTTGTCCCACTCCCAAAGCCACCCATATTCAGAGCCATCCATACTCAGTGGGGATACTCAACAAGACAGGTCTCACCCTTTGCAAGCTGAGATCCTGCTCAGTCTGGCAAGTGTTGAGGCACGTCCAGTGGCAGGAACCCCACAGCTTGCCTGCTCCTTTCCCCCACAAGACAACTCATAAGCAGGGGATTGCATTTCATTGAGTGTTTAAAAAAAAAAAAAAAATCAAATTTTTTAAAACCTTACAAGATGGAAAAATACAAATAAAAAATTTAAATAGTCCACTCACCTTATGAACATTCTTAATGTTCCTGTATTAAAATAAATACAACGTAAAACATTGAACAGGAGGATAAAGAAAATGAACCTAATTTGTAAACATGACTTTTTCATATTTTCTTTGAAAGTAATTGATTATTGTAAATGCACCAGATTAGCAAATAAGATTTTTTCCCACTAAAAGAATCTAAAAGAATACTATAAAATGCCCATTAACGTGTTCTAGCTTTTGTTTGTGTTATTCAAAAAATCTGAAAAAACCTTACAGAAATTTTCTTTTTTTCCCCATTAATGTTTTGTCTCAAAGAAAAATGACACAACTGTTGAAAAGAATTTTGACTTGTAACAGTAGTCTCATATTCAGGGAATAGGAAAAGTCAAGAAAAATAAACTGAATATAACTATTAATGGTCCAATTTTCAAATTCAACTAGAATGGAATGGTTTTTACTATATTTTCACCTGAAAAGCCGGTAGCAGCAGATCTAACAAGATCCTTGAGCTGCAAGCCTGGATGAGAAGTACTAGTTGTGCACAGAGTGAAGCATCGATTTCCTCCAGAATGGTAAACCCCTACTCATTGTTACCACTCACTGTGGCACTCGAGGTCTTGATCACATAATCCTGGAGAAAAAGCCTTAAGGAATTAGTAAATGGTACCACAGCTAGGCACAGCTCTTCACCTACACAAACACAGGGCAGAAATTATTGATTTAATGGCTGTTCAGAAAAAGGTCTGTCTGTACAATGGATCAAAACACAGCCCAACAGTGCCATACTGCTGTAAAAAAGCAACCTGTAAACCTTACATGTACAGCCAGGAGCACAAAGTACAAGGTGTAATGGGTCAATCTTTTTGATCTTCCCAACACTGCTATAACTTCAGCTACATTACTCTGTAAAATTTAATGCAAGTTTTTCAAACAGTTTAGAGAAAATAGAACTAGGGAGAATCCAAAGAAAGCAAAAAGAACAATCAGGAATCAGAAATTTAGAATACATGACTTCACATCCAACATTGAATACACTGGGTTTACTTAGTCTGAAGGAAAGAAGACTGATGGGAACAGGCTAGCAAGTAGATAGAGGTTTCCTCAGTATGGAAGGGAATACATGTGTCCTTCATGTCCATAGTGAATAGGATGGAAAGAAACTGGAATGAAGCACAGCAGGAATTTCAAAATACTAGGAGAAGCTTTCTAATGGTTAAGAAAGTTCACAGTGTTTTTAGCACTGACAACCTAAAGGATCTCTTAGATAAATTTCCTTTAGAGATGACTAATAGTGGATCTATTCTGGGACAGCAGGATGGATATGATGGTCTCTGGTGAGGCCAACTAGCCTGTCATTCTGGACATTGATGCCAAAGCTGCTGCTGAGGCAGGAGCCTTCTCTCTTCCATTCAGTCTGGGGCTGCACCTTCCACATACACTGCAAATCATCCCTCCACAGGCAGCCTGCCAGGAACCTCATAATATGCTGAATCTGGAGGCAAGAAAAAGAGAACAGTCTGTTTAAAATTTGTGCTTCAAATGAAAAATAACTTGTAGGAATTCTCTGTCATCCTTCTGCTAGAAAGCCAAAGCCAAATTTATGAAGTCAAGCTGGAAAGCAACATCAAAGGCCACTGGTAATGTTGATGTAACTTGCCAAAGAACACACTTGTGCAATTTCCATACCATATTAATGCCTCTGAAACTGGAAGGAAGAGAATCAGGAAATCAGTACTTCCAGATGATAACAGACCTATATCAGCAGACCCCTCTTTTAACACAGAACCTGAGGCTTGAAAGAGACTATAATCAACAATAGCTTTTTCTCTTTAGAGAGCTACTCACAATGTCTCACATAGAGGTTATCTGCTAAACTCCAGTATGAGATACTATTGGCATGATATAGTGCTTGAATTTTGGCAGGATCTGGCAGGCATTCAGTCAACTCACAAGTTCATACTGTGCTGGGAAGACAGCCCATGCAGGGTTCATGGCAATGGTCATACAGCTCTTCTGAGTCCATCTCCACCATGTCAGGTTCCCACCTCCAAAGGCATTTATAACATATTCATCAGCAGAAAACAGTCAAATGAAAGGTCTTTCTTCAATAATAATAATTAAAAAAAGAATGTCAAATAAAAGCCACTTCTGTCCAACACTCTTCCTGTTACCAAACAAATACTTCCTCCTTTCCTATACATACATGGAAAAAAAAAATCCTAATTTTTGTAAGGATATACTAATGCAGCTCTGGATTTTCTATTAACAAGGGGATAACAAGAAAAAGAGAAAAAAGAAGTGAAAAAACACTGTGGCAGACACATAGATCATTCAGTGAACAGTTTTCTATCAGGTCAACACTTTTTTCCTAAGAATGAGTACCCTCTTATTCACCCATTTGTAAGTCCCTTTGGCATGCTAAATGATTACAAAACACATCTAATAGCCTAATATAAACACCAGCCCCATTAAGAGGTTTTTTTTCTCATCTGCATTTCCTACTTATCCAAGGCCTCTTGAGAAAAAAGAAACCATTCACAACTTTATTTCCTGGGTGTTCAACTGATGCAAGTGTGAGAGTGATTAATAGTTTCTTTAATCTTTCTACGCACACATGTGAAAAGTGATTAAAATGGTCCATATCATACCTGCATTTCTCTGAATGTTAGATGTGGACCATCCTATCTAGGAGGGCTTTGCAAACCTATCTTGTTTTGAGTGAAATGGGTTAGGAAGCACTCACACAATCAGTTCCGCTAGCAGGTCTGAAGAGATGATAACTTCAGTCCTGTGTCTGATACTGAACAACCAGGCGAGTTGGGCTGGTAACTACTTCTGTCAGCTAAATCCAGGAGAAGATATCTTTTATACAACCTGAAGTATTAGATAAATTAATAAAAAACATAGTATTTTTTAGATTCATCTAGAATTAACACTGTTTAGAGAAAACATAAATGCTTATTAGAGGAAATTCTGAGAGTATTAAATGATTTTGAAAGGGAATCAGCCTCATTCCTCCTTCATTATACCTCCTTCTCCATAAAATGCAAATGGGAGAAGGTATTAAAATTAAATTTCTTGATAGGCTTCTGTAGACTGTGAACTGCAACTGCCTTTGCTTCTTCTTTATATACTTGCACTGAATTAAATAAGTATTCAAGAAGTCAGTAACCTGTCTGCTAATCACATTGCTGGCTTACTGAGCCTGTTTCTTAAACACACAAATGAAGTATTCCATATGATGTAGTAATAAATCACCATTACTATTCCACTGAAAAGAACAGGAAGAAACTTGGACAAAAAATTTGTCCTAGGATCCCTGTAATAAAACACCTGATATTCTTAAGCATAATTAAGATAATAAGGTTGATTTTTGCCAAGTCATAGTGAGCATGCTGCCCACTTTTCTAAGTTGTCCTCATCCTACTGACAATATTGCTTTCGCTCATCAGTTGTCTGTAGTAAATGAGCACCAAATATATTTCTTGGATAGCAATAGCATGTTACAGTGTTACAGATTTTAACAATAGACCCTTCCCATTAAGACTGATCTTATCTCTTATCTGAGGTTAAAAATCTTTCTCAGTGACAGAGTGCTCTGTGAATTATTCTTTCAATTCCTCTCTCAGACACTGTGTTTCCTGAAACATACATTGTACCAGTAAACGTCTACTATGTGGATACATGTCACATACACATACAAGAAAAATATCCCAGTCATCCATTTAGTTTTGCTTTCAAAGGGTTAATTGAATTTACATTTAAATAATAACAAAGCTTCAAAATTAAATGCACAAAAGACAAAATAGGCAAAATTAAAGTCTTGAAGGGAGGACTTACAAGAGTAGAAACTGTAGAGGTTTGGTTTATACACTCAAACTTTTCAGTGTGCAAAATGGAGAGAAAATGTATTCTCATTAAGTGTTTGACAAGAGTGGGGGTGAGAAATAAAAGGCAAAGTGTGCCTGTCAATGCCTGTAGTAAAACTTTATTGTTAAGGTCTGCTGAACCCTAATGTTTCAAACCCCACATTGCTCTACAAAATTCTACCAAACTCTCTTCTCTCTGGGGATAATTAGTGATTCCTAAAAGCTTTCTTTTTCCATTTTCTTGCTTTGTTATCTGGATTCATTCTATACTTTTGTTTCTGTGATTATTAAAACAATGAAAATAAGCGATTCATTTCAGGTTTATTGGGCATCTTTGCTGATGTGTTTTTTCTTTCCCAGGGTGTATTTCAAAACTTGTAATACCTCATACAGAAGTGAAGCAAGATGTCTAGCTAGGTGGCTGAGACATATTAAATGAATAGCAATCATAATGTGATTGAAGGAGAAGGCATTGTTTCTTATGAAGAAGCCATCCCAGTATATGCTTTCTCTGGTATGTTTTCATTCCAGTCACAGTAGGGGATCTGTTCAAAGTCCCTTTCTCAAGGTTGTATAACTTGAATTGAAAACTGACTTTTTTTTCTCAAAGATAGGTAAAAAAAATTCCCAGCATCACAGCAAGTAAATTTAAAAGGAGTCTGTTGACTTGCTCTCAATAGAGGCAAGCAGGTGAGGACTGTGCACTTTAATCCAAGCAGTTGTGTTAATACTATTTTTCCATGTGTTAGTCCTTTTGGTGAAGCCACATTACAGTAAAGCTCTAAGGCATGTGCTTAACTTAAACATATGGGCAGTGACAATTTTCCTGGACTCACTTAAGTATTGTGCAACATATATTTTATTTCTGTGTGGTGGAAGATGCTTAAAATTGGTACTGATTAGACGGAGCTGTTGTAAAAATACGTAGTTCCCACAATGCTGGTCCTGACAGGTCAAGAGAGACCGGGATTTGTTTGCTGACCCTTAGTCTTTATATGCCAGGGAAAACTCTGTTTTTCCCTGATTACACAGCTGGGGATTTCTTAGCCAGAAGAGTTTCACAGGCTATGGGTATATTAGCAAACCTGAGATCACTTGCCAGTTCCCAGGACTGCCTACATACTGCTGTATGTATTCATATACCCACTGCATCCACCAGGTGAGAGCTATGGCTTATCCCAAGCAAATAACAGTATTGACTAACCTGGGTAGTAGAACCTTCTTATTGGGCCCCTGGAAAGGCAACTTTATTGTCAGCTATAAGGATTTGTTCTCCATTGCCATTTTTCCATTCTTTTATTTCTCAAAAAGTGAGGACAGTGTACATTTGTGCTGTAGAGACAGCAAACCTACATGAGTTACATATAAGTCTTACAAATCTTAAAAATGTATCTAGTTTCTGTAGTTCCCAAAGGAAAAGGCCATTCTTGAAGGATGGTACTTTTGTAATCTTCGAATATTAGAATAAACTAAGTTGGGAAGACCTTTAAGATCATCAAGTCCAACTGTTACCCCAGGACTGACAAGACCACCATTAAACCATGTCACTGAGTGTCTCATTAACATGTTTTTTGAACACTTCTAGGAACAATAACTCCACCACTTCCTTGGGCAGCCTGTTCCAATGCCTGATCACCCTCTCTGTAAAGAAATGTTTCCTAATATCCAATCTAAACCTCCCCTGCCACAGCTTGAGGCCATTACCTCTTGTCCTATCCCTTGATACTTGGGAAAAGACAAGACAACCCTTCTGTGTAAAGACATAGTGTACTCATTAGTGTAAAGGAATAAGAAGGAAAAATGAATAAAAATGGCAGCAGTGGACTAGAAAGTAGCCCAGACTGGATCTTCAGGCTTTCCTGAGTCCTCCTGTCAGACATACACATACCTGTGCATGTCTGACCATACTCTGCACTGACCTTTGCACCTCCCCATGCTTTTAGGTGGGTTCGGACAGCACATCAGCCCATGGCAGTGCAAGAGCCCATCACCCAGGTGTCTGCAGCAGGAAGGCAGGACCCTGTGCTCACTCCTAGCCCTGCTCTCCCACAGAAGTGCGGGATGTGCTGCCAGCAGGCTGCAAGGCCAGCTACAGTTATATTTTTCATTTAAATTTTGGCACCATCTAAAGTGATTCCTGTTACTTCCAAGGACTGTTGCCATTGTATTAAAAAGAGTAAATTTGCTGCTGAGTTACTTACTGCCCAGAAAATCCAGCTGAAACCTGCTGCTGCCAAATCTGAGGATTCGATATTGGGCCAGGGACTTTAAATAGCTTCCGCTACCGAGGATTTTCTGCTGTCTATGCTGTCTAGAAAAAAAAAAGGAAAAAAAAAAAGTCTTGATAAAGCCTCAGTTTGAGGGATTGGACATGGACTGTTAGAAACTGAAAATTGCCACTCCTGGTGTGGTTACTACCTATCTAGTTTTTTTGATTGAATCATCTATTTTTTTAAGCTGAAGTTTGGTTGCCCAGGGTACAGGAAAAAAGCTCAAAACCCAAAGAAACCCCCTAACCTTGATGCAGAGGAAAGCCCTGTTTACATAGGCTGGCTGTCTTTTGTAGACACAACACTTTACTGGTGTTCCTCATCACTGCCAGCAGCCTTTTCACAATCCTCCTCACCATTATATTTTGCACTTTTACAGGGATGTAGCAAGACTTACTCCCCTCCTGCATCTAAATATCACCTTTAATTGCAGATCCCCCCCTATTTAAAACTAGGGGATCCAGTTCTGGCATGCTATATTTCCTGAATACGCATCCATCTATCTAAAGGAAAACCTGTCACTATCCCTCTTCCTCATATCTTTCTCCTGTATCTGTCCCACACACCTACATAAACAGATAGTGCAGGAAGTCACAAAGGCAAAAAAGTATACTTTTGTTTTTCCAGTGGTGGTGTTTTTTTTAATCTCATCCACCATGTAGATACGTGCATCAGCTGCAACACTGCACTGGAATCTGTGATCCAGCCAGGAAAATGCTCACTGCAATCATGCCCAAACAGTGCAGATGCACTGGCAGATACTCAACATGAATACTCCTGCACACTACAGTCTATGAATTTATTAAGCATTCTGCTGTGTAAATATAACCTTAGCAACAGCAACCACTGTAAAATGAGCACAAGTTGGATTGCTGCTGACTGTTTAAAAGACCCTTCACTTATGGATAATTTGTGTAGAAAATGACTAGAATTGAAGTTATTTTGTCTGAAACCATAGCAGAGACTGTCGTATTTTCTCATCTAACCGGGTGATCTTCGCAATGCAATGAACCAGCACACAGGTGCTACTTAGTTTTATAATCAGATGCTGCTTAGAAACTCTTTTCTCTTTCTCCATTTTTATTTTATCTCCCAAGAGAACTTTCTTTCACTGGGCCTTTCTGGATCTGTGTAAACTCTTCCACATGCCACTTTATTTCTTCAGGGATAAACTAAGAATCTATTTCTAACCCATAGCACTGAGCATCTGGAAGCTGTGCTTTCCCAGGAATGCACCAGAGAAGGAATGGGAGCTGGAAACACTTGCTGTGTCTCCTGGGTGTGTTAGAACTTTTCCCCCTCGATGCAGGGCTGCCGGAGAAGACATCATCTTCTTATGAACTTATGAAATTTCCTATGTTAGAATTTGTTTCTGGGAAGGAATAAATTAATGAACAAATTGAAACTGGTTTTGTGAGCTGCTACCAGAATGAAAGCTCTCTTCCTTCATAATATGGAACACCTTTTTTATTAATTCAACACTAACATCTGTGTCAGAAAACATTTGGTTTGCAAAGAGATTCGAGGTAAATTCATACAAATACCTAATTGCATAGGTAGTCATGCTGAGAATTTCCTTGAAGACACACTGAAAGCTCCTGCTTGTTCACCATTTCCCTTATAATATTTGCAGTTCAGAAAATATTCCATCTGGAAAGGGCTCAGCAGTTTTGTTTTATATGTAATGTGTGCTGAAACAGTAAAATCTAAAATAGTAAAATCTAAAAGGAACATTTATATATTTGATGGTGAGGTTAAAAATGATAAATGAGTGAAATAAGGGATGGAAATAATTAATCTTTATGATATGCTATAGTAGGAAGATATGGCTGTCAGTGTAGAAGAAAGGAGGTCAGCACAACCCCACTGACTTTGACTAGAAATTATATAATACCACGCAAATTACATTCACAGAAAAACATGTGCACACATGGATATTGATAGCATTTGTAATCACTCATTTTGGTTTTGACTGGCTACTGGTCTGATCAATTTTACTTTAATAAAAAGCTGCCATGAAAAGAAATAGCAATCCTAAATTGAAAAAAAAACAACCAAAAAACACCCCCTTTTTCCATGAGGTTTTCCTCACTATCTGTAATAGCAAAAAAAAAAAAAATCCTATTATCTGCTGTTTATAGATGTTATTGGGTTGTTTCTTAAACTGTATTCAGAACCAGCATCCTGCATCCCAACTGCATTACTTAAAAACAATGCAAACTTTGCATTTTAATTACTATGTGTATCCTATTGACCTCCTATCTACTTTATGCCAGCTTCATTAATAACTCATGCCCAAGCTGCTCATCAAATTCAGCAATGAGTTGTTTGAGAGTTTCTGATATGAAATTAGATTGGGGGTTTTTTTCTATTTTTTAATGTAAAAGATATTATGCCTCCTTAATTTCAACGGTGGAAGAGGAAGCAAAGGTGTTAAAACATACCAGAGTAATCTAGATAGGCTGGCGAAATGGACCAAAAGGAATCTCAGGAAGTTCAACAAAGAGAAAGTCAAAGTCCTCTGTCTGGGGAAAAACAACCCCAGTACATGCTGGAGATACACCAGCTGGAAATAAATTCAGCAAAGAAGGACCTAGATGTTCTGGTGGAAAAGTTGACAGGAGTGAGCCCTTGCAGTCAAGAAAGCTGATACTTTCTCTCTCTTCTGCCCTGGTAAGACGCATCTGAGTGCTGTGTCTAGTGCTGAGCTTTCTAGTACAAGACAGACATAGACATACTAGAGTGACTCCATCAGGGTCACAAAGATGATTAAGGGACTGGAGCACCAGATATACAAAGAAAGGCTGACAACATGGGCTGTTTAATGAAGGCTCAGATACTTCTACAAGTATATCAATCTGTATAAATACATTATAGGGGACAGCAAAGGAGGCAGAGCCATGCCCTTTCTAACGGCACCCAGTGACAGAACCAGAGGCAATGAGAACAATCTGAAACACAGGCATTCCATCCAAACACACACAAAATATACTGACATTTTAGATCTGTCTAAGAAGAAGTCTATTTTTATTTGGATTTCTATTCTTATAATTTTATAATCCATTAGGGTGCTCACTCTGCAGGAGACTGAACATTCTAGATGTGCAGTAAATGTCATTAGGACCTAATTATGCACAGGTTTGCCTGAGAATGCTAGTTAACATGGGCTAAAATTGCCAGGAAACATGCTGGTAGCTGAACAGAACAGGCAGTCATGGAGCAGAGCTTGATCTTAAACTGGTTCTGCTTAGTTTAGAAGTAAAGCTGTGGCTGTGGTGTACTTTTTGCATATGTTCAAAATTACTAATAATTGTAGCTTTTATATCTACTATATAAATTATTTTGGTAATACAGTATGTACAGACCTACTTACAAGGTTCTGTGCTGTAGAAAGAAACCACACAGAAACACAGAATTTGACATTATTAAATATATATGTATAAAACCTAATGCACAAATAGTTCTTAGCACTCTTTTTAATGTCAGCCAACAATAAAAAAAAAAGTAAAAAGGCATCTGGAACAATTGTAAATATTAATAGTGTATGATAAATATTTCTCTAGAGATTTAAAACGCATTTAATCTCTTCAGTCTGTAACTGCAACTATCAGAGTTTCTGCTTTGCTGATGTGTTAATGCTTAGTTGCACCGTAAATGTTCAAGCTTTTCAATTCAGCTCAGAACTCAGCCTTGACAGAACAATTTATCAGTACAGTAAATATCCACTAATATGGCTAATATTAATGGATATTTTTTTTAATTCTTTTAAAGCTGTTGTATCAATTTAAGCCTTTATTTGCTTTCTGTAACATTTTATTGATAACTCAGTTGCCTTTAAATGAAAGTTGGGGATGGCTAATGGGAAGAAAAGAAAGAATTTGCATTTTCTCATGCAATTCTGCCACAGATGAGACAGAAAAGTACTTGGAAGTTGATTTTCCTTTAGCTTAAGCCTATGTAACTCATGGACCTGATAAAAATGTGAAAACCAGAAATGGTATGATTTTATTGTCATTGTTGTATGTAGCCCAGGTGTTCTCATGTTCTCCTTATTAAACTAATTAACTTAAATGTATAAAATCTTTCAGTTGGAAATCTATAGGTTAAATGGAAAGGTGAAATTGATAGAAACAGTTAGCAGATATATTTACAGGATTTTTTTCTATTTTTGAGGTGCTTTGATTCCCTTGATGATAATAATTCCTAGGAAGATAAAAATATTTTCCAATGGCAGCAGAAAAGTTATTATTGACTACAGTCTGTACTTTGCTTTTCAGATCCTATCAGATGTACTGTAGTTGCAGTAATCATGTGGAAGATATTATAGCAGTAGTAGTAGGTTAGGTGTGATTCCAGTTACAATGCCTGCACAGGATAAGAATTTTTAAAGCTTCAATTTGAGCCAGCAAGAGGCTGACATGAAAACTGAAGACATGAAGATGATGATCAATAGACATGATATCATTTTAAATGACAAGAGCAGAAACACTTGTAAGACAACAAGAAAGGAATGGATGACCTTGTAAAAAGACACAGATAATAATCTACAATCTCTAATGCCAGCTGCAACTGGGAGTCTGGGTCTGCAATGTGTAGGCACAAGTATCATATATTTTCTGTAGAAGGGAGTAAGAAAGTAATCTGACCTGTAATTTAAAATTTCACACATGGTGACTTACTGTAAATGATATTTAGGGACCAATTCTTGAATGAAGGTTGAAAGAGTTTTGAAACCTGAAGAATCAGACAGTCCTAAATGTAATTAAGGATCTTTTCACTCAGAGCTCTTACCAACCTATCCTGCTACCTTGACAAATGTAAAAAAAAAATGTGTAAATTACCTGACACTCTAGACAGGAAAGATCTTCATCTACTTTGCACTTCAGATCTCTTCTCATCAGGGAGACAGAAAAGAGCACTCAGAATATGGTGGTGTCCAACTGCTGCTAAACTTCAGCCAGAATATAATGTTGTCAAAAAATCCATTAGAAGATGATATTTGCATTTCTCCTTTGATCTTCCTTTGTGCACTTCTGCACATGACAGTTTAGGAACTTCCTTTTTCACTTGAATGTGCATTGCCCTTTTCCCCCCCACCATTACAAAAGATGTATTTGAGCCTCTGTCACTGTCAAAAGTATTGTTCAAATAGCTGGAGCTAAAGCCATGCTATGTGTTAGTAACAAAGTTAAGTAAAGGCAGGCAATTAACATTTATTTTAGAAGGCAACCAGCCTCTGTGAACTCTTCTAAGCAGGGCTTGGGTTGTTGTTTTTTTTTTATCACAGAACTAGCTGTGATAGACTACGAGTTGCTTGTAATAATATTATGAATACTGATTCTTGATTGTGTTAACATATCACTCACTGTTCTCTTGAGCTAGGTCAATAGCAGCAATGTCAGGAAATATACTCCAGAGACAGAGAAGCATCTTCATGCATCTTTCTGAAAACACTGGAGAAATGGTACAGAGCAGTTCACTTCAACATTTATTTCTTGGTTCTTTGATTGGCCTGGCATGCCAGAACTTTCCAAGAGTATCTAAATGAGATAAGGTGGTAAGGAGATTGATAAGATCTTGTTAGGAAGCACCTGCAGAACAGTCTGACATGTAAAATACACATGTTGGACATGACTGGAATTAGGAAGATCTTAGTGCAAAACATAGATACATAATGCCTGGTTTTAAACATTTCCGGTCCATTAGTCAGACTTCTTCAGGTTAGAGGTGTTCATCTGCCACATCTCTCACTTCACAAAGTCCTTCACTAGGATAAACACAGAAGTTTCCAACTAACTCTTGGCTTTTAGCCTTAGAACATCTGAACCCCAGGGAGAGAAAACTCAGGCCATAAACATGCAGAGAGGTATCAGGGACCTCAGCAGGGAAGGCAAAGGCACATTTAACACTGAACCAGAAGTCTCTTTGCCCTTAAACAGGGTGGGTTTGAGAAGGCAAAATATTTCGTCTCTTCATGCTTGAAATTCAAATTGATATTTGAGTTGGAGAGGTTTGCGAGCAGAATCAGCTGGCTAGCACAGTAAGAGGTACAGACCTGTTACAAAAATATGCCATGCCTCTTTGGTTTTATATGAGCAACAAATAATATATAATAATGACAAATTAACTATAAGGATTCTGTCCAATGGCAAAATACATGCCCTTTCTTTGACCTATATGAATGTTTCACAGAATGTATTATTTTCTCATATGACCTTGAGACACATTAACAATCCAGACCTTTAATTTTGTAGCTCAGCTGCTGAACTGTATCAGCAAAGGTTTTCAGAATGAATTGGTATGTTGTTTTATGTTTGGTTACAAAAAACACAAACAGGATCCGGAGCTGCTGTCTGCCAAAGCATGGCATTACCACCTGAATATTGGCTATGCATGATTAACAGGCAAATGTGGATACTGGGAGTCATAAAAAGAGAGCAGCAAATACCAGGAAAGAACATTTGCTGCATAAACCTCCATCAAAATCTGCCTTTGTAAAAGACTGAATGCAAACTGCTATTATCCTGTCAAAATTGTCTCCGCAGCCCAGCAATGAAAGGACCTACAAATGCAAAGATATTCTGCCTCTGCTTTTAGCTATTTGCACAAAGTAAGGATTTTGCTTCCATCTATAAGGAAGTGCATATTGATCGGATTGGATCGTTTATGCAAAGTAAAATCCATGTGGGACATCGCAGTTCAGCCTTTCACAAGCAAGTTGAGAGCAGATTGCAATCACACAATGGGTAAATTCTCACACTGTACTGGTTGTCCAATTTGGATCTAACCCTAAAGAAATATGTCCAAATTCTCAGAAATACCAGACACCTGTTTATCCACCCTGAGCATCCTGCTGCTCTCAAAGCTCATAACCCTTGCCTTGTTTCACTGCATTGCATCAGTAAATTAGAGACAGGCTTGTCCATGGGTAGCAAAACATGTACTGAGGTCTGCCAGACTTCTAATGGAAAGACACTCAATTCTATGTTGGCCATAAATGTAAATCATGGAGAATAAATAATTTTTTTACAAAAATGAGTAACTGCCAAACAACTCTTGGAAGCTACAAGATGTCCCTCACTTTTACAGCAAACATGTTCCCAAATATCACTTATAAACAACTGTCAAACCATGTCACATTTTAGCATTCATCCCACTGTTTCGCAGGCTTTTTTGGGGGGAACAAAGTGTGCATTTTCAAAATATGTGAGAAATATTGAAAGAGCTCTGCAATATCTGAGCAGTAACAACATTTCCCCAGCACTCTGGAGACACAGCAGCTGGTGCACAAGCAGACTTGGTCTGCACATCTGGTTTTATCATGCTAAAGCAAATCAGAAGCAATTCCTGCAATAAAAGCCTGCAAATCCAGCAGCACTCCTGCAGTCAAAACCAGAGGAACAGCTGTTTTCATGTGTTCATGTAACAAATCATACTCTTGATCTCAGCTGCAAAATCTGCAGCTTTTCATGGTTTTCCTCCAAAGGGACCTTCTTTGGATAAGTTCTCTAAAATACTGGCAATACTGTACAGAGGAAAAATAAGAATCTTGTCTACATAAGGCATAGGAAAGTAGTAGAAAAGTTACAGCTACACTATAGATATAAGTTAATATGTCTAGACCTATTTTAAAACTTCACAGATTTGCATTTATATATTTTATATATTTGCTTAAGAATATGAGTCCAGTCCTTGTTTTCCCATGGCAGCAAAAATGAAATAATGAAATAGACGCACTATAGATATTCACTCCAGTAAACCTGAAGCTGCATGATTTGTCACTCATGCATTTATCTATATATGGTAAAGTGGGTAAACACTGCATAAAATATATTTTGTGCTTCCTCGGTCTTGGACAGATTAGCGCAAATTAAATTTCACACTAATCTGCCCATGGTCAGGAGCTACATTAGGAGTGAGAGGGATTCAGCTAATTGTAAATAATATTTTGCTGTGTTACAATGATCTGTGAATATAGCAAATATATCCTGGAGAAGAATCTGTATCAATACATTTTATCAGTACTGAATCAATAACAGGTGATGAAAAACATCCATGTGCAGAATGTATCATGTGTCTTGATGTTCTTTTAATTTGTTCACTAAATTTGAAGTAAGTTTTTTTAGGTTTTTTTAATTCATATTTTTTTATCAAGTATTCAATATTCATCATTTTGACTACACTGCTCAGTTATGTTTGACCACCAAAGTCACATGGTGTTTGAGTCATGTAAGTCAAGACTGATGAATATCCTGAACTGCCAGGAGAGGGAAGTCCAGGATAAGGAGTTTGTTCCTCAGAGCAAATGTGAAACATGACATCAGGAGTATGAAAATAACTCCTTTTTTTCTTTTTTTTAAGCCAAGTTTGCTGAAGCAGGACCATGCCAGGCATTTAGGACAAAGCATGGATATGATACTTGTAAGACAGCTTGCTCCAACTCCAATGTTCATGCTGTTTAAAAAAAAAACCCATAATAATCTTGGAAATTGCCCAAGGAAAATAACCAACAAAGTTGTCATCAGCTCTGTATTTGGCTGAAGGACAAATAAAAATCTGCATGCAGTAACGCTGGCCATGCAGGAGACAATGGTCTTTATTTAACTGAGTCAAGATCCATAGGTGGCAACATTGCACATGGTAATGCCCTGTTGCCCTGTTCTGGTAAAGATCCATGATACCTCAAGGGTTGCAGAAGCTAGGCTGCCTGCCATGGGAAGTAACGGAGAAGAATGACTTTTACCACAGGGTTGAAGTTCTGACTCATTTAAAAATCAGTATTTAAATTGCACCAAATATATTTCTTTTGACTTGAGACTAAATACATAGAAATATTTGTGCTACACAGTAGGGGAACTGAGCTAATATTATACTTTGGTTTGTAGACCCAGCTTTCCTGCAAGAAAACTTAAGTCTGTGTTCAATTAAAAGCCAGGGGGTTTTATAACTTTTGAGAAGTACAACACAGTTCAAAATCAGGAATGGTAGCATGTAAAACACTGATAAAAAAACATTAACAACTCCCCATCATCTTCAAAGAGATAATTCTATACAGTTCCAGAATAAGCAAACACTACATACCCACAGAAAACACTGTAAACAATATAAAACATTATGAAATGTATTTACAACACTCTGAATAGCTTTAAACAAGAGATGTTAAGACTTCAAATATTCAGGCTTTCCTCATACAGACTCCCCTGCATTTGTAGACATTGAATATTTAAATGTAAATGCAAGGCTTCAGCATAACATTTACACTTCTAATTTAACACATTTCTAGAAACACATTCTGCTCTCACCTTTGCTCAGGCATGATTTCCCCATATTTTCAGAGCAATGGTAAGCCAAGTAGCTGGTATCTTCTCTCTAGGCCCCGCAGATGGCAGGAGCTGTGAGTTGGGACCACCACGCTGGTACTGAGCCTTCCAACACCCAGCAAGAAATGTCTGTGTATCCACCACAGGATCCGGTGAGGCCAGGAAGGGTACTGGGGTGTGATGCCTTCCTCTCTCAGTCAAGACTCAGCTGGACAGGGGATGCACAGATCTCTTTTTAATAGCTCCAAATATTTTCTGCATTGCACTTGGGCTTGTCTTATAGAGGATGGCTAGAAGTGAACTGCAAGGAAACAGCACACTGGGAAGCACATATCCACACGTCAGAAACAGCCACTAGTTAGCACAACCATTTCCAGCTGTATAGTATCCATTTTGGTTTGGTGCTTGAGTCCTTCTATATAATTTCCTCTCCTACGTATGTTTTACAGAAATATGGGGTCTTACCACTGAAACCCAATGTCTCCTCCTCACTGGTTTCTACCCTTGATTTACATCCAAGAAAGTCAGAACGGGAACTCCATATAGGGTCTACTCACACTGATTTTTCTTTTTGTTAAATGGGGTGCTCCTTCCACTATTTCAGTAAGCATTCCAGGTCTGTCACAGGAAATAAAATACAAGTTAGAGTAGCAGTAGCTTAACTGGTTATCAGAACAGTTTTAGAAATCTGATTGTTATCCAGTTGAACGGATGATACAAACTTTGCTGGGGAATGTCCACTTTCAACTAGCCACAAATAACTTACGTCATTGTTCACATTTTGGTCAGTAGAAGCAGAAGCAGAGCATGAGTTTCCAAGCCAAGATCCATTCATTGCAGTTTTCTCTCTCACCCCTCATGAATGTACACAATTGCTTGCCAGTATTTATCCTTTAAAACTTTGTACCTTCCCTTTTATGGACCAGTACTGCATTATGCTGATGTGTTAGAAGAAGAGATTACATGAGTTAGGCACATTTTTCAGCAACAAGACCTACTGAATTCACTAGATCATGGCAAGATGTGGCCTGGAATGCACATTAAGGTATTAATGGAGTGTGTATGCTTGATATCAAGTTTTCATGCTGAACTGCACTGGTGTTAATCTAGTTTGATTACAAAGCCTAATGTAAATTCTTAGACAGATATTCTATTTTAGCTGAGAAATGAATGCTGACAGTTTACTGCGAGATGACAAATGAATGCTGACATTTTATTCTTACATGTTTATAAATCAGTTTAAAGGTTAAGAGTCATTAATGCGGGCAATCTGAAGAATCTATATGCATAAACAAAATACTCATTTTGGATAACTATGTATGTCCAATGTCATTCACAAAAGATAAAAGTCAGATTAAAGAATCAGGGAAAAAATGCAAATTTATCAGTATTAGTTTATCTTCTAACTGGAAACCAAATTGCCTGATTGATAGGCCTTCTGACCAAGCCTGCAAAATACACTGTGGGGTTTTTTGCTGTTTACTTTAAAAATAAAATATCTACATGATGATTTGTAAAGAATAAATATTAACCCCTCCCTTCCCACGTGACCTGCACTGATGAGAAGCATTCATCTGTAACTGAACCACTCTTGCAGTCACTCTGG
This sequence comes from Melopsittacus undulatus, assembly GCF_012275295.1. Classification (NCBI taxonomy): domain Eukaryota; kingdom Metazoa; phylum Chordata; class Aves; order Psittaciformes; family Psittaculidae; genus Melopsittacus; species Melopsittacus undulatus. The sequence continues at coordinate 19,599,660 of NC_047527.1, forward strand.
AAAGCAGCTAATCAGTATGATCTGTGCTAGTACACACTGTGGGAATAATTTACATTCTTATTTTTATTTCAAACATTCTTGATAGTACTAGAGCTAAGAAATAGCCATGGCTTCCTCATATATTTCCAAGAAAAGGTCTAAACAGTGCTCTGAGAAGACCACAAATTCCAGTGGCAGTTTTCAATAGAGGATGAGGGCTGCCTCCAGATGAGAAAGGGACCACGGAAACTAAAAATTATTTATGGATTTCACTGTATTCTGGTGGAGACAGTACAAATGGGCATACCCTGTGCACCATGTTAGAAACAGCCATGAAGGATACAAACTCTTTCTTCATTGTATTCTGATGTTGCTTAAGTAAAGAGGTTCTTCTGTAAAGGTGAATTGAGGCCAATACCAACTATTAAAAACAAGAAGTGCAATTGGCTTTGTGAAATATAAGGCCAAAATCCTGGAATGACTTCTGGACATGAAAACACAGTGTATTTGATTGCACTGGTTTTTTTCTTGGTAGATTACCTACACAGCATACTTTGCCATATACAGTCTCAAATCCCAATTGTTTTCTACATGTGTTTGAGATTTTCCTCATACAAATACAGTATTTTGTATCTTCTCTTACCCATTAGCTAATGTATGAGACTTCCAGAACTAAAATACATTACCAGAACAATTTGACTTAAACAATTCTCATGCTCCATATTTCACAAGTAAGGAACTGCAGCACACAGTTACTTTAAGTCATTTGCATTTCCTAAATTAAGCTTGCATTTCCTAAATTATTAAACTATATTTCCTGGGGTGACGGTTGGACAAAATGATCTCAAAGGTCTTTTTCAACTTAGTGTTCTATGATTCTATATTTCAAACATACAGAGTACCCATAAAACAGCTATAGCCAAGAAAGGGTGAAAGAGAAACTTTGGGTGTACCTTGAATGGTCTGTTCAATTAATTTTGCCTTTATTTGTCAACATTCTTGAATCATCTTATTAAACAATATTACTTGAAATCTGTTTATGAACCCTTTCTGCTCTTTAATTGTTTTATAAATAACTGGCTGTGGAAGTAAATACCATAGAAAACTAGAAATCTATATTTTGTGAAGCAGGTCACAGGTTGCTTAGGGTTTCCCAGCAAAGTGCATCCTGAGCTCACCTACTCCAGGACCAGCTTCCCTTCTTCAGAGGGAAGTTAGAAAATGGAGTATGCAGCTCAGGTCTAGAAAATGTTCAAGCTGAACATCACTGTGACACAAAAACTGTATGTTCTACTGCAAAGCATTCATAGGTCTGACAACAACAAAAAATCTGAAGCATTGCTAAATTGAAATTAACTTTCAAATTCAAGACAGTCCTCACCACTTTCTTCACAGCTCATTTATGCTCATGCTTAAGATGCCAGCTGGCATTCAGACTGTTAGGAAAAGTTTAGGGGATGAGCTATTGAGACACAGTCAATCTTGGTAAGTAAGGCTTTTCATTTCCCCTCTACAAGTACATATTCCTTTTTCTTAAGCAATCACATGCAAGCAATTCAAATGTAATCCTTTTCCTGAACCCCAGCAATAAAGTATATATCCTACTCTCTGCAGAGCTGCACTTTGCCTGACTACTACCTAAGCGTCTGCCAAATATAATAAACACTTACAGTGCAGGTATACCATTAGATTTTTCTGCCACAATGGCTTGATTAAATTGACCTCTTGTTATTCAGAAGGCTGAACAGACATCTGGAATAACATGGTGGCATGGTACATTTGTGCTTTTTACATTGAAAATATTTCAATCTTCTGAAAATTGTTACACAGAAAATAGAACTGTAATCTATTTATGTTTGAAGTTTGTGTGTTGGTTTTTAATGATTATTTTTAAATACCCTGCACTGAAATAAAACCAAAATATCATCCATCAGATAAATCATCATAGGTAAGTAACTTTTATGCTTCATGTTTAAACTAGATTATTTGATTAGAAAGAAAACATTCACAACTGCTAAATTTGGAAAATAGCAATACTTTGTGTTCACATACTACGTTATGCCTGAGAAATAATCTTTTTTGTAAACATGTCCAGTGCTCATGGCTGAACCCATGAGATCTCATCAGTGTGTCAGTGATTATATTCCCTAAAGCCAAGCTTGTCTATATAGTATATCCTATATCTACATCTGCACATCACATCACCCAGTTATACTGCCCTGCTGAATCTGAACTTAAATTTCCTGAATGAAGAGTCTTTGTGGGGAGATACTGGGTGGGTCTTAGTAAGCATCTGTTGTGCATCAGAGTAGTGAAGAAAGGGACCATTTTTCTTATGAGTTCCCACAATTTGCAGGAATATCACCTAAAAATTTTCAAACTGCATTACCTCTTAGACCTTCTTCTAAACAGAGGCCAGGATAAGTGTCACATCTCTTTTGTCTCAACGAGAAGCATCACAGATGTCTCTGTAAAAAGATTACAAAAAATACTTGAGAAATCTCTTAAGAGGCAAAAGAATGTTTCCAGTGGTGCTTTCAGAGAACCAGGGACCAACAGCTGAAAAAGATTGTGCATGAATATTCACACACCTGATAAATGAGAAAACAGTCCCTTAGAGCACAACTTTTACTGACAAGAGCACAATTCTGAATGTATAAAAAGCATTTCATCCACCTTTCAGGGAAGGCAATGGTCTCCTTGCTGAGGTGTCCCCTTCACCTCCACCCGTAAGAGCCCAGGTAAAAGATAAATCTTGTGTAGACCAAACACTGGTCACAGAATCCCAAGGGTTGGAAAGGACCTCAAAAGATCATCTAGTCCACCCCCCCCTGCAAGAGCAGTGTAACCTAGAGTATATCACACAGGAACTTGTTCAGGAATATCTCCAACGTAGGAGACTCCACAACCCCCCTGGGCAACCTGTTCCAGTGCTCTGTCACTCTTACAGTAAAGAAGTTCTTCCTGATGTTAACGTGGAACCTCCTATGCTCCAGTTTACACCCATTGCCCTTTGTCCTATCACTGGATATCACTGAAAAAAGCCTAGCTCCATCATCCTGACACCCACCATTTACATATTTGTAAACACTGATCATGCTCTTCTTATACTCAACAGTCATCTGCTTAGTAGAAGACATGAACTGTTGTCTGGAGAGGAGTTTCAGCTGTCATATGCATTTCAGATAAGGGGGGAGTCGGCGAATGATGTGAAACAAGGGGAACACAAAATCACAAAATGGAATATATAAACATTTAGAATTAGTTTTAAGCAATGTTAAGTTTGATGGCTTTGTAACAGTAGCAATGGAAAATTACTGAGGTGCATGGTACATAGAAAAAAAATAGAGTACAACTAGAGAACATACTGGCACAAGATAAATTGGTACAGTTGATGTAGTTTTAAGAAAAACAGTCTAGAAGAACAGGACATAGGGATAAGGAATATCTGGGAATAGCAGGTGTCCAGGATGGGCTACGGTTAAACTAACTGACAAGTAGGAGGATAGGAGGATTATTATGTCTCTGGTGCTAATGAACCAATTAAACTGTTATAAGCATCTACTGCATGTGCTTCAAAGGCTGCCAGAAGTGATGAAGACTGTTGGAAGAAGTAAACGCCCCTCAGAGGCCACCACCACAATTCTGTACGCATGCGGGGAGCTTTCTGGAAAATGATGTAATCCATATGTAGCCTCATGAATATGTATGTAAGCCCAGGGACTATATAAGGATGACTTGTGTAGCAATAGGGAGACAAACGTTAGGAGGAGTTATCCCCCGTGTCTCCCGGTGCCGCAATAAAGAATACCTGCTTGTCAGCTTGAAAACTTTGTTGGCAAGTTTGTTCCTGGAGTCTTCTCAGAATCAATTGTGATTGCTTTAATGGTAACATTTCTATAAGGAACTGGCCTTTCAAATGTTGCAGATTATTAAAAAAAAAACAGATGCATATATGATGGTAGTTGGCTTTAACCCAAAATAGGTGTAAACACAAGCTCTTTAATTGCTTTAAAATTATCATAGTAGTTGAGCTTTTATGAAGATGGTGATATGATATATGATGATTTAGACAAGTGCAGTTTCTGGGACACATTCTGTTCTCAGTGGAATTGGAAAAACCATGGAAGTAGCATAAATTACCTAATTTCTTCTTGTGGAATTCAAAGGAAAATCTAGTTTGATTAATGCTAAATGAACAACATGACTACTTACTGCATCTATTTTCAGGGAAAAATTGCTAGATCTGTATTTATTCATTTGTAATATAAATGTGGGTGGACAGATCTTCATTGTAATCCTAGTAACTTGTGTGGAGGCTAGCCTGGTTTTAGTTTTGCTGCATGCCTATTAGGTGAGCAAAACTCTGGAATAGCTGTTTCAGAGTAAATTTAGATATGTTAAAAATAGAATTTGCTTTTTGATGAGCAGGTGGTACAAAAAGAAAACCCAAATCAATTCATTGTTAAAGGTCTGAAAGAATATCAAGAAAGCACTCGGAGAAAAATCATTTCATCCTCACTGAGCCTTCAGAAACAAAAGTGCCTGTCTCCCAAAAAGCACTTCTATATTTTCTGAGATGGGGTTTGGGATACTGTGACAAAGAGGCTGAGGTCCTAGTTTGAATTTAAATTCAAACTTCTCCAAGTTTAGAAATGTTCAGAGCTGAAAGTTTTGCTCACATCACTGCAAGTTTGCATTTTTCTTACATACACGTTTCAGCCAAATTGAAACTGAATGGCACTGGAGGGATATAGTGCAGAGACGATTACCTGATTTAGAAGACAATTAAAATCTGCTTCACTGGGACTTCTCCCATTTGTTACAGCTAACACAGGAATTCATTTCATGTGAGATTGGACGTAACTTTAAACTCCAAGCCCATGATGATCAGGGCAAAATCTGGTGGAGAAATGGACCAAGGGGAATCTCGTAGAGTTCAGCAAAGAGAAGCACAAAGTCCTGCCCTGGGAAGGAACAACCCTAGGCACAGGAACAAATTGCCCACAGCAGCTGTGGGTTCTCTAGCTTGAAGATAATCAAAACCCAGCACAGCCCCAAGCAAGGTGTCATAGCTGACTCTGTTTGAGCAAGGGTGGGGCTAGACTGGGTGATTTCCAGAGATGCCACCAGCCTCAGGCATTCTGTGACATTACCTTTGCTGGGACATGGCTCTACTCTTCTATGATTGTGAGGAGTTAGTTGCTCCTATTCTACAGCCACTGGTATCACATACAAAAGAAGCTGTTTGTATTGTATGTAAATATAGCAGAACCTGTATAAAGGTCACAAAGACATATTCTCTTTTATCTACTTGTAGACACTGCAACTGGAGTGAGCGATTCCATAATTCATTTCAATGGGAGTTTTGTTAGCATTAGATGTAGGTTCTAAATGCCTGACCTGCATTTTTATGGGTGATTTGTTAGTGACAGTGGGTAATCCTGCAGAGAGAAAAGGTTTTGATACTCAGCAGAGTGCTAACTTCACCTCATCTCCATTTCTAAGAGAACTTTAGATAGCAGGGTAATTTGTGTTTTCGGAATGCTGCATTTTGCATCAAACTGTTTACTATAATGAAACAAGTAATTTATTGTTATCTGAACCTGCATCACATCTCTCACTTCTCTGTTGTTTTTAACATCAGTAGAAGATGCTTGAACTGTGCTTCACACCAGTGATGCATCCACAACAGGATCTGCTACAGCCCAGAGAAATAATTCATGAGTGTCACTGGACAAAGTTGTAAAACATTTCATTTTTTTTCTTTTTAACCTTATATGATGATAAGAAAGGCTTGGGATTTGTTGTTTGGGAAAGAAAACGGGTATTTTCTTGCCTAAAAATGAATCCTACTGTAACCTTTCTGGTTATTGGTAGTAATCATGTTTGCCATAATCTTAAGGCAAACACAAAAGGTAATATTACCACTTAACCATAATATGTAGTTGGCAAGTATACACAGCAGTTTAATTTCAGGAAGGTATAACAGATATCTGCAAGCTGAATGCTTTACTTAGTATTATTTTTGCATTGCCAATATTATTTTTGTATTAGCAAATCTAATATAACAGACATAAACTAGGATGTATTTTGATGTTGGAGGAAAAAAAAGCACAGAAGGTTATTGGTGAGGAAGGTTCTTGCAGAGCAGAGACAGTTTGTTTTGTGAAGTGGCTGTCACAGAGTAACAGTCGATCCTCTAATACAGTAAGGTTCCAATAAGTGAAATCATGTCAACATCTCTTACATAATTATTTAGTTCCACAACTTAAATGAAAGCTTTGAATGTATGTTAGTGATCCTACAGATTTCAGTAACATTGTAGCATGTTAACATGCTAAAAACTCCTGCAAACTTTGCCAACTCTTTTATTTTTTAACCTAATACAAAAATTATCTACCAAGAAAAGACAGTTCTCATAAAAGGAAACTGATGTCTGATATAATTTACAAAAGCATACTGCATACCAAATTTTTTAGCACTGAAGATAAGCCTCAGTTGCTGATAGACCAGCATTTTCCTAATGTCTGCTTAGTGTAAAACCACAGAAATTACCATGAGGACAGAATCCCCACATCCCTTCCCCACATGATAACCCTTAAAGTTCCTCTTGTCTCTTTCTCTCTCTGCAGTCCAATGGCTTTCTCTGTTTGACAGAGTAACACAGGTGGGAGGAGAGAAACAGCAAATACTTATTTCTTTCTGCCCCTGTAGCTGCCCTCATGCAAGGCTTGGTATTGTCCTGACAGTCCTAAGAGCTGGTTAGACCTTGGCTGCTGAGGAGCACAGTGAATCCAGGCCACACTTCGTGGATGAAAACTAGGTTACTATATAAACAGTGAGCACTAAAATTATCAATAGTGTCATTCAAAGTGCATGTCCAACGCATTCTTTGATGGAGTTCTCCCACAAGGAAATCTTTCTAAGCAAAAGCAGAAACTGACCAAGGCTCTGGGTATGGTGCTTAGCACTTACATAAAGTTTCAGAACATGAGAAGGGATATAAAGGCCCTAACAAAAGGACTTAGCTGGACGAGATGAGTGCATGTAAACCCTTTTTTTTTTTTTTTTCAAGACGAGAGTGCTTCCAGGTTTCCAGCAGTGGTAGATGGCACAGTCTGGTACTTTTCACAGTATGGACAGATGTCCAAGCTGTGGGGAAGAGGTCTGAAAGACGGAGATACAGGACATGGGACAAGCCATTGGTATATCTATTTTCCCTCAGTAGTTCTTGTGCTAAACTATGCTTCTTCCCTTGTAGGTATCCCTTCTCCTTCACTAAGATCCAAATTGTGCTTTTGCAGTAACAAGAGAGTGAAATATCTCATTGATCTATTTCTATGTGTCTTTGAGGCATAATATGAAAGGTAACAAAGAAAATACCCACTATTTTGAAAACCTCCTAAGAAAAATAAATACAGTTCTTACTCTTGCACCTCCCAACAGGTAGCTCTTTGCCCTTTAGATATTTAATCCTTTAAAATCAATCTTGTTTTTCTTATAAATCAAATGAGCGAGTTAGCCTGGGAGGGAGCAAGCTGTGCGGTGTCAGCTGACCAGCAACTGGTGTTCATGTTCTTGTGATATACTTGAAAAGATTGCTCCTCTTCTACCCAGTGCTGCTCCAACAGAGAGCAGCTCTGGTTCTGCTGGCCTCTAGAAGTGCCAAAGAACAGCTGCCAGAGCAGCTGTCCCAGGCCCAGGCAGGTTCCTGGCACTGCTGGAGACCTTATTCACCTGGCTGAGCCACAAGAGACCTGCCAGACTAAGGATGTGGGAAATGAGCCGTGGCGAGGGCATGCAGGGTAACCCTGGGCACACGTGGCTGCATCACAGCACCCTGTACCTCTCTTCTGGTGTGTACAATGCCCTGCTGTGAGTTGGGCTTTTGGTTTTAAGGGAGTGGGAGGGGAAGGACTTTTAGATTAATCTTCTTTTTTAATCTAATTTACATCTGCAGCAGAGTTGCCTTCCTTTGGTCTAGAAAAGAGTTCAAGGATCCAACTAAACAGATTTTTTATTTTTCCAAATTCTTCTTACTTTTTGTGTTGGATGACATCATTTGAGGGGCTTTTCTATTCTGCTTTGAAAACTTGTGGCACTAAACCAACATGTTCTCTTCCCTTTGCATACTTACCCTAATACAGCAACATCAATCATAAGCTGAGATGGCTTCTCTCTAAAACAGTTTTCTTCCTTGATCAGTCTTTGAACCTACAAGTCTTTTATTAGATTCCATAAATGTATCTCCTGGGGTTAGTTTCATCAGAATTAGCATGAGATCAAAAATGTCAAAGCATCAAAGGAGCAGTCTGTTCTCCCTCAAGCCAAATGCCAATGTAATTGGCCCACTGCTATTTTCCCCATACCCTTTAAGACTAAAGTTGCAAAGGGTTTACCAGGGCTTCCTTAAAAAAGGGTGAGCAAACAAATTGAAGGTGAATCCTCCCTAGTGACTGAATAAGTCAGACATGCAGAGACACTATTTTAGGGCTACATAGACTTCAAGCTGTATTACCACTTCATATTTCAGCTTCTCCATCTACAATCATTGAGGCTCACACTTCAGACAGGACTGGGAGTGGCAAGGCTGCTTTTGGCACTACATAGATTGAGGACTGTGGTTTGGACAGTCTGCTCTGCATCAGCTGGTCACAACTACAGAACAGAACTTCTGACATGCAGAAATTTGTCTTGCTAAAGCAAGGAAATGGTTAGTGGATGTGAAAATCCAAGGAGAAAATTTTTTATGACAGATGGGCTTTCAAAACAGTAGCAAAGCTGTTGATCCTGAAGTGATTGCTTTTATATGCCGCCATCACTGCAAGATCACATGAACCTGGCATTAGATACAATAACGCCTGGAACTGGGAAAGCTGAGATGAGAACTCCTTCTGAAGGTGTTTCCAGCTTTATCCAGTTCTACTCATCACACCTGTGGCTTTTCATGCCCAGCACCCTATCCAGAAGTTTGAAAGGAACATGGTTGTTCACAGCTATATGCACCTGCAGGCAAAACTGAGTGGTATGGAGCTATTGTTTTTATTGATAGTGCTGTCTATGAGGCTCTTGCCAGGCTGAGATGTTTGAGTCATGTGAATACTGCAGACCTGTGCTTTCTATGGGCTCGCTCATTGGCTGCCCCACAGGCAAATGGCCAGCAGCTGCCTCACCCCACCTCACTGGTGATTACCACCCTCTCCAATACTCCAGCTCAGGTGGCTCCTTTCACCTGCTTCCACCCTGAGCCAGGCGCCTTGAATCAAGATGGATTAAACAGTTACAAACCTCTAAATAATGAAACACAAAAAGGCCAACAGAAAAGAAAACAAGACATTTATAAAACCAACTAAGCTGGCAGGTGGCAAAAATGAGTGCATGGGCAATTGAGTTGGTAGGTTGGACAAGAACCTTGGCCCAGGACCTGTGCAAAGCAGCTGAAAACAGAAAAGGGAGAAAGCAATTTTGTGAGGACAGTTAAATTTAGCAGTAAATGAACATATCCTCATCCTCCATGCACCAAAACGTGCCAGTTACCTATGCAATGAGGATTAAAGGGTCTGCCTGTTACTTCTTCAACAAAGAATTTGTCTAATCACCTTATTCAGCTGCTTGATTCAACTTTTTAACCTAGTTTAGGTTTTTGCCTCGTTTGGACATGCTCATCTCTCTGTGTATGTCTTTTACATAACAGATGTGTGTCTGTGTATTATTAAGAAAACCATGTATTTAGAAGTTGAAACTGTCAGAATTATTTCTTTTCATCCCAGCTCAAAAGCTCATCTCACACTTCCAGTCACAATTCATTCATCTTGTGCCTCCATGTCACAAACAAACTTTAGAGTGCATATTTCCTGCCCACCTCCCTGACCTCTGCTCTGTTACATTCCATACATGAGCGCAACCAATATTATTTTGGTTCATTTTGCTGTGGCCCTAAGGGGTCTCAGATGGGGTCTGGATTCAAAGCACTGTCAGCAAGCTACGGGAAGACTTCAGACAAAAGGACCAGGCATGTTCATAGGCTTAAACAGCTGAAGCTTGGCTATCTGACTTACCTCTAATGTACAACATGGTCACACGCATTTGTTCTGTGCAGTGCTTGCTGTGACAGCTCCTGGCAGCACAGCGCGGGGCCATGAAGGTGACCTGGAGGTGGAAAGAGTTATGATTTCCTTCCTCATTGTCAGCCTTGGGGAAAATGAGACCGTCAGGAGCCAGAATCTTTGCACTGGCAGTATTCAGCATTTGGGAGTGGTCTTCCAAGGATTTTGTCTCATCAGTATTTTAGCCCTTCTCAACAGGCTTCCTGGGATGTGCAGTGGTTTTGTTGATGCCTTGCAACTACTGCCTTCTGCAGCCATCAGGGTACCCATACTGCATTCTCCAGATTAAAATTCTGTTTTTCCTTATCTTCTTTGCCCCCTCAGTGAGATTATCCAAAAACACCCTTCTTCCATTGTACTCACCATGGAATTTTCTTTATCCAGGTTTTCCAGGCTGTTCAGACCACCACCTCAGGTCCACCTTTTTAGAGTGAATTCTGATTCATAGTTTATGTACATTCAGAGCAATGAATTAGCCTGCCTCCACCTCGACAGTGGTTATGGCTTTGATTTAACATTTTAATTTCTTCATCAGGCTTTTTTTTTTGTTTGTGTTTGTTTTGATTTTTTTTTTTGTTTTTACCTTCTGCATTTCTCAGTGGTGCAGCATTTATTGTACAAGGGAGCAATCACCTCAAATGTCCTCTCGGATTGTGTTTGGAATGTGACTACTACATTCCTGTTGGCAGTGTCAGAAAATGAATGTAGTTAATAGTTATTAGGTAGAAATGAGAGACTTGGAAAGCTAGCAGTGTGGATCCACAGCAAGTATCAGTGATATAGTTTTATGGTTATTTGTAGCAATGAAATTATATCAGAACCCGAGAGTTATTACAAGTAATTCAAGACAGACAGATATCAGCTTGTACCAATTGACTTTACTGCTTGCATTAGGCATGTCCACCTGATTTATGGTTACAATGAGAAAAATCACCATCGTGTAAAAACAATCAGATGGCAATGTGAAAGATTGCATCACAATTGTGTGAACATTCTGATATGAATGGGGACTCACAACAGCCTTTCAAAGTCTGAATTTTAGGATACAGACAAATAAATGAGACAGACAGTGATGTGGCCACAGCACTAGTTCTGAGCACTACATGTTGATGGGATGTCTTGTGAATAAGGAAATCTTTCTTGAAAAGACAAAAAGTTGAATGCAAACCCCACCAGGCAATCAGTACGCAGGGAGTTGGGGAGGAATCAGCTCTTCTAAATACTGGGCCTTCATGTGGAGCAATTTTACTTTTTGTATCTTAAAGCCAGGAAATATTTGAATACCTTTTGTTAGGCTACTCATCTCCACTCAACAGATCCAAAGATTTACTCACTGACTCCAGCTGACCAGGATTAGCAGATTCAAACCATTTAACTGAGGTGCTCTGATTTCTGCTGAGTTCTGGGTATCAAAGGCTCACTAAAGATGGATCCTCTTTGCACAGGTAATCTAAGAAATAACCAATAAACCCACAAAAACTTAAAAGCAGAACTAGGAAAGAGTCTAAGTTCAAGGAAACTTTTTAGCAATAGGAGTTTACCTGTTCTATTATCACCTTGAACACGTGTGGATATAATCTGAAGGTAATACAAATAAACACTGGGTCAGAAAACAGGTTTAAATAGTTTATTCCTGTTACAACTTAAACATAGGTGTAGGTAAAGCTCACAGCTGGGATTAGGCCAGCATTGTGAAAACTGCTTTCAGAGACAGGAGATAGATTTCTGTCTGGCCAAAGTGTTTGTATTGACAAATTAAAAAATGGGTGCAATAAAGAAAGTGAAGGGAAAAAAAGTAAAATAGTGTGTGAAGTTATGGGAAAACATTGTTCCTGAGCCTATCTATGTGAGCAGCTATCTTATGAAATACTATTTTTAACAAATATATAAGAAATCAAATATCAGTAATTTATATTTGCTACCCATCAGGCGAGTGTTAAGTTTTACTTTCAGAGTGTGATGGTATAACTTTGGAGTTTAGCACATGTTAGAGTTGCCAAGAGCTCCAGTGAGGTGAGTAAAATGCATAGAAAATGGAGTAACTCTGTACCCACAGATAAACATGATGTGCTTGTTTTGAACTTATAAAAATGGGACCAGTCAACCAGATAGAAAATTTATAAAGAGAAAATGCTACCAGGTATGTTCTGTCATGTAAAGCAATTGGACTAGCCAGTGGGAAGAATATAATGCAGCATGGCAGGCTTTAATTTACCTCTGGAATATATCAGGTACCCTCAGCATTTCCAGATCAGAAATGTTTTGTGATAAGGCTCTTCCCTTTTGGCACTGCTTTTGCACTACATATTCTCTTTAACCCTCATATTCTCCTTTACTTTCTCATGGTCTAAACACATCCCTAGAGTTCAGCAACTGTAAATTACACAACCTGTGGCTTTTGGACCAACTTCACCTAAAAGTTTTCATCTATGCATGTGGACCTTTCAGAATTAGCTTATTTCAATCCAGATGCAATTTCTTAGTTCTTTAAACCAATTTTGTAGAATGGATAAGTTTTTTTTATTTGCCACCAAGAAGGTCAAAAAGTACCACCTATCCCAAAAATTGTGGAGTCTTAGATATATTGGTGTGATACTTTCTAACAAATGTTTAATTAATAATCATGAATGATTTGTCTGCTTTAGTCACACTGTATTTGTAATGCTTTTTCTCCTTCAAAAGTCTTCTTACCCAAAGTATTTCCTATAGGACCAATTTTAGCCCTACTGAAATTAATGTATAACACCTGTTACCTTTGTTGAGAGTGAGAATTAGCACAATTTTAAGCACTCTTCTTCTGCATTTAAAGTCCAGCTAGCCACTGATTTTGCTATTGGATCGTATGTACCTACACTTAGAAATGAAAAAAAGGACAAATTTAGTTTCAAAGTACACAGAAATGGGGTTGCTAACATTCAGTGGTATTTTATACTCTCCTACTAGACTCCAGATGGCTGCTGGGCTGAAATAGCCTCTTTTATGTATTTTGTTCTGCATTGTTTCTTTGGCTGATTCAGGAACTAAATTACATACAACTGTTTGCATGACTATTCAGGTCATGGTTTTGCTTTCAAATTTGTAGGATGAAAAATGTTTCAATAGTTCACTTTTATAGTATGAATTTTTAAATGAGAACACCAAGAGATGGAACAATTGCTACTGAAGGGCATTAATTGTGCAATTGTTCAAATACTACTATAACATAAATTATTGAACAACATTTCTATATTCAATTAGTGGAGCAAACTGTTGCTCTATTTAAATGAATGCTATTGTTTTTCATATAAGACCACTGAAGACATAAAGAATCATGCCAGTGGTGTTATGAAGTAGATTGTTCCAATGACTTTGACATATGGAAGTACTATCAGAGAAGTAAGTCTTCAGGAGCTCAAGTAGAGAGAACAGTCTTTCTGGTTTCAGACCTTCACATTTTTAGTTCATATGGTTGTCTTAGACTTAGTTGTACTAGTGACCTGTCAGCAAAGACTCCTTTGAAGTGGAGGCATCCTTTGTACTAATTTTCTCTTTGAACACTTTGCTGCTATTGAAGAGGTGGCAACGTTTACCTAGTTCTAAGAGCTTCTCTTCCCAGCTTGTAAGCTCTAAATCCTCCTAGAAAAACAAGGTAAAACAAACTTAAAGAAATGACTGTCAAACTTCTCCAATGATCTGGAATTTTATTCCATCCATATACATGCATAGTAACAACATTTGTTGAGAAATTATTTCTATCAGAAGTAGAACATTATCTTTGTGATCACCAGTTGCAGTATTGCTACTCTTATATTTAAATATATCTTATATATGAATTAGATTCATAATTGCAGCATTGAGTTTAGGGTTTTGTTTTAGACTGTGCCTTTCAAAAGATAAAACTGATTGATATGACCTCATTACTTACAATACTGCTTCCAGTAATTTTGTTCATTCTTTATAAAGTATTGCATTTAACAGCAAAGGTTTAAAAATTGAGACAGAGATGCATCAGCAAAAGAAAATACAAGTACTATACAAGAAAAAAAAATGCCATCTTCATTTAACGTACGTTTCAGATTAAGAAAGTGGACAGAAACATACTGCTACATACAAATGCAAAGCCTAATGACTAAGGTACTGTATCTGCTAAAATATAAAGTGCAAACTGAGCCCAATTGTTCAAAAAATTGAAATTTTAAGGCGAACTCTACAGCATAGTTGAAACTTCTTTGCAAGTTATATTTTAGCATATACATATATCTGCAACAGCATATAAGAAAAAAAATCAGGATACACAAGTGCTTTTGAAGCTATTTCTAAAATGCTCTTCTGTATTGTTTGCGACTATTTTCTTTAAAATCTACTATACAGTGCAAACCATATGTGCTACACAATAACTATACAATAACATTACAAATGACTTTAATATAAAGTTTTTAAATAAAAAATAACATAACTACAGCTATGAATACTGCTGGTAAAATAAATTAATATTTTTGAAAATGGCACCAATAATACACTTTACTAATGGACTGTAATGAAATTACACCTTTAAGTCTTCAACTTGGCAATAGTGAAATCTCCTGATTGTCCAGATGTAATTCAAACAGCTTTCTTTAGACTGTATGGAACAATATGCTAAACACAGGTACCAAAGGTGACTGATTGTTTCATTTGACATGTTCTGCTGCATGTGACGAGCAATAAAACTTCTTATGAGTTATAAAGTTCGAAAGATTGTTGAACTGGATGTCACACAGTCGGCAATACTTTCCACTGGTTGAGGCCTGGGTAGAACCATTCACGCCTTTAGCTATACTAGACAACTGTTCCTCTGCTGTAGGAATTGTTGGAGAGACATTTTCATTTGCAGTTAAGGGATTCTCAGAGATCCAAGAAGGAGACTTGTGCCCATCTTCATGCGGAGGATTCTGGGAAATGTTCTCTTGCTGTGGGTTTGCAGCAGGTCTTTCCTCCTGTTTTAGTCCCCCATTAACTATTACCATGCCTCGGTTTTTTGGCAATAGTGGAAGAGACTCTTTCTTCTGCACAGCACATCCATTTGAAGGCACCTGGCCTTTAGGAGATTCACTTTCTGTATTTGTGCTTTGATCTAAATCAGTATTGTGAATGACAAGAGAACCAGAAATGTAATCACTTGGCTTTATTCCATAATATGGAGAAAGCTGATCTGCTCCTTTAGCTTTCTTTATTGCTCCAGGGTAAAGGCATTGTGGAAGAAACAAATGTTTGTTTTCTTCTTTTGTAGAAATAAGCTGGGCCGCTTCACTAAAGACTTTTAGTCCTTGAAGTGTTGCTAAGTGTGTGGAAAACAAGTTTCCATTAGGAGAAGACTGTTTTGAGTTTCCATTTTTCTCACATTTAATTATGTTTCTCTCGTAACTGACATCTGGGCTGTTTCTTTCACTTTCTGGGTTTTGAAACACCTTACTGTCAAGTTGTCCCAGGTCGTTACGCTGGTGGGCAGTGACAGGGCAAAAATTCTGCTTGTGAGCCAGG
Source organism: Melopsittacus undulatus (assembly GCF_012275295.1). Classification (NCBI taxonomy): domain Eukaryota; kingdom Metazoa; phylum Chordata; class Aves; order Psittaciformes; family Psittaculidae; genus Melopsittacus; species Melopsittacus undulatus. Next base: position 19,615,247 of record NC_047527.1, read on the forward strand.
TAATTCTCTACCTTGTTAAAACTGATCTTGCATACTGTGCATTCATGGTAGTCCAGCAGCCTTTTGGGAGAAGTGGATGTCCTCTCTGATGGGGGTAAGCACTTTTTACTGAGATCTATTGGCACATCCATCTCCAAGCAAGACACAGTGGAGTGGGGAGTATCACACTTTGAAACTGGAACACACTTGTTAATAGACAGTGAAGTTTCCAGATGTTTTGAGACTATTCCTGGAAAGATATCACATCGTGGATGGTAACATTCTCCAAGTCCCTCTGTAGACTCTTGAGTAGATGTACAAGGATTGCCAAGATTGGCCACTTCTAGAAATCGCTGTTGAACTAGTGGTGGCCTTTGCTCTTGCTCTGGTAGGCACATCTCATACATCTTCCTTCGCTTCCTAGTACGCATTGTTCTCTGCATGGCAGGCACTTTGTTGGAAGCGGACCTCTTCAGTGGGGGATCATGCCGAGTGGCACAGTAATACTGCTTGTGGACCATGTATGTTTCATGTCTGCTGAAAGTAATATTGCAAGCTTCACACGTGGTCTTGTTAGGATCACTCTCCCCTTCTACTAAAGGAGCATTGGGATTCTTCAGATCAGAAGGTTTTCCATTTATCTTATCATCACCATTACTTGCAGTTGACAACTTCTTAGATTGTGCTGTAAAGTCTTTTTCATGACTTTTATTGTTTGGCCCAATCAAATCTAAAACATTGGAAGAATTTATGCAAGATGTCTGCAGAAGTTGATTCTCTGGATCTGACGTGTGGGGACCTGAATTCAGGATGTTTATAGAGCTTTGACCGTTACTGGGACTTGCAGCTTCTGATATTTTTTCTGGAACACTGGAAAAATCTGGTGACTTTGCCATCTGCTGCCATCGGCTGCTGCAGTAATGCTTTTTGTGTACCAAGTAGTTGTCCAAATTATTGAATGTTATGTTACACTCAAAACATGTAGCCCCTTTGGGCATCAGAGGACTGTAAATTACAGGAGGGTAATTGCTACTTCCATGCCTTAGTCTTCGATGGACCAGTTCAGACATTTTGGCTAATATCTCTGAAGCCTGAGGAACCACAGTGATGTCTTGGGGAAAAGCAAACTGGGAAAGAAAAGGTCCCATTGGGAAAGAAGGACCAATATTAGGCTGAACTGGCGATGAAGCAAGTCTTGGACTGGATGGTTCAGATTTTATTTTAGTGTATGAGAAACTCTGCTTATTCGTTGCAGGCTGGGTTTCTGGCCTCTGGTTTGGAAGGAAAAGTGGAGCCTTTTTTTCACATTTATCAAGCTCTGTATCAGAACTTGCATCTTTAGTCTGCATGGTCTTTTGGCTCTGGGGAACATCATTTCTGCTCAGCAAGTCCGTTGCTGGCTGTAAACCTTCTTCATTTCCACTTGGAGAGTGTTCGACGTCACTTTCTCTCTGAATTTTGTTGCCAGAGACGTGTAACTCTTGGTGCTGCAGTAGCTCCCTCTGAGTTTGGAAGCCAAAATGGCAGTGATTGCATCTAAAGGCAGCTTGAGTAAGATGCGAGAACAGGTGCTGATGAAAGTTAATCACTGAGTCTGCAGTGTAAGTACAAACTGTGCATTTCAGACTAGCACCGGGAGGGAGAAATTCTTCCATTTTCACTCCTATAGAAAAAACAAGTAAAATAAAAAATAAAGTGACCATTTTGCCCTTTGTGAAGTACACTGGAAAATCAGTTGGACAGAAGGAACAGTGAGAACAACAAATTTTCTTCTGATGGGATAGTATTAGTCATCCTGCAAATACTTGAAGTGATTCAGAATTTCCTCAAACTGTTACAGGATATTCCCAGACTTCTGCTCTCCTTTGGAGAGCCTTAGTATCTGCATGCATTTAGCAGAGATGAAAGAACAAACATGGGAAAGAATAAAAATAGACTGGATTTATTCTAAATGAAAAGGTCTTAGAAGTTACAATTTTAACTAAAGGAGACATAATGTTCCCCACACACAATCACTTGAAATTTTGAATGCCCAGGAAGCACATCAAGGTCAAGAGGGTCAAGATTATGATGTGGCTTGAGGTACAGCCCTCAAACTTAGAGTGCCTGAAAGCCACAGACAGAGCAGAAGGAGCACTTTGAGCATTATTGATGCTCAGCTCTTTGCCTGCATGACTTGGTTGTAGTGTCGGAACAAGATACAGATCTATCCTCGTCAGAAAGGACTGATGAGTCGCATTCATTGTGAAGGGAGGAGGAAGAGTAAGATACGGCTTCACCAACATTTTATCTTACACATATAATGACCATAGACAACTTCTGCTGTAATAAACCACTTTTTCCTCGTGAAATCAGTATAGCTTTCCCTTTCAAGAACAGTACATTCAAAGACACCTTACAATCATGGCTGAAACACAGAAACATGTTTCATGGTATATTGAAACTGAAAATGCTTTAAAAAGAGATAAGATCAAATTTCTCTATTGCTGTAAGGCAGATTTTGATTACCTGTTAGACAATAAAAACTGAAAAAAATGTTGGTAGGGATGATATTCAGAATCTAAAATGGATATTTATTCTGTCTACACAGACACACACACATACCATGCCTTGATCATTAGGTTCATGGTAGTTGGACAATATAAAGCTGTAAGAATATTGTGGGTCAGTCTCTGAGAAGTCCCTCTGTTTTACCTGGAGGTCTTTGCTTCTCCCTTAGCATCAGTGACTCCCACAGTTGTGAGCAACATTTAAATTTGACCTATTCTTTGCCTCAGAGGCCTGAAGGGAGCTCAGGGGATACACAGCACTTTCATCAGTGCTTGTTCTCTGTCAAGCACTTTTTCACCAGGAGGCTATATGAAGCTTGAGCTCCTCCACTGCCATGAGACTGTGTTTCATATGTTCCCGCATCACGTTATCCTTTCAATACCTAAGTCAATGGTATGTCCTTAAATGCAAAGAGCTGAAGCAACCCTTTTATCCAATGGCCAATATTTCAGAATTTTCCTCTCCTTGGGGAGAAATGAATTTGTTATGTTCCAAAAGTACCTGGTCTTAATTACTAGGCTATAAAACATGCTGGGCTGCATTCACCTGCTCTTGTTGAAGCTGTTCCTACTGATCTGCTGTTTCACTGAATCATGAAATATTTGCTAGATAAGGGACAGATAATAACTTCATATTCAAAGTTAAGATCTGAAAGCACAGAAAGATCTGTTTTCTAAACAAATGGGTAAGTGTTGTCCGTGTTGTGTACCTATGAGCGTTTCTCAGCACTCTTCTACTCCTGCTAGGTACCACACTCCTCCAAGGAAATACAATGCCTTCTAGAGTTGTAATTGCTACCCAAGTATCAGAGAAATATTTTTCACTGCACCAAGTCCATAGAACAGATTCCTACTTCCTCAGGAGTTTTTACATTGCAGCCAAATAAACATGTTAGTGTCCTTTAGACTTCATTCATTTAACAGGAGGATCAGAACTCCTGCAGGGCCCTTGCCTTTTTCCAGACACAGCTTTGTACACTGTACAGCCCACATAACCTAACACTGTGGTCTTTCTTATTTGTAGGTTTTCTCTGCTATTGAAAGCTCCAATGCAGAATGTTCTGCATACTTGTGGTTGAGTCACCATCCCTGGAGGTATTTAAGACATGTAGATGTGGCACTTAAGGACATGGCTTAGTGGTGGACTTGGCAGTAGTAGGTTAACTGTTGATCTGAATGATCTTAAAGGTCTTTTCCAACCAAATCAATTCTATGATTTGATGATTCTAAATTGCTATCTCGATTTTATAAAGAGGAAAAAGAATATTGTTATAAAACATGAAGCTCTTATAAAACAAGTGTTTCGGGAAAAGCACACTATTCCATAGAATATTGGTTCCTGGACCTTAAAGCCTCCTGCCTAAGAAGCCTGCTCTAGGATCCTACTTCAGCAGGACTTGCTCTCTGAGGCTGTGTTTCTCTGCTGAGCATCAGAACAGGGTGGTAGAGAGTGTAGTCTAGCAGATTCATGTTTGGTGGATGGAATACTGAAACAATTGATTGAATTTCTCAGATACCTATAGTAGCAGCAATCTGTGCCTGATTCCTGAGCATACCTTCACCAGTAATGTTGCCTGTATGCATGTATACACATTTTAAGAGAGAGGCAGGATTCAAATGAGGATTAGTAGATAAGAGAAATGATACTGGCTACCTGGGAGAGGTGTTTAGTGTAGAAGACAGATCAGAAACTCTTGACATTTTGGTAGCATCTACATCCAACATTTGCATGTATACGGGGAGACATTGATTCACTGAATGCCTATAGTGAATAATTCTTCAAATAGCTAAATCTAGAAGATAATACAGGAAAATACATGGTACTTACCACTGTGAGAATTTAGGTGCATTTCCAGAGCTCTTGCATTAGAAAAACTTTTGGTGCACTGTGGAAAGGGGCAGACACTGGATATCTGCTGAGCACTCTCTTCGTTCTCCTCTGACAGCTGAGGCCCCTCTCTTTGCCTCCCACTGCAGTAATACATGAGATGGGCCTGCAGGTTCCGCTCGCTTCGATACCAAATGCCACAGGACTTGCAAGGGAATATGTCCTCTACAAGCAAATATAACCAGGTGCAGGTTAGCCATGGTGCACTCAGTGCCAGCCAATTAACACAGCTGGATTAATTCTCCTCACTTCCCCATTAAATACATGCTTATTTAATAAAAACAGAACCATGGGTGTATGAAAATGTCATTTTCAGGTGGGAGAATGAATATGACAGACAGTTGTTTCTTTCAGAAGGAGATTTTAAAAATAGTTACTAAAAAAACAGCTAAAAGTTTCTGGCATGTAATTACTTAAAAGAATGAAATTAAACTGATTGTTGTGAATATGCAGTACTCATTCAGGACCTAAACTACATTTCCAATACCTCACTACTGATAAGTGACATATTTCAATTGCACTTTCTTTTTTCCATATGCACAAGTCTTTCTAGCATTGGGCCTTGGAATTTTTTGAGTGCTAATTGTAGATCATTCTGAAGAATGTGTATTTTCAGAATGCTTATGCAGTTATTACTGTAAAATTCTGTTGCTCTGGTATCCAGGAGGCCAGAATAGTTTATGTTTCCTACAGTGTTGAATGTAATATTATACTAAGCAGCATGTTTGTCTCCTGGGTTCCTGATGTTAGAATATTAGAAGTTAAAAATTCTAATGTACTTTCTTTTTCTTGTTTTTGGTAAATTGTAACTCTTATACTTTTCGCTATGCAAAAGGATATTTGCTAAGAGTGATTAAATTCTTCATTGCCTTCTATCCCAAAATGTCAGTACCCTCTCTGAGGGGAAGACAATGCAGAGGTTGCACAGAGTGCTTCCCAGCAGCAGAGGGAGTAGATATATTTTGATCATATACTGAAGGCTACATACTTTACTCATGTGAAGACTGATCATGAATACTGTGTATTTACATAAAGCAGATAGATATTCGGTTTCTAATACCCTATCCAAATGGCATCTAAACAGTACATGTTGTCTATCTATCTCAGAAGGACAAAAATGGTCTTTGAACTTTCTGAAAGCTGAACTTGCCACCCTATCAATAAGAATAAGGAAGAAATCCCAGCCCTTTAGGGTACATCTTAACTAGTAAATTAAACAGTGAAAGGAGCCTGACTAGAGCATTGGAACTTGTTTGTATTGTTAAATCATGATAGTGATCCCTTCCACACTTTTGGCTTAAATCAATTAATACCTTCCCTGAATACAGCACAAGAATTGCTACAGGTCTAGGATCATTCCCTGCAACTGGTTTGGTCACTTCTCATCTGTTTTTGAGACTAAGAGAAGATAAAATTGTGAGTGCAGCCAGACTGTGCCAGCTGACCTGAAAATCAGAGAATGGGCAATTGCAGTCAACATCAAAACACACCTTAGTCAATGTAGCATCACAGAATGGTTTGGATTGGAAAAGACCTTAAGATCATCTAGCTCCAACTCCCCTGCCATGGCCAGGGACACCTCACACTAAACAATGTCACCCAAGGCTCTGTCCAACCTGGCCTTGAACACTGCCAGGGACGGAGCATTCACAACTTCCCTGGGCAACCCATTCCAGTGCTTCACCACCCTTATAGTAAAGAATTTCCTCCTTATATCCAATCTAAACTTCCCCTGTTTAAGTTTAAACCCATTTCCCCTTGTCATATCACTACAGTCCCCAATGAAGAGTCCCTCCCCAGCATCCTTATAGGCCTCCTAAAAACATCAAAACTTCCACTGACTTCAGAATGTAAAAAGCTGCTAGTGAATGTAATTAACTTAGTCTTGAAGAATGGTTGGCTGCTCTGAAAATATGGCATGGGTAGCTAATGATGTTTTTCATTATTCATGACAATCATATGTTTAATTTCAAATACTGATCAGTATAGGACAATGGACAATTGCTTTGTTCCAGTTCCTTAGAGTGAACAAAGTTGAAGGCTTCAACCCACCAAAATGGATGAGTTTTTTATTTGTTAAATATCTACAAATGCAGCCAAAATTTACATTGCTTATTTTGCTGCTTTGACTCCACTGCTAATGCTTGTCTATTTTTCTGCTCACAAATTTACATAAAATATCTACACCACTACCAGTTTCTATTTTTTCCTTTGCCACAGAATGACTGTGCATGATTTTTAGACATAAACATTCAACGAGCAGCTAGTGTTCCAGTATACACCACTATTAAACTATTACTGATACTGCTTGCATCATTTGAAATGTCCATCTCATGTGAAACCTGACTTCTCAGCATTTGTTTTTCACTTCAAATGATTTAAAAAATTGAACTTCTAGTTTTCCACAGAAAAGCACCAAAATAGTTATCAGAAATTCTGATGCTGCATCAAGTCCTATTTGAATTAATGTGACTGCATTCCATCACAAAATTGAACTTTCTGATTATTTTAATGAATTTCCAGCTATCTTTAGTTCCCGTGGGCTAGATGGCTCTGTTGCTTCAGTTATGGGGCTGGTGAACAGGTGACTCGCATTACAGGCCATGCAGAGGAAATGTATTTCAGGAGTTTTGTGTGGTGAGAGGGTGGGATTCCATGGTCAACAATGTATAGGGATGGGACCTGAAACTATTACTCCCCTGAAGTAATGCAAAACAGATAAAGGCTATTTGAATTTAATATTTTGCTAAAGCCCAGAGTTGGCCTCCTGTAGATTTGCACAAAAAATACACCCTCAACTGAAACAAGCTGTGAATGAGTCTTTGCCCTTAAGGCTAGGTAACTTCTCTTGGGGCTCCCTTGGAGCTGTTGGCTATAAACACTGGTCTGCCCTAACTGTGGTAACTTGGTAGTCCACTTCAGGGGCTTTTGACACCTTCTTTTGGAAAGGTCCTGTAGGGCGGTAACTTCTAGTTCTGTGAAGAGGTATATCAGCTCACAGCAGCCCCACTGCTGGGGCAAAACTGAATGCACTTAGCTAAAGGGCTTAAGGTTGCTCTCACATACTCTTTGGAAGGGAAGAGTTTGATGACTTAGACATTTTAAAGTTTATCTTTTAAGACAGGCTAACAATAAATTTGCACCTATCAAGACTGTTTATCCAGAAAATAAGCAATTAAAAAAATAGCCCCAAAACCATACATATAAAATTAAAAAAACAAACACCACAACAATCCTCCCCCCCAAAAAAAAAGAAATTAATGAAGAGTGTTACCACAGATATTTTAATGAGTCCTGTCTGAAGAGCTTGAAGATGGTGTGACTGTTCAAGACAAAGTGTTATTTGGTCTGAGCCTGAGTGGCAGATCATGTGCTTGCATGTGCATTCACACCTGAAATACTGTGTTCAGTAGTTCACTATATCTAATTACAATACTTACAAACCTTGGATGGGATCTAGATGGGCAGGCTTGCAAAGTGCTGACAGCTAAGGATGTGTGTTAGGTCTAAGGGATGACTGGTGAGGATGATGGTAACAGCTAACATATTTGAAAAGTACTTAGGAGAATGGAACTAGGGCTATATAATGGTAAAAAAAGAATAATAAAAAGTTAAAAACCTGAAATTTCATTCAAGCTGAATTGTTTGAGCTCAACTGTCTTATCATGTACTTGTGTGCCTCCCCTCTAAGAACAGCACTTAATTACATGCTGTATTTTGTCCATGATAGGGTCTACTGATGTCCAGAGGATGTAAAAACATTCTTGTGTAGCCACATTGATTTGAGATAGTACAGTAAATCAGGGTTTTTATAAGGTATGATCTCCACTGTATTTTGAAACAGTGACTGAAGATATATATTCTTCCTTTCCACTGAATATCATGAATTATTACCAGAAGCTGCAGGTGTAATATTTTAACAGATTCTGATCCTATTGACTCTGGGAGCAGATCACAGAACCTCCACATGAGGGCAGGTCAGATACTCTGGGTGAGGCTCCTGCAGAACCCAGACACCAAATCGCTGCTCTTGATCCTTTTTATGTCTATGAGTTCATCTGAGATGCCAGGGGAACAAAAGCAGGCTTCAAGCTGTGGGTTTTAAGTCGCATGGTTTCTGTGGTCTTGAATTCACTATCTCTGTATTAGCTCTTCATATGTGCCCTTAAAGTACTGCTGTTTTAAAAAACCACCAGAGAATAGTATTCATCACTTACTGTTCACAATAGCCGTCGGCAAAATAGATGCCATTGCAGCTTGTTGAGGGAGCAATTGTATTGAGTCCAGCAGGCGTGCAGGATACATGCCTTCTGTGAGAGTCATCTGACTAGCAGCTTGCAGCCTTGAGTCAAAATCTACAACAAAGGCAATCAGCTCTTCACCCTCTGAGATGGCCTTGGTCGTGGTACACCAAAGTTGCCCTCCTACAGGAAACATAAAAGCAGAAAGATTTAATTGGCGATATAAGATTCCAAACGTAAAACATCAGTGCCATATCTTTACAGTCTCTTTTTAAATTTCTATGTCTTGCTCAAGCTAAAGAGAAAAATAATTTTTACTGTCTTCCTTCTACCAATACAGGAATTTTCAATGCTCAAGGATAATAATTTGGAGATACTTTTCCTAATTATTTGCAGCATGAACATTCATTTTAATTGCCATTTTGTTTTCTATGAGATTAAATTAAGAAAATCAAGCTATAGGTGAAAGTATTTTATATGGCACTTTTTTCATCATTACTTTTCACCAGCCACCTTTTTCCTTTTTTTGTAACTCAAATGATGTTTTATTTTGAATACCAAATCACATTAAAACCAAACAGCTGTGAGAAAGAAATCAGATTTCCTCATAAGGGCGTTCCTCCCCTCCCTTATGTTTGCCACCCTCTTTCTCTAAAAAATCTTCCCTTATGTAATATTCTTTGTAACATGACTGCTTTATCTCTGCTTACACTGACTGAACTTCCTGAAAAGAAGATATGCCAAAGATCTGTTTCATAAAGGCTTATTCAAATAAAGATTTGTTTAAAGGGAGGGAAGTGGAAGAACTTTCATCAACCAGTAAGATACACTATAGCTCTGTGCTGCAAATGTCACGTGTAGTGCATTAAAAAGAAAATTAACTATGCAAGTACATCTACTAATGTATTTGAATGCGATAGTGAATGCTCATTTATTTAACATGTTTAGACAGGCAAAGCACTTATATTGTGTTATCTACACTCTCAGGCCTAGATACATATCCAATACAGTTATGCCTGAAATAATGTTGCATACTTTATATGTTACAAAGCTTTTTTTTTTTTCCTCAGGTTTTGTATATATAGAAAAAGCTATATGTTGTATTCATTAGGCAAGCAAAACTGTACTCATTTTGATAAGTAATATTGCTGTGTTTATCTTTCGGCATAACTGCCTTTTCAACTGCACTTCATTTTTTTCCCCTCAACGAGATTATAGTTTTAAAACAACTTGTTGCAAAAATCTGGTAGAGGAGATAACAACAGTGTATGATATGCCACAGCTAAATGGAAGAATTAGGACATTGTTTTAGAGAAATCTTGGACAATTAATTAAACCAGTCTATTAGCTTTCAAAGATGAGCAAACAAAACAGCATCAGTGACAATGTGTTTCAGTAGAAAAATAAAGCTAAGCTTCCAGACCTCAAAGTGGTGTGAAAGTTTCAAAGCACGAAAGTGTCTCTGCGTTCACCCTTCGGTAATGCAGGAGCTGAAAGTGGTTCCAAAGTTTATGATTTACTGTGATGGGACCAAAGCATACTAAGGTTTACTACCCTCCAAGATTACAGAATTAAATGGTGCAAATCTGAGTAATTTCCTCTAGAGAATAAGAAGATGAAATGTGAAGATAGTGCCATAAATGCCTACAAATGCAGAATCCTAATGCCCAAGCACGAATTCAAACATTTGACAAGCACAGTCTGACTTACTGCATAAGCCAATAGTAAATACAGTAGCCTTCAGAGCTAAACTGGCCTAAAACCTGTTCAAGAGAGAATAAGTCTAAATTCCTAAAGTGTTCTTAATTAGTTTTGTAGACAATAACACATGATACACACTGCAATCTGAGGACCTGAAAATGGGTACTCTCACTGCAAACTCCACACAGTTCATCGTTCTGAGAACAGTGCTTCCATTATTTACATGCACTTCTATTTTATTTATATACAGGAGGTGTAATAATAAACCAACAAGTTTCAGTATATTTTGACATAGAATAAGAGCTCTTCATAGGCTGTATTATTCACTGGATTTCTTAATAAAGTAAAAATTAGTCACTGCAGAAGAACCAACTGGGACTTCCTCTATCCCAGCAAACATCCTGACATGCTATACCCTTGGGGGAAAACCCCCAGAAAGTGTAGCTGATTACTGGGTCTCCAGCTGCAATCAGTCTGGATCAGCTAGCGGCTGACTCAGCCTCCTGGTGTCAGAGCTCCTCAGGGTGTTGACTCATGTCCAGCAGAAGATTAAACTGCGACAGCTGAAGCGAGCAGGGACCTCGGCTGCCTGCTCCACCCAGCTCCTGGAGGCTGTCACACCTACGGCAGGCATAGCACATGGGATGTGTGACAGCTCTGGGAGCACAACAATCTCCAGCTTGGCTTATTAAAGGAAATCAGAATTACAGAAGTTTAATCCACTCCTAGATTCAGCTCCAATAATTTCATTGTTATTTTGTTTTCTTCCATCCCACTCTATGGAAAATGAGGCATTTAAGTGATCATACCATAGATATCCATATTTCCATCAGTACATGATATCGTGCTAAATCCCCAGATGAACTCTCAAATGATGCATTCTTCCAGCTAATGGAAATACAGTGTATCACCTCTGCAGTAACAGTCACACACAGGGACAGCCCCCTTTGACGCAGTACTCCCCTCTGGTCCCCTTCTATGCTTGCTTGCACAGATTAAGGCAATAGCTGCTGTTTTGAAAGATATAATCTTCTTCTCCTCATTGCAGTGAATGCAAATATGCTGGCTTTCATGCACAGGAAGAAAACAGTGGAAGTCTTCTTGAGACTTCTATTGCACAGTCTGGGAAACGATGTGCAGAGAAACCTGGCAGGAGCTTCCAATTTTAACAGGAAGTTCCAAACATGACTACCTTATGAATTATTATGCTGCCTAGCCATCCCTGCCAGAGTCCAGGGCTTCCTTACATGTAGCAGTTACAAAATAGAAAAAACCCCTTGCTTCCAATAAACATTTCCACGTGTTAGGACACCACTGATATATACACAGTAATTTTTCAGGACCCCAATATCTTTTCATAAAGCAAAAGGCAGTGTCAATAGCAGATTTTCAAAAGGGTAACATGTAAGTCCTTGCCAAGTATCAGTGGCAATGAAGAAGAAGATAGGAAGATGTTTGCTTGAAATATTTGCAAAGGCATGAAGATTTCCTAAGGGAATGCAAAGGCCTCTTATTTATATGAGATGAAGTTCTGACTAAGCTTACTCCTTCCTGTTCCAATGAGAAGGAAAGCTTTAGAAATACAAAAAGGCTTTGTGACATTGTGAAGCCGTTTTCTCACTGAGTCTAGTTCTGACTCTGTGGAATTGAAAATAAGCTTCTTGAGCCTGCAATATATTGTTTTATATCTATGGTTAAACTGAAGAAATTTATGTGATACATAGTATATACATGCTAAACAGAAGAAAAGAACAAAAATGCCTGTCAACACTATGTATTTATTTGAACTTATTTTTTCTAGTTCATATTTCAAGGAATTACAAATGCTTATTTAATCACTGAAAGTTGGGAAAGTTAAAGAATATCATGTTGTGCAAACTAGAGCAAAAAATTACATTCCAACTGCATTGGCATCAGTTCTTTATCAAATGACATCAGGCACTGAAGCAGCTAACTGATACCTTCAGAGTTTCCACCAAATGGAAAGGTTATTTCAGGATTCTCTTCTTTGTCTGCATCTTTCAGTGCAAATATTTCTGCTGCTTGGAAAAACCCCAACACCCTTAAACAGCAACAATAAAAAAAATCCAAACCCAAACCAAACAAATCAACTTTTACGAAAAGGAAAAAGTAAGGTCCTGATGTCCCTGAAAACTGTGGACTTACTGTTCTTTGTAATGTTTATGATCAAGATTCTTGTGCAAACAGATCTGGTTCCTAACAGGAAGCTTATAAATCATAATTGCTGTCAAAACTGCAGTGGAGTGTACTGCAAGTTTCGATAATGAAGAATAGAGTCACAGTTCAAACTTGATTACATTTTGGAAATTCATGCTGCTCTTACAAGAATCAGTGGTCTTAAATATCTTCTTCTCCTGCCAAATTTTTCACTTGCACTTTTTATTATTTATGAAATCAGTGTCTGCACAATGTCATGCAGACCTCTGCTGATAAACTCTAATTAAGATTAAGACAAGCCTTTTGGAAAGGATCCCATCATTAGCAAACATGATAAACACAAAAATACTCCCTACTTGTCAACCAGGAGCAATTCAGTAACCTAACAGTATTATCTGTTGCTAGGCTACAGAGCTGACAAAGCTTCAATTATATTGTATGGCCATACCTATAGAATACTGTGTAAGAAAATGCATCTAATATAAAAGCATTTAACTTCAGCCATGCTATCTGTAATTCATGGCTTCTTTCAATGGCAAAAAATCAGGTTAATAATTACACAGCATGCTGGAAAAATCTTAGTGATGTGTCATGTTTGCACATTTTTTTCTAATTTATCTCTATGATTGATAGATATTTGCTTTGTAAAAATAATAAAATGCAAGCAATGGGATGCTGTAAACCACAAGCACAACTACACCTGGGCTCACCAAGATATGGAACCACACTCAGTATAAAAAATATATAGTAAATTCAACCAATTAAATCATATTTAGATGCAGTAATACTTCTATATTCGGAATAAGGCATATTGTGATCAATATACAGACTAATACAAACTTCATTTTATGTAGGTCAGAAATCTAGAATACAAGGGAAACTTGCCTTTTTTTTTTTTTTAACAGCCCTTCTATTTTTCCTTCTACATTTGGATTCTTTTTTTAAACAAAGTGGCCTCTATTATCCTATTTGGAATCAGCAATTTGCAACTAAAGTGATAGCCCTTCATCAGTTTTGATTCTCAGAACCCTAAGACACTTCAAGGGAAGACACAGACCCAGGCACAGTGAATCTTGTGATGGTGGGCTTCTTTTTTCCCCCACTTATTACTTGCAGACCTTAAGGAGTGATCACTTAGGGTCTGTGGATAACAGACTGAATAAAAATATATTCAAGGACAGACTTCACCATTAACTCAACTGAAATAAAATAGCTTCAAAATGGATGGAGCCATAAAGCCTCAATTCATAGTGTTGCTTTTAGGAAAAGTGACTTAAGAAAGTAAATACCTAAACCCAACATTTCCACTGAGTACAGCTGTTTGATGGAAGTGCAGCTATTTTTTCCGCAGATGAAGAAGCATAATGACAATAAACACATACTCAAAAGCAAACCCAGTTTTCCTGTCTTTATTAACAGTCAGTTTTCCTTTCTGAACAATCTGAGTCTAGTTTTTTGACTCAGCAATGGCAGACGTGTTTCACAGAAGTTTAGGGAAATCAATGGCTATTTCTAATAAAACCAATTTCCAGTGCCAATTAATTCAGAAGTACTATTTGGTGTAGTAAAAATTAAGCTTACTGGATTTGATTGTGTTGCTGCAACAACATAATAGCCCATTTCCTGTACACACATCTTTTTGCAAGAAGGGTCAAAAGACTATCAGAATTTATTTAAACAGACTGTTACTCTTCACGACTTCTAGGCACCGTCAACTGAATTAAACCTTCCTCTCCTAATGAAATATTCCAATTTGTTAAAAATTATACTTTTTAGTAATGGTAATGGTGGTTGGAGTTAATTTATTATCTTCTCTCCTTTGCTTGTTAAGCATTTAAAGAGAATCTGCTCGTCACAACAGGATGGGATCTTCATATTTGGGTTCCTCCTGCGTCTCACCCATGGGGTTGTAACGACTCAGCATGCTGAAAGCCATTTCAGTGCAGCACAAGTTACTGGGTAGATCTCTAATTTTTGACATGAACAAAGTACATATATCTATATGTAGACACATTGTTCAATAAAAAAAAATATAATTAATTCAAATCCAATACTGTTGAAATTTTTGACAGTAGAGTGGTACAAGGAACAGAACTTATAAATTATGTGTGCCCCTTCTTTGAAAAATGCTTTGGAGGTTTCTTTGTGTATTGGCAAATACAGTAGGAGTATGAGGTATTGTGTGGATCCTCCTGCACAGCACCTGATAAAAGAATAAAGAGCTGTGACATATTCTTAAAACAATAGAGGAATTAAAGAGAAACAATACGCCAGCTGCTTCATTAATACAATCAAAAGAGAGCCCAGCACAGAGGAGTCCAGATAATTAAGCACTACTCTTTTAGACCTTTTTTTCTGTAATAAATTTGCTAAAAATTTATTAACTACTTCATAGTTGTTAGATAGATCTATGTACTTGTTTATTTAGGTTGATTAATGCCTTTTCAGTATTCTACAACATGCCAACTCATGGTTCATACAAGTTTTTTGAATAAAATAATGTAAGAGTAAGTGATATGGATCTGTGGTATATACAGCAATAAATCAAAAGCATTTTGTGAACAGTCTTTCCAGTTGCTAATAATTCTTCACATTTTTCACATGCGTACACAAATATATACTTTGCACAGCATTTTGCTATTCATGTATTTTAATGCCAGGGTTCCAACCATCTCTATGTGAAGTGTCTCCAAAATCAGCCCTGCAAATGCAGAATTCTCAAACTCTCACAAAAAAATAGTTTTAGTGCTACATTAAGATTAATGAGATGATTTCCTAGCATCTTCTATCATTTTTTCTTGTTTACTGATGAAGAGATTACCAAAAGATACTTGACCTTTAATTTTAACTAAACCACTGCATTATTATAAGCCTGCAGTATGCTGACTGCAAAAAATGTAAAATCATTATACTGTATAAAACTAGACCAATACAGTGGACAAACCAGTTCTGTTGTCACTTTTACCATTATGTTCAGCATAAAATATGGAGCCTGCTTTACTTTGTACTCACTGAACAAATTGCAAAATAAAGGAATTGCAATGATATTTTTCACAAGAAACCAACACAAGAATACTCAGCTTAAAGGCACTAGCCAAACTGAAGAAGGCAGCTTTAAAATCCCCACATTTTGAGATATAAAATGTCTGACCAAAAACAGGGAAGAAAAATACTCCTTCAGAATATAGCTCTTAGTGCTGCACCTGAGTCAACCTGAGTTTTAGGTCTCACTTAGCTTAGTCATACGTTGACAGCTGGCAATGTTTTTACCTGAATAGATGATTTTATAGTTAAGGAATGTCAGGTTTTATACAGCTGATAAAAACCAAAAATATTAGAGGAACTTTCCAGTCCTAGGGGAGTGAACTCCCAAACCTGGCACCTCTGTTTCAGTGTAAGGGGTAGGTCTTTCCCTTGCTGCAGTACAACTACTGTGAGCATCATGATATGTATTGCAGCACCTCTAAAATTAATTTTGCAAACACCTTAATCAGCTGAACCCCAAATAAAGCATGCTGTTTCTGAAGGTCAGGGAGTATAACAAACACTTAGATTTGACTTCTTATTTTTTCCACTGTTGTCTGCCTGCTCTTTGTTAGTTTGAGGATTTCTGTGTGTTTTCCTCCAATTAAATGCCCACATGTAACACTCAACAGAGTTCTATTAGGTAAAGAGGCAAAATAGATTAGTGCTCTGAAAATATTCACAGGAAAATAATGTGGTAATTTTATTTGCCATTTTCCCCCCTGATAGAGCTGTCACAGCTTATTTACCACAGGGGGAGACAGTTAAACCCATATCCTTAGAAGTTCTATGCATTTAAGAGGCTTATATATCTCTTCTGGGACCCTCGTTCAAATCCTGGGCTAATCAGAGTGAATACATATCTTTCTATTAGATGGCTCTAAAAACTCTTAGGTGATATCAGTTCCTGGTGGACGACAGTCCACAGCGTAAAACTATTAAATGTTTGGCACAAATGGCAATACTTACAGAATGAAGCTGGAAACTGTAATATCCTCCCACATCACAAGAAGTTAAGTCTGCTGCCCAGAGGTTGAAATTAAAGCCTGCCACAAATGCTAACCTACTATATTTCCTTAATTCAGCATAAGATCAAACAAGAAAGTCAAAGGAGTTAATTCACAAGTTTAGCAATTTGTTCCTGTTTCTTTAATTTTCTTTCCAAATTCCTCTGTTTTGAATTGGGTGCCGCATCTTTTTTACATTTGAATTGGGTCTCACTTGTGTGTTATTTCAAAATTTATTAAACCTTCAGAAAAGAAATGATAAATAGCTTAAAAGAAACAAACAACAAACCAAACGATAAAACCATGCTGACATTGTGCATGTTGCACTCCCATCACTACTGCTAAGGGGCTAGGACTTGTCTTAGCAAACTCACTTTTCCTATTTTAAAGAATCAGTGAACAGTCTACTCTCCAAAGAGCTACCCAAGAGACATTCCCAGGTGACCTCCACTGCTTCCCCCAGCTTTTGTGGATGCACCAGGTTTCAGAGAGAGAGAGAAAATGGACTGCTGAAACCAAGTACTCTGAAGCACGGCTTTGGATACACACATTCCTCTACAATCCCTGCTTCTCTAACAGCACATCTGGAAGGTGACCTTTTAGTAGCCTTACAAACACAATCATGCCTGTGGATTGTCTTTTCAGAGTTATTTTGTGAGACTGGAGTGTATGAAAAAAGGAGGTGATTAAATGAGACAATGGATATGCTTTAATGGTACCTCTTTCTTACAGAGAAAGCAGAGTATGCTACATCTTATCAATGGATTTTCTGCTGTCTTGCACCTGCTACTGTAGGGCTCATTTCTTGCCCCTGGGCAAACGCAGAGTGAATGGCAAAGGTACCTGAGCAGGAATAGGAGGAGCTGGATTGATAGGTTGCATTTGTAAAGAAAATAAACACATTCAATATAAGGACAAATAGGAAGTTACAGAATGGCAAAACCGTTGTAAGAAATAAATATTGGCTATGAGAACTGGTTGGTTATTCAATACAGGGATCACACTCCAGAAGAAGTTCCAGGCTGTGTGAAACAAAAGCCACCTTTCATAATGAATAGAAGCTGGAGCATTTAGTTGTGTGCATTGTAACACTGAGAAAAGAGTCGCTATTATTGCTAGTTATCACGTTAACATTCAACTCACAGGCTGAAGTTCAGGAACTAGTTTACCTCAGCTGTAACAATGATGGAAGCAAAGCAGCACTTGATTAAAAAGATGTTGCTCCCACATAAGCTGTTAGAACATTCTATAGGTGGAAACAAGACTGACAAATCGATGTCTCTCTTACTGAACAAACTAATAAGTAAAAGGAATCAAATTTAAATTTGCATGTTTAGTATGTTCTGAAATGCAACAGAAGCTGCAATAAGCATCCAACCCAGTCTCTTCTATTTAGAAAGATCCTCATTTAAAAAAAAACCCACAATCACCACACACACACACAATTCACACCAAACCCCCAGATTTCCTCTAGATGTGTTGAAAACCAGGTATTATACCTCTGCCTTTTGAAGTACGAGCTAGAAGTAAAAAACCCTGAAAACTGGTGATGATCAAAAGCATTTCCACCTTCCAAGCTACATGCAGTGTCCAAGTAAACAAGCATTGTAAACCACTGCTAGTATACCATTTAGTTCTTTCAGCAAGAGAGGCTGTGAGCAGCAGAAAGCAAATCCTGTAACGGCAACAGCAAGATTGAGCTACTGCTGGTCACAACTGAAATAAAAAAATAAGATTATGAATGAGCAAATAGTTAAGACTCCTGGCATACACACTAACATGAATTAGCAATTAGAGAGGATTCTGTACTTAATGATTTCTTCCAAAACAGGCTTAATGAGAAATACCAGTTTGCTGAGCATCATACAGGTGCAGAAGAGCTGCCATTCTGCCTGCCTGGTCAGCATGATTTCTAAATGGCCAGGAAAGAAGTGACTGTATACCCAAAGGCAAGCTGTCAAAATTCAGGCTGCAGCTGATAAACTGATTACAAAGCTGCTTAAGACTTTGCTTGTAAACAAAAGCATTTATCAACTAATAATTTGCAATAAACTGATGTAACTCCCAGCTGAGCCCCAAACTGTAATTGTCTTTACCATCTGCCTATTAAAATACCATTCTTCATCACCAAGCAGGAGCAGAAGGGAGAGAATCTCCAACAACTACATAACTTGCATGCTTATAAATAATCTGTGAGCATTTCACATGTTCATTATGATTGCCAGGTTTTGTATACTTCATTTTCTCTTTTTGAGAGGCAAAGAGGTGCTGTAAAGTGGTAGAAAAGAAATTAATAAATACTGCCTGGTGCAAGAAAAAATTATGTAAATTCATCATACTCTTCAGTTTCTTAATTTTTTCTCTTTTTGCAACTCCATCGGAATATCATGATGGAAGCCCCCTCAAGCACAACTTTGCAGATTAAACTCTCAATTTCTTTTCAACTTGTCAGTTTTCATTACCTTTCTTTCTTATGCGCTGACTTCTTACAGTGGCTTCAATGGGAAGCCAGTTAAAGCACGCTGGCTCCCCAGGGGGGTGTCTGCCAGAGCCTGAGGGATTCTGCAGACTCCGTGGACCTCTATAGGGTCACACTTAAGAGCATTTTGCCTCTCTTGTTGAGAGGATTTCTGAAAATTAAGTGAATGTACACGCTTTTATTTTCTGGCTGTTGACAGCCTTACTCCTGAGAAAGGCAGTAGAGTTTAGACAAAGTTCAAAATTAACCAATTCAGATGCTCTAAAGCTGATAGACCCCGAAGGAAGAATCACTTTGTTCAACGCTTAAAATATTCAAGTATGAGCAAGAGAAAACAGGAAAATTGATGACGTGCAGAGAATGGCAGCCCCTCGAGATGTGTCTGCATTAAAAATTGAATTTAGCAGAGAATCCCACTACGATTCAGTGCAAAGCACTTGACCAAAGATTTCCACAATCTGTCCTCTCAGCCACCCACTGTTCTGAATGCAAGGCTGTGACCACAGACCTACAATTAGTTTACCTCTTCAGAAATATCTGCACAAAATGCACAGATGCTTTAAATGCAACTCGATTTCTCATTGACTTTCCAGATTCAGACTGAAATAATCTATTTAGCTGAAGCGAGGCTTTTCATGTGTACAGAAAACATTTTAGGTCATCGCTGGAAGGAAATTGGGGATCTGAAAGAAAAAGAGGAAGTATCTTCCTGTTAATTGATTGTTGACCTGTTAATTGTATTGAAATGCAAGAAATTAAAGGATGATCCTGTCACCCATGCTCTCAGAAGCAGTCTCATTTACTTCAGTGATAATCTTTCTCTACCTCACAGCGCTTTTGTCTGGTCCTTTGTTACTACCAGCGTTGCCTGCATAACATCACCCCATTCCCAAGAACTGGAAAAAGAAAACAAACCTCATGACAGTCTGGGACCTATGGCATTAATTGTCTAAGATACATTTCACTCAAGACAATTATGCTTGTAAACTACTGGAAATTTACATGTATATCTAATTAAATATACTCATTAATATGCTGGTTGAACCAGGTCTCCGTACCCCAGTTTGTATCCACAGTACTGGGACAGGATTCAAACAGGAGTGAAATAGAAGGAAGAATGAACAACAGTGTGCACAGATACAGAAAACACATATACCAAAATTAATTTTCTGTGGAACATTGAAAATAAGAGATATTGCTAAGACATTAAGCCATGGTGATGAAAAGCACCTTTCATGGTGATGAAAAGTCTCTGCAGTTAAAAACTCATCATATAAATTATTTAAGGAGTACAGACCTGAAATAAGTTGGTAGGGTGAGAGCTTTAGCATGATGATGCTGTGCTACAAAGTGAGAACGGTCCCAGTGTTGAAGACTCATGTAACAATTACTTTTTATTATTTAATGGTCATTAAAAAACTAACAATCAGAAAACTTTGGAAGACACTAAGCTGTAATTCATCATTTCTTGTGGTTGCCACACAAAAGAAAATGGTAAAAGAATTTGTTGCAATATTACTTGAAATATACAGATGTATTTTGTATACCTCAAGTTTCTTAAAAATCAGTTAGTGCAAATAAACCTGAACACGCGGCTGATAGTTTTATGGGAACAGGGCAGGTTTAATGCCACAGAAGAGCTTTCCAAGCATACGCATGACGCTGACCCCTTTGCACACACCGGCACCATCTGCGAACAGCCCAGGCCGGACTCCCAGCACAGGGGGTGCCTGTGTTCGGCCACCGCTCCCCGCACCGCAGCGCCCCTGGCGGGCGCACGCGCCACAGCACGCCGTGCCGGCCATAGCATGCCGCCGGCAGCAGATGGCGCTGCCGCGCCGCCAGGCGGGTGCGAGGGATGGTGCGCGGGGGAGCCGAGGCGCGGCGCGCCGTTGTTGATTGAATTTTACAGCCCAGTGCACACCGCGCACCGGGTGATAACGCCGGAGGTGTCAGGAACTGTGATTAAACCCGCTCCGCGAGACCCCCTCGTGCCTGCTGCCTTCCCGACTGTCGCCCGGCGCTTTTCCTGTCACGACAGAGCGCGGCGCGGGGCAGAGTGCGATGGCCCCATCACGGGGAACGCCGAGTCAGGAAGGGGATCTAAATGAACTGATCTGCAAGCCAAACAAACAATGCGATGTCGAATTCTGTCTGCTCAGTTAGAGATTTAGGGATAAAATAACTTCTGAACATCACACCTCCCTGCTCCTAAGACAGCGTCGGAACCCAACAGGGCATTACCCTGCTTGCCGGCCGCGGATGAGCGCCCGGTAAAACCACCCGTGTGCTCGGAGAACTCCAGTTTCACCACTTTACCAGACGCAGGCTGTGAGCAGCGCATCTGCACCAACGCATTTGTCGCCCTCAGGAAAGTGAATTTTTGAGCACACCGGGGCCGTGACACGCAGGTATTGGACCCGAGTGTAACCCCCCTTCTCTGGGTGTCTCCCCAAACACACAGCCAAACGCCTCCTTGAACGGCAAAGGCAGTACCCGATGACCTGTCCCCCCCGCCCTAGCTTATCAGATGTTCATAGAAATCGTGTTTGCTCACCTACAACCAAGCGGGTACTTATTTTTGCTTTAATCATCCTGCAAAGCAGTATAGTTAAAAGATGCAGCTCAGACTGGAAACTATCCAGCACCAGCCACTTCATAATATTTCTGTTGCTGAGCAAAGCCAGCATTCCAGAGTGCGTAACTCCCACTGAAACACGTGGGAATCGTGATGTTAAAAGTTTGTGGAAACCTTTGAACACTTATCTCTGTCTCATGAGAGTAATGAAGAAATTCGATGTCAAGCATGCAGTGATCCTAGAACTATCTGACTTTTGGAGTAGCAGGGATTACAGACCAAGGTGAAATTCTGCTAGCCCTGCAGAGCTGGCATGAACCCCTGTGTCCTGGCTGGCCCCTTCTTAGCACTGCACAAAATCTTAAGAGGAATGGTATGAGGGTACTCTTTAAGTAAAGGGGTCACAGCGATTAAAAGAAAGTTCTATTAAATGCTTGGGATGCTCCTGGGAATATAAGATTTTTACAAAGCAGAACATTAGAACCGGCAGCAGTTACCTATCAGCCTCCCAGTCCACTTGGAAATCTACCCTGCTGTTGAGACCCTTCTCCTGACAGCCCACCGTGCCCCACTGACAAGCCCATCTATGCACTTCACTGATCAGTCCTGTTGAACACTACATGTTATCTACATCTCTTCCTTTTTAACCATGACAAAGTATAATGAATAACTTGGAATCTCTCTGGGGTATGGAAACGGAATGCAATCTGGCACCATGGAAGAGTGCAGTTCATCATTGCCTAACCGACATATAGCTCAGACCAAAACACAGTCTCTTGAACGCTAGCCAGTTTACAAGCAGTGAACCTCACAGTATCCACAACCTGCTGGAGATGCTTCACTGTCTCCTATCTTTTTGTTCTGCTAAAAGTTAGCACTCATGTGGACAACCATCTGCATCTACAACTCAGAATCACTAAAATGCTCCATTACTCTTTCCTTTAACATGTGCCTTCTTGGTCCTGAGAAGATGATCCTATACTACTCTATCGCAAAAAATGTGTCCTCATACTTCTTTATTAAGACACGGGAAAAATCAATGCTCTCTGTGCCCTGGAAGTGGAAATGGGATTTAGTGTCTATCTTCATAATGGAAAATATTGCCCATGTGTAGAAGAGACAGTTTAGACCTATTTCCCCAGTCCTAGGAAATACTGCCTGACATAACAGTATAAAATGCCTTTCAGTATAGCTTCTTACTGTATGTCTTTTTAGCTAGGGGGTTCTCATTTGGTGTCTTCTTCCTGATTAATTCTCTTTTTTCATTTTCTTTTCTCCCTGCTTTCAGCCTGGTACTCCACATTCTTAGTTTTCATTAAATACAAACTGATAAAATATTAACTGATTACTGTTAATCTATATGCCAGGAGATAACACACACACTGCTGCATATGTATACATGTGCAAGCATATGACATACTGTCCATTACAAGAATTCTTTGAAGTCTTCATGGTGATTAGTCTGCTGGGATGATATTCAGCTAAACAAATAGTTATTTTTGAAGTTGAAGAGTTTATGGCACAGGTACACTGCAGCTGGTCTGGATACATTACTTAATGGCACTACCTGAGACACACAAACTACTTACAAGATACTGTGCCTGGCATTCTTCAGTTATCAATTCAGGGAAGTTCTACACAAGTCATCTCTCTGAATTAACATTTTATCTCATTGCTCATTTACCTATGCATGGTATTATTAGCTGAATTAACTGTGCAGACAGCTGAAGAGTGAATAATGCTTGAAAAATGGAAATAGCAAGTTGCAGTTGTAACTGAGGGGTTTTTTTGTGTGGTTTTTTTTTAATACTTTACTTGGTTGGTTTTGACAGGTTATTTAAGATTATTCGCTTCTTGACCTGAAGTCCTCTATGAATAATTGCATGCCTTTTAAATGTTAGCTCAAATATCTAATCTATATCTAATAGATACATCTAGTTCTCTGGAAATGGAAGCATGCCAAGATACTATGATATTTGAGTAGACATTTAAAGAGAAGAGTTGGCAATACCAGAAGGAAGTTCTAGCATGAGCAACCTTTTGAAAATGCCTAAGTCACTGTAGGAGAAAAAGATTAAAAATGGAGAAACAGCCACTTTTGGGGGAAAGCAAACAAAGCACTTTTAGGGGAAGACAAATTAGACTAGGAAAGAGAAATATGAAGGATTTAATAGGCAAGAATGAGAGGCTTAAATATACTATACAATGATAAAAGGATCAAGTGAGGATTTAAGAGGGCATAGTTGGGCATATTTTAAGTGAACTGAATGATCTCAATAGACTTTTGCAGATGCTAGAAAAGTTTGAGGAGAATTTCAGGCAGCAGTCACTGGGCAAAAATGAAGCTACTCTTGCACCAACTTCTGATGTACTCATATTTGCTTATGTTTCAGATAAGAAAATGAAACATAAGCAAGAGTTTCAGATGGGTCCACACCTGCAAAGGTGTTCGCAATCCTTCTCCTATGGGCAACGGCAAAGAGTCCCTTAGAGCTGGCTCTCAAAGCACATCTATGAAAGTTAATTACTATAAGGGATATGAAAGCTATTACCTGAAGAAAAAAAAAAGACCCCCCCCCAAATCAACCAAATGTCTTTCTGATTCTTTCATTATTAATTATTAGTAGTAATTAAATATCCTTAGTTTATGTATTCCAGACAAGCCTAGGCAGATTCCTGCCCTGAGGAGCTGGAAAGGTCAGATTTCAAAAACCTTTATTTATAATAACAAGTGTTCAATCTGCAAGTAGCCATCAACTATTTACATTAATAACACCATTTTATGTCAGTCTTATGTGTAGACTTTGGGCTCCAATCTGACAGGAGATGAGAAAGAAAGAACAGGAGACAAATGACAGAGATGACCTGGGTAATGGCAGTAAAAATGGATAAACAGCAATGTGTGGGGTAGATTAAACAATATGCCTGCTACTGGGTGCAGATCCCATTAATTCCTTTGTGAATACATGCAGAGTCCTTAGCTACAGCACTTTTAAATTTTAATGAATTGATCTATATATCTGAGAGCGTGAAGTCCAGGAAGAGGCATAGGGTAGTGAATAATTCTCAAAGGCCACCTGAAAGGTATGAGTTTCTACAGGGTATTTGAAAGAGGAGTTGCAAATACTCTCATCTGCATAGATTGTCTACTTTTTCCCCAAAGTAAATCATTCTATTTCTTGCCCCAATTTTTTATCCAAATTGCTTCCAACTTATTTCAGTCTGTCACAATAATATTTTCATATGAGGAGTGTTGTAACCTAATTCCTTCATTTGAATAATACATTCATTTTTAATTACTGCAACTTGATCTCAGATTATTCAAATAACTGTTTCATTTTTTATGCTTACCCTGACCCCAGTGTATTTATAGGCTTTTATCCTTACCTGATACCAGTGTAATGTAATTATAGATTGTATTTTAATCATCTGCTATATCCTAGTGAGTTTGTTTAAATCACTCCAATCCGGAGTCTTTTATTTCTATGCCTTTTAAAATTCTACAATACCATTCTCATTGCATAAAAGCAATATTTTTGTAGTTTACTACAATGAATGAACATTTTGCATGCATTGCTGGACATGTTTCTAATTTAAATTTTAAAAAGTCGCTATAGAGAACTCTATGTAAAATTAAATCTTGACTTGTGAACAGACATGGGACAGCTCATCACTTTAAATCTTTGATCAAAGCTCCTATTTACTCACTAACATAACTTTACAAGAAACACAGCAGAAAAAGAAATAAAATTCTTTTTTATCCTACAAAAAATAAAAGCACACTTTATGCTACTGAGAATTGACAAAATATTTAGCTTTGCTGCTCACAGGTGTTAAATGTTTGCAAGTTATTTTACCTGTATTAGAAAGAATTCCACATTGTATCCAGAAGAGAAATAGTTTGTGTAGCCTGCATTATCACTAGTCATGGCCACAAATTGATTGCCAGCCTTACCAATACTTTTTAAGAAGGATTTAACTCTTGAAAGTGTTGTATATTCCAGAATGGTTCAATTGCATAATGATAATTTTAAAAGTAGCAAATGTTATGTTTTTTCCACTCCTTACAGCTGATTCAGGAGTTCCCTTTTCCCCAGCTTTTGTGTTGCTTCAGGATACAGGTGTAGAGTAGGGTCAGAAATCAGACAGATGAAGCTCCTCAGGTTTGCACATCTGCTGAAGTATTGGTGTCTTTCTGGTCATCAAATCGATTTGTACTGATAACTACCACTGCTCCCGTCAAACTGCTCTCTTTCTGAGCAGCCTGTTTTTGGGTTTTTTTTATGTGCAGCAAAGAGTAACAGACCTCAGAATGTCCTTAACACGTGCCCTCAGCTGCAGCATGTGCATTTTTTTTGCATTTACAATGCGCATTGTACAATGATGTAATGGCCAGAAATGCTTCCAAATTAAACCTTCAGCCCAGCAGTGTGATGCAAACAATGATACTGTTCCCAAAGTTGAGTCTCTGTCTACAGTAGGCATCATAGGTGGAAAATGATAGAGAGAATAAAAAAAATATCAGAACTAGTAATAAATCTGCTGGTTCATGGCTACTTTCTGCTGTGTCATATTAGGGAAAGGGACTGCTGCTAAAATTCATGTCATCTGCATTCTCCCTACCCCTCCTTACTCAAATGTTTAACTATTTTTTAACTTCAAATGTTTCTGTCTTCTGCCTCTTTCTCTTCACCATGTGTGCCCATTTCCCCTCTGTTTCCTCTCTTAAATGTTACTTTTAAATATGATCCCCCCTAGCTTTTACGATATAAGTGTCTAGAAGGCACAGAAACATGAACAAGACTGATATTTATTAAGAGGCCAGGTAAGCAATGGGCATTAGATGTTTAAAAGTATAAATAAAATATCTTTTTTTACTCTTCCCTCCTTTGCTATATGATCTCTTCTCAGTAACACTGAAGAATTGCCCAGCATGTCAGTATGTCACTGGTGATAGAGGAATTCTGACTCGTACCTTGATTCTCATAAAAAGAAATACTGTCCTGTAATAGTAAAAAAAAACCCAACAAAAAGTAAATAAGAACAGGGACTATGGGTTTATTGAATGTAATCACTGATTAAAATGAATTATTCTGCTTTTCCAAGATTCAGACAGAGAAGCATGTTTCCCTCTGGGATTTCTACTACCATTTGGTCTAATATTCATTTTGCCTATAATAATACAAGCTTCATTAAAGGAGTAAAACAGCAATTGTCTCCATGAGATCAAAGGACAATCTGTTAAATAAAAAGAGACGGATCTCTAGAATGAAATGGTAGGAAAAGTTTGAACTGAATTTTATGGTGAATCAAAATGTAAATCGTAATTTCACAAGGAAGACATAGAGCACAAAATTAACTTTGTAAAGACATGCAAAGTGGATATGTTGATCTTAAAAATGTGCACAGATATTGAATCTGTCAGTAGCATTTCTAACTATAAAACTTCCAAAAGATGAAAAATTATGCCTGTCTTAAGAGTATTGGTCTTGAAGAATTTCCATTAAACAAGAAACATTGCTTATCAGATAAATTATCTGATTGACTTAGCTCCTATTTAACTGATCTTGTATTTGAAAATTCAATATAGTGAAAAAACCCCATCTGTCATCAACAATCATTCGGCAGATCTTGTGGTAGAATAGTTCCTTTTTAAAGATATATTATCTGCCATATAATTCTTAATATTATTCCTCAAGCTACATTTCACTCTAAGATTTGGCACTGGAAATGGAATAGCACCTCTCTTGTGTAGGTTTTCAACATTGTTTTTTTCTGGATATTATAACAAATATGTATCAGTGCATCTGCATTTAACCATCAACCATTACGGAGGTTCATCACTAAAGAAAACACTTAAAGAAACAGGCATGCTAAAAATCTTAGCTTCTCTGAAAAAAACCACCAAAAAAGCTCCTAAAAAAAAGAAGGTTCCTAGACAAGCTGAGTGACAATTAGGGATGCAAGCTCCTCTCTAGTGAAGCATTCCCACAGGACAGCCCCAAAAGCAGACAGTGCCAGCCAGCAGACCAGGCCAGCTGTGGGCAGTGAATGAGCCCTTCATGCACATCAATGTGTTCTAACATTGCTTTCAGTTTCCTTAAAGAAAAATGGTGGTAGAAGTAGCAACAGGAACCATTACACTTGCAGGTTTTAGTTCCCTCTCCAAATGGCACAGGTTAAAGTAGTGCAGGTCAATTTCAATCTGCCACTGCCAAAGTAACCCAATCTCTAAGTTATTTCAATCCTCATATTGAACTGTGCCCCTATTACTAATCAAGGGAAAAAAATAATAGAAATTATTCTGAGGAAGAAAAACTCAAAAGAAATAAAATCCCCCTGAACATATTTTAATTCTAAAGACTTCTGAAAGACTTGCATTTATAATAACTAGCAAAAAAGATTTTTGAACAATTTTTCTCAACTTTTTTTTATATGATTTGCAAATGACACTTTTAAAATGTGTTCAGCAGTCACAGATCACAAGTCTGGACTACTAGCTTAAAAAGGACGTAGTGGTCAGATTACCAGGTGCATTTATACACCTGCCAGTGAGTGGAAGCTTAGGGGAACAATTTGCAAACTTCAATCAACATACCATATAGACTCCACAAGTGCAATTTATAACTTAATGCACCCACCAAGCATTGTGAAGCGCATTGATGACTTTGAATAAGGAAGGTTAAATCATTATTACTATTACCTTATCAAAAAACCCTGCATTTGTACCTCTACTAGGCCAATCAAATAAGTGTCTGATTCTGCTATACCACTATAATCCCTGATAAACTAATGAAAGTAATGGATGGGCACACCTGTAGGCAAGATAGCATGTTTTTATTTAAAATGTAAAATAAATTACAAACTCCAACTTTACAGACTCATGGAAATCCATCTAGTTTGAGCCTTCGATACCCTTCCTTCTGTATTTAAAATGCAAAGCAGAAGTACAAACAAGTAAACAGCCTGTAAAAATGTGTATGTAAAACAAAATTAAAAATCTTACTCACCACCACCTAAAAAAGACATATAATGACACTAAATGTGAGTAAACAGTTAACAGAAATTCTAGTTCTACAAGATTTCACATTCTAGGATTTCTTTTATACATCACAGAAATTTCTTACAGAGGGAAAACGTGAATGCTAGATGCCTTTTTTGACACCCATGATTCATATTTGCCTTTGGCACAATTAAGGGTGGGGACCTTGATAATATTTTTGTCACAGCACACTAACTTTATTTTAAGCCAGCTAAAATATTTCTGCTGTCATTCAAGTGCCTTCTGTTTTAAGATGAGTTATTTCTTGCGAAAAATGTGGCAGTTTTAAACTTCCATAAAAAGCAGGTACAGCACAACTCCTGTGGCAGCAGGAGTCACTGCTAGGAGATGGGTGATTCAGCTTTCATAAACCTTTGCATATTGCTCCAACCTTCCACTGATTCAGCTCTATGTTCAGCAGAGTTTTGCACTATCTGTGGTGCACTAGGATCTATCCTAATCAATTTGCCTATAATAATCAATTATAATTCAAATGTCATTTGAAAAAGAACTATTTGCTAGGAAATAGAACAGAAACACTAAATTATGTCATTAGATAGCCAGTAGAAATGAACAATTTTGCTTCATGACTCTTTCTTGCTAGAGTGGAGTGAGTAATCCAGAGGCAGTGGTCTTTATTTCCATTTTACCAAGATCTTAAATTACATCATCCTCATCTCTCTGTTTTGTAGTTAACACATCCCTTGACTTTAGCGAAACAACATTTGTTCCAACCCATACCAAGAGGTTCAGATGATCAGTACAGAATGCCATTCAAACATTCTTGGATAGGAATATCATCCCTAATAATCAAACTTGATACACATACTGGTTCTTTGGCATGTCTATCATCATGGCCATCTGTTAGGGTGGAATTGTGCCTACTAAGAAGGAGATATGCCAGTTTTAACATGATATAGGTGCCATCAAAATGCAAGTGACGAAGAAAAGGCTCTAGAATATGGCAGTCATCAGTCTTCTGCAGAAAAATCCTCTGTGTAGCAACCTAACTGTTAGGAGTACTGTACTGATAGCTATGATAATTTGAACCTTTAGTTAGGTTTTCTATCTCTGTCCACCCTGTCTGTGTGCCTGTCTTCACACTACAGTATTTGTGCTTGGTGTTCCGCTCTTGCTGAAGGAAACATGCATCTTTCTCATGTACTATCAAAGACTAATCACATTAAATACTCTAATTTGAAGGACAAATGGCTGATGAGAATTATCTCTACACCTTTCGAAATCAGAAGTCATACTGATATTTTTAAGAATAAATACTTTTTTAAAGAATAAAACACAATCCTACTTTCTATTGTCATAAATGTCTTAAAAGGGTCTCCTTTACTCATAGTTCTGGTAAAAAAAACACATCTCAGAAGCACTCCTACTATCTGATACTGCTGATAGGAGAATGACTTACAGTCTTTTTGCTACTACTTCCTCTTTAGAAACATAAAAAATACCCTGCTGGAACAGAGGGTGGTCTGTCTAGTTCAGACTCTGTCTCTGGAGTGACAACAGGTGATGTTACTTAGTAAGAATATGAGAACTTGGCCTCCTTCTGCAGTTCATTGCCCTAAGAGTTCTCAAGCATGCACATGGATTAGGAATGTTAGCAGGTACATCCTCTTAGTACCATTTACAGATCTGTTGTCCATGAATTTATCCAATCTCTCTCTGAACCTGCTGATACTGTCTGCTTTCACAGGCTCCTGTGGCATCAGGTTCAGAGAGTTAACTCCCTGCCGTGATAATCTGTTTTAAATTGTTCTTCTCCAGTTTCCTGTAGCACTGCAGGATTTGAGGAATAACAGTTCTTCATTCACTTTATCCACAAGCTTCAAGATTTTGTAAGCCTGTATCATATTTCCCCCTCAGCTTTCTCTTCAGCAAATGGAGAAGTCTCAGATTTTTTGTCTACTGTCATAGGATAGCTGTTCCCTTGATCACTCCAGTTGTCCTTCTTCAGCTGTGATCAGAGCCTTACATGGTATTCAAGATCTGGGTTCACTGAGCTTTCATATATGACAAACTGACAGCCCTGTCTTGTTCTAAAAACTGTACAGGCTTTTGCGATCTGTAGCAAAAGATTTTTAGATGTGTTTAAATTAGAAATCTAGTCTCTCACAATTGAATGGTTGCCTTTGGGGCTCGGATAAAGATGTATATTGTAACTGAAATAGAGCTGTTTGGTAATTCTTTCACAGTATACAGAGGGATGTAGCAGGTCACACCTGGGATAATGGAGCTGTGCATTAAGCCATATGATTATACTAATGTTCAAAGGCTGTGCAATATGAACATGTACATGATTTATAATATTAGATGGCTAAGATCTATAAAGCTTCAGTCATGCTGAGAACTTTTCAGTTAACCACATACCCAATGCACATTTCCTGTACTTGAGAACACTCTTGAAAATTCTCAGCAATTTTCTAGGTAACTATAAAAGACTGGAGAATGAACATTTAATACTATTTTAGTCAACAAATTTTCTACAGAAATTCTTCACACAAATTCTATTTGAACAAGCTGCTACTCTACTAGTAGAATTTCTGTGCCAATCAAAATAAATCTCTGAGAACGCTTCTGACTGCATGAAGTGTCAAGCCCTTCTATGGGCCTGAACCTGTAGCCAGCAGAGTCATAAGAAACCTCTGGTCCTGATTTGTTTCTTAATCTGGTGCCAGCTCCTGCTGACACATCTGCTCATTCCTTTTCAGCTCCCTAACTTACTGGATAGACAATCTCTTTGCAACAAGTGAACCCCTTTCAGCCAGCGTAGCAGCTGGGGCACATGCATGTGGATTAATGGCACCTGAAACATGCCACTCGCAATATCACAGATGATTGTTCTTCACCCAGCTTGGCTTTCCAAGATGATACCACAGTGCCAGTGCTCAGAGGAGAAGACCTGCTGTCTCTTCTGTTTTGCTTGGCTGCAACTTTGGAGAAGGGAAGAATATATTACCAATAAAATTATGTTCTCTTTTAAGCATTACACCATCTTTGGTAAGATATTTGAGTTTCAAGGTTAATAGCTTAATTTCTTTTTCTAGGGCTCTCTCAATCTTAACACTTCTGTCTCCACCACAGGCTTGACTATCTGATTTGCCAAACATGGTAGTAATTCAGGACCTTTCTCTGTTAGACAGAGTAAGTGATAAATGCAATAAAGTTTACTGAATGTGGGCTTAGAGTATCTGATAAACCCAAAGTAAGTACAGGTGTGTATATTAGAACTTTTGGAGGTAAGTCTTTTGAAAAGGTTTCCACTAGTACTCTGGACTGGTAATAACAGCGAGTTTCTGTCATACTTCCTAAAACTTGTTTCATGTAAAATTCCAACTGTCCATACCATATGCAGTGTAGGAAAAATAGGATGGATAAAAATATGAACTCCTTTTCTGACTAAATTAATTTATTTGAGGCCCCAGATCTGCAAGGAATGACAGTATTTGTTGGTGTACAAACCTGCTTTTGCAAGAATGGGAAAAGCAACAGATTCATGTTGCCAAAAGGTACATCAAAGAATGGGAAAACACATTGATTTACTAATAGATGTACATATCAACAGCCTACAAAAACTGTTTTTGTCAAACTAATCTATCATTATCCAAGGAATCATTGATGGAAACTTTAGCTATTTTTTACGTAATCATAACAAGGACTGACAGTTGTACAGCTTCAGGAAGAAAAATTACATCAAAAGGTCTTCTCTCACCTAGGTGTGAATATCATGACATCAAGTCAAAATGACTGTCCACTGGAACTAACACACCACAGAAATTAGTGTGATAGACAGCTGAGTAGATTGTCAGAGGCCTGAAGGAAAGGCATTGGTGTTGAGAATGGTGATTTCCTGTTTACCATATCCAACCTGAGTTCAGATTTTACCCTAGAAATCAAGTGACTCAGCATTAGGGTGGTATTCAGCTTTATGCGTGAAAAATACAAAATTTATCAAGCTGAGCAGTAGTAGATAGCAGGAAAAGAGGAACAAGAGGCATTTTTGTTGTCCTGTTCTGATTCAGAGTTTGGCTTGCTGAATGCCATAGCACAGGCTGTTAAAGGAAGACCTTTCCCTTTCAGAATTTATGAAAATCAAGTCTGCAGAATAGGGTCTAACTGCTCTTTTATTACTAAAAATATACATATTATAAAAAAATGTCCATTCCTTTTGTCCCATAGACAGAAAAATGTTAAATTGCACAGCAAAAGATTTGACCACTACATTACTTTTTCAGTCATAAATAAATTTTTCACACCCCTCATCTTTTATAGGATTTTTTTATTTAGAGTTGGTATCAAGGTAAACTTGGAAGGTATAATGAAAGAGTGTATGATTCATTTTGAGTACATTAAAATTCCATATATATGTATTTAAGCTTACATGTGTGTGCATCACACACACACAGGTATTACCAAACACACGTGTGTGTGTGCATATATTTTCCATTTCTATATACACATGTACACACACATGCATACCTAGTTCATGAGACTCAGCAAAACCAGTAAAGGAAATAAAAGTGATTTTAACCTTTAACATAACGGGTATAACTCTAAGCTACCAATCATTCTACTCTTAATTATATCAGCATAAAATAGAACACAATAAGCTGCCTAGTGCATTAACTTCGGATTTTAGACTGGTATCCAGTGAGGGGGAGAGAAGAAATCTCACTATGCTCGCTCCATCATTTTAATTGGTAAATTAGTAAAAAGAATGAAATAGATGACAAACTCATTCTCCAAATAACGATGGCCATTCAATGCTTATTTACGTGGCTGTGGTGGATCTCTATATTCATATAAGCAGATAATAATGTCTTCATTTTCTTGTTAGAGGTCTGCTATACAATCTATCAGATGCACTAATTTCAAAGTTGAAAATACGATCTTATTTCATATACTTCGCCCTTACCTGAAATTTGATGTTATTAGCTTTGTTTAAAAATCAATTGTACAAGTTGCAATGTAATAAAATGCATATAGCTACAGCCTAGTCTTCCTAGCAGTTCCTATTGTTTTGCATGAAAAACGCATTGACTATAGTATCATGAGAGTAAATGTGCTGTATGCTGAAAAATTCTGTCACTTTCTATTAGCTGTAAATTATCGACTAGTATAAACCCTAATTTCATTTGTCACATTCTGTTGCATTGCTGCTCTTCCTTGTTCCCATTCTGTCATTCTGGCAGGCCCACTCTGCCCCAGGTATCACGGCATCGCCATCTGCACCCGACATCTGTCTCTCTATTGATCACACAGGTTTAGCACTTGATCAAACAGAGCACGACAGAATACATCTCTTTTTGCAGTACTGCCAATGCCAACTGCTGCATGAAATCTATTACAAAAGCATTCTTTCACCTAGTTTCTGAAACTGCAAATAGGTTTTTCTTCTTTTAAGACATTCTCATGGTTTTTTGTTTCTTTAACTTTCCATCATATATTGCAGAGAAAAGAAAAAAACAACAGACTGTAAAAAATGAGAAATTGAGCATTTTTATCCCAGAGTATGCAAACTAAGAAATTAGGCTACCTGAACTGAGATTATTTATTGAAAGAAATTATTACATTAATTAATGATTTGTTAGTAAACATATTTTTTTTAACTTTGCTAGGAAATGGTGCTATGAAACATGCTACACCTAAAGGTGCTAAACAAGCACTTTAGAGATTCAAATCTGGTGTTTGGAGAGCCTTAGCTGTCTCGTTAAGATGGTTGACTCTAGCAAGTAACTCGGGGATGTAAGATATGCATAACATCTCATTGCTTAATCAGTGAGAAAAAAATTAGTGCATCTGAGGACTGATCTGGCATGCTGACCTGGAAGATAGAGAAGACGAAATTCTTGGCACTGGAGTAATTCTGAAATCACATCTCCTTCTGAAATGAAACACCCATAACTAGGTCTGGGCACTGGGTGCCTCCATTCTTTTGTGAGTAGGAACAAGGAATTCTTTCCTGAGCATGAGCACTTAAATAAGCAATATTGATGCTTTAAAGCACTAAGGAGGTGTGCACTACATTTTGCATAGGTGTTCTATTACAGTAATATGAGAATATAGGATAATTCAAGATGGTCACCTCATAGGCTTTAATATAGCTATACCATTTACACAAACTAAGCATTTGGCTTTTTTTCAGGGAATGAACTGAAAAGAAACCTCTGCAGTAGCAGGCTCACAGTATCTTTTCCATGAACAGTCTGTGACCAATTCTGACACTAAAAATGGAAATAAGATTACTTTGGATTTAATAAAATTAAGCTTTTTCATCAGTAAAATCAGCAGCATTAGCATAGGTGATATGGATTGACTATTGGAGAGAGCTCTATCCACGTATTGGGCAGTTAACAAGCTACAACACAATTCTGCATTTTTTGCAGAATAATTAGAACTTATTTTTAAGAAAAAATGGTGACATTCCAAAGCTATATATGGTTTCTAAGGCCTTAGATATACCTATGGCAAGCAAAGTGTTCTCAGTGCTTAATGATTTTAACTATATTATTTCCACTTCTCTTTAGAAGTATGTGAGAGGGTACTACCAGCCATAAAAAATGAGGCATATAAGGTATGCCTTAAGATATTAATTTATGAGCTAGCAGGAGTACAAGGACAATATATCTGCTTCTCAGACACAGCATTATGGATGAACAGCATCTAGGTATTTTATGATAATGTCATCATGCTTGCCACAGGTGGATACCATATTTCTATCAATTTTAATGTATTTTAAATTCACTAGGTAAACAAAAGACACACACTTTCTGAACAAATGTTGACTTTATGTTTACAGACTAATCTATAACCCAAAACCCATATACTGTTTTCCTTATTTATGATACCTTTTCAAACTATGCTGAAAAAAATTGTTGTTATGAGCAATCAAGTTACCCCTTCCCCAACCAAAATCGTGAGCATTAAGACAATTTTCCTTGTTTCAACTGACAGTATTAGTTGCAACACAGGAATTAGAGTGAGATCTAGCAATGTATTATTCATTAGATTTTTTTGTAGCCAAATACATTAGAGTATATAGTTATACCAACAAATTAATATTTTAGAGCTAATTGAAATTGTTCTTCCTACAAAGATTAAGCTTCTTCCCACCCTACACTCTTCAGTCATTAAAATAACACTTTTAATGCCTTGTCTAAATGATGTCTCACATTAATGCAAAGCTATATTAAAGCACTCAAATGACCAGTTCTTTTGTAATGCATTCTATACGATCAGACACTGGGTCAAATCTGGGCAGTGTGTATGAAGTGGTATCAAGTGGAAGCTAATTAAAATATATTCTCTATAGAACTTTACAGAAAAAAGAGAACAGTAATCATCAGAAGGTAGAGTCTGAAAATGGCATTTCTGAAAGGCTTGCAATGTGAATCATTCTATTTGCATGAGGATACTTTTTGGAATAAAGGCTGAAGAAGATGGCATGAATGCTTCAATTACGAAGTGCCTTGCTTCATTCCTGACAATCTCATTGACAACCCGTTTCTGATTTGTTCAAAGCATAATTTTAGAGCATTTAGGTATGTTTATAGAAACAGTTTTTGGATATCTTTCTCATAATCAACTTGAAACACTCCAACAAAATATTAATGAAATGAATCTAGCCAAATCTTTTAAACTTTTCAATCTTATAATAATTTTAACTCAAAAAATTATGTACATAGCAGAATAACTGATATTTGAATCTGAATGCAGGCAAATCCCATTTCCTTTATCAAAGTACGTTCACCTCCCACATTAATCAGATCTGTCTCTTTCCTTGCACAAATTTATGAAATACAGTACATTTAAATTTTTCTGATTTTTTTTTAATCTGTTTTACAACATAAAAGTTGAATCTTCTGAAGATAACTGCTGTTTTCTCTACTGTACTTTCAGTGATTCCAGGAAGGGGAAATAAATAAGGCAAAGGATGAGATTTTCTTGATATCTCCACACTACCCCAGAGGAAAGACTTTCATGAGATGCTGCCATTTCGGGCTCAAATGTAGGTAAATGCAGGGGAGGGAGAGAGAGTGGCTACAGTCGAGCTTGCAGAGTTAGCGAGGGGCAATTAGACTGCATTTGTTCAAGCTTTGGTCATTTTGTCAGATAAGGCATCAATCCCCCTTATCCACTGACTTATCTCTTCTAAAAAAAAAATATGAATTTCAGGGATGTGAGTGTTAAGAAGATGGATGAAGCATTTTCTAGGGATAAGATGTGAAGGGTTAGAAGGATCTTTTGTCTGATCTACTACAGTAATTCTTACAGGATAAAAAAACCCAGAATGGACTTTTTAGTCCCATTCCATGTGCTGAACTTAGTATCCCTATATAGGGGTATAAGCGTAAAAAAATCTGGGTTTTTTTTTTTCTTCAAATAAGAAGCTAGCACTATGCTAGCTACTAATCTGCAGAATAACCTTTTCTTTCTCAGAAGTCTGGTTGTCATAGACCTCTCCATTTATAGTTCATAGCACGGCAATGGCAAGTGTGCATTTTTTAGAAGGCCCACTGGATGCTTTTTTTCTCCCTGTTACCTCTCCCCTTAATTTGTTATTATTTGTGGGATTATTTTGATGTGGGACAAACCACAAATCTTCAAAACATTGAAGTTTTCATTTGTGCTTGCACTCCTGTGCTGCAGCTGTGGTGTTTCATGCAGAAGATGCACCTGCATTGCAGTAAAACACTTCACCTTAACTTGAGCAAACACACCCATGTACATCTTAATTTTAACAGGCGATGGTTTAACTGCTGTAATGGAGAAAGTGGAACCCATGGTTTAGTGGGAATCATGGCAGGTTGAGCAGGTGGTACCAGCCTACAGCTGTGCAGAGTTTTAGTTCTGTACCTGCATCTACATCAGCTTCAGCAACTACACTGTAGGAGAAGGAAAAGAAGGAATAGGTAAAACTTGATAGTTTTTCTGGATTTCCTTTTAGTTGTAAAAAAAAAAAAAAAACAGAATTTCTGAAACAAAGTTATTTGGCTACATTCATAACTGATAACAGATAAACATAGTTGTAGCTCACAGTGCCCTTAACTCAGAACTCTCATGGGATGTTTACTCCTCCATTTCTCCTCAGCAGTACCAACCAGACCCTTTCATACTGGTGTAACATGCTTTGGAAGCCACCTGCCTGAATAATCCCATTCTTAGGGAAGATTCGTGTACATGCCTGAGCCTGCCTACCCCATCTCTGAGCTCATAAATCACAACCTACCCTTTGCTGGCTTAAAGAAGGGTCTTACTAGCTTAGACCAGAATCTGTTCTTAACATCTATGTGAAAGTAAGAAAAAAAACCCAAATCAAAATGAAACAAAACCCAAACAAAACCCAGAATGCAGTGATTCATCAATCCTCCGTAATACACATACAACTCAAATAATGTCTGCAACACAATATCTTTGATAACCTGTCAAACTATTCCCTTCTCTTAGGAATTTCAGGTGCTGTTAGTGTATGAGTTTCAAATGCTGGGAATCAGGTGAGGATGCAATTAGGAGTCTTATGCTCTCTCTGATTACAGTGCAGTCATGCTTTGTCATCTCCCATGAGAATCCTATTCTGCTTGTATATGCCAATGATTCCTTTGCACCTAATATCTAAAGCCATGTCAAGGAATACTGAAAACACAGGGGCAAGTAACGGAAGTGAGAAGGCCATTTCCATTGATTTTCATGCCTGAAGAAAGTGTTCTGGTTATCAAGACTGGCATCCTGCCTGCGGCATTTCTTACAGTTTGCCCAGTAATTCTGGGAACTGCTTGTGCTTCACAAGTTGTGGTCAAATTTTTCTTTCTGAAAAGTATGCAGTCTTAAAGGAAACAAAGCAATAGACAATATATCACAATTAAACTGTTCCAAGGACTAATCAATCTCAGTGTTTAAAACGTGCATTTATTTCCTGTTTGAGCTCCTTTCTGCTGTCCAGCCTGTGAATACTGCTGTATCTTTACTTCTAGGCTGGAGACCCATTAGTAAACAAGAAGACTGAGACAGCAGTAGATAAAAGGATAAAATAAATAAATAAATAAATGCTACTTGGCACATATTAATATAAACTTGTGATTTTTGAAATTCAGCTAAAAGGCTAGATTTTTAGATGTTCTCCAGTAAAAGAAATTACTATTTTCATTTCAAAATGATCCAACACACCCTTGGGAGAATCATGTTTACACTGGAAGAACAACTTTAATCCTGTAAGAAAACTTTAGATTATTAGAATCATTGGAGATGCACTTAGCTTGTCTCCCCCTGACCTAGTGACAGGTAGAAAATTTCACATGGATCGAGGATTGCAAAGATATATTTATTTCCTGCCGTTCTGTAAAATATGTTTGGGAATTACACACATTGTTAGCTTTCATTTTCCACTGAACCTCCAAGTGAAAATGCTATTTTACAATGGATTTAATCTAAATTCATCAGTAACGCAAATTAATCAGATGCTTAACATGCTACAAAGTCCAAAATGTAGATAATCTTGTGAGATCGTGATCATAGAGGAAAAAAAGAAAGCATCACAAATGCTAATCATGTTTACTGTAAGCTTTTGTTTTGATAAATGTGTATATATATATATACCTAGCAAGAAACACATAATTTCTGTGCACATACCTTTGCTGTCATTCAGATACTGCTGTAGTCCTTCCAAATATCAAAATTAACAAGAGGTGAAAGGAAAAGAGACTGTCAATAACAGCATACAATTTCAAATTGAAAACTATGCTACAGAAAATGCTGGGATTTGAGCTACTAATCTTCAGATTAACCCCTATGGCTCACTCAGGAGATGGTTGTGTAAAATGCAAACAGCTATTACATCAGCTTTTACAAGTGCAGATGAAGCTCATGGTGGTCAAACTAAAAGCAAGACACTTCAGAAACATGTAGGGTTTTTTTTTTCCTCCTAAGGATGCAGGACAGCAGATAAAATATCAGTGTTCCGTGCACAGCTTTAAAGATTAACAAATCTTGTATTTTTTTTTACATATAGCTTCAGATCATGACACACCAGACAAGCTCTTTATTTTCTGAGAACATCCTTCAACACCAAAAGCAGTACCAATCTCTCTGGATTTCAATTATGCATAAGAAGAAAAAATAGCAAACTAAATATATGAGTAATAGGTATCGTCTACAAAAATTTGTTATGATCACTATGATGACCATATTTTTTATGAAAATATTAGGTGACCATTGGTTAAGAGGTTCTACAAGAAACATAGGTTAGCTAGTCTCAAGATTAATAATTATTATTTAAACAGGAATCACATGATGCAATTTTTCTTCTTTTAAAAATCACTGCATTTTAATTCCAAAATTCCAAGGTAGACTACGTAATAAACAAATTGCCTGATTATCAACAAATCACAAATATTCTATCAATTTTAATGTACATATTTTACAGTCACTGGCTTCTATTATAGAATTATTATAATATGAATATTCCATAAATGCAATTACTTGTTGCTTCATTTGTGTGTTAGATCATCACTGGAGAGATAAAATTATAGACCAAATTCTATTTCCAAGTGTTCTGGAATAAATCTGGAGTAACCGAACAGCTTGAGTACATCTGAGCATAGACAATCGAAGTAGTGTATTCCGCATATGGGCAAAATGAAGGCTAGAACGATGCTAATCCTGTAAGTAGTACTTGTAGCAATAGTGACAAATGCATTGCTCTTTGTCACTAATCAGAACATTTCACACCCCTTACCATATGCACGTTGGCACACTAACTCTAAAGCAATGTTTTTCATGACTGCGAGCACCCCCCCAACATGGCTATGAAGCAAACACCAAAAATAGGTGAAGAAATAGGAATATGCAAAGATCATTTCTGTAAAGCCATGAGGAAAAAAGTGAGTGGAATATGTAGGAGTAAAATTCATACCCAAGAACAGAAACATGGTCTATCCTACGTTATTCAGAACACCAGAAAGATGGGAAATTATCTTAAATAAAATTAAGGTATACAGTTGGGTCACTTTGCATTTTTGCCAAGA
The DNA here is from genome assembly GCF_012275295.1 of Melopsittacus undulatus. NCBI lineage: Eukaryota > Metazoa > Chordata > Aves > Psittaciformes > Psittaculidae > Melopsittacus > Melopsittacus undulatus. The sequence goes on from NC_047527.1 coordinate 19,655,945, forward strand.
CAAGAATTTACTTTCCTGTATTTACTGTATCTGGATATGGTCTGGATAACTTTAGTGATGGAATTAGTAATTTAGTAAAAAAAAAAAATCTGCATTGTAGAAACCACTTTTTTTTTTTTAATAGATATTTTATATACAACATTGTAATTATTATTTAACATTAAGAACACACATGTCCCAAAAGATTAACTAAGAATTATTGATTACTGGGCTAGTTCAGTTTAATATCTTTATCAATGATCTGTATGAGGAGATCAAGTGCACCCTAAGTTAGTTTGCAGATGACACCAAGATGGGCAGGAGTGTTAATCTGCTTGAGGATAGGAAGGCTCTACAGAGGGATATGTATGGCTGGATTGATGGGCTGAGGCCAATGCTATGAGGTTCAACAAGGCAAAGTGGTGGGTCCTGCACTTGCACCACAATAAGCCCATGTAACACTGCAGACCTGGAAAGCTGCTGGGCAGAAAAGAACCTGGGGGTGCTGACTGATGGAGCTGAACATGAGCCAGCTTGTGTCTGGGCAACCAAGAAGGCCGATGGCATCCTGGCTTATATCAGAAATAGTGTGGCAGCAGGGCCAGGGCAGTGATTGTCCTCCTGTACTCAGCACTGGTGAGGCCTCACCTTGAATACTGCATTCATTTTTGGGCCTCTCACTTCAAGAAATATACTGAAGTGCTGGATAATATCCAAAGAAAGGCAACCTAACCTAAGCTGGTGAAAGGTCTAGAGTATATGTCTTCTGAGGGGCAGCTGAGGTACCTGGGTTTGTTTAGCCTGGAGAAAAGGAGGCTCAGGGGAGACGCTACAACTACCTGAAAGGAAGTTGTAGTGAGGTTGGTGTCAGTCTCTTCTCCCAAGTAACAAACTATAGGACAAGAGGAAATGGCCTCAAATTGTACCAGGGCAGGTTTAGATTGGGTATTAAGAAATATTTCTCCAGCTAAAAGGTTGTCAAGCATTGGAACAGACTGCCCAGGGAAGTGGTGGAGTCACCAGCCCTCGAGGTATCTAAAAGATGTGTAGATGTAGTGCTTAGGGACGTGTTTAGTGGTAGACTTGGCAGTGCTGGGTTAATGGTTGGACTTGATGACTTAAAGGTCTTTTCCAACCTAAATATTTCTATGATTCTAATGTAAGACTAAGTAACTTGTTAAAATGGAAATAAAGGCTTATTCCATGCAGTCTTTCACAGTGGTCTTTGTTTGCTTTTCTAATGAATACCCACTAGATTAGAACATGCCCTTCTTGGCTGACCTTGCCCTGTTGGGTTATGCAGGTGTGTAAAAGATAGCCAGTAGCACACCCAGGATTAGGGATGCTTACTGAAACTCCTGATTACTTGCTTGACTCACATGGAAAAGCAGTCTGTATTTTTTCTGATTAAAGCATCAGGAAATTCCACTTCAGTGGTGTGTAAAATTTTTATAAACTCTGTTCTGAAACAACATTATCATTATGGCAGTCAGACTGTAAAAGATTAGCTTAAATGTACTCATCTGTGTTTCTCATATTTTTTCTTCCCTTCTGAATACCTTCATATAATTGTCTTTCTCATTCTATACTTTTATCTAGCTTTATGCATTGTAAATACGCCTTTGTATATACATGTAAACACCCCCCTAGAATATTTTCTATGAACACAAAGTACAGATTATTAATCAATATACCCACTAGGATTCTGGCAAAATGAGTATCACTGAATTTGAAATTGTTCCTTTAAATCATCCTATTAATGTTAACATTACATCACTAAATGAAGGAGCAACGTAATCATGTTTTTCAGAGCAAGTTTTAAAAGTATTCAATATCCTGCATGTTTACAAGAGAGCAGAAAAAGGCAGCCTGGCTTTGGAATATGAATGCAATCTCTACACAGACCCAACTGTTTCTTGTTTATGACAAAGGAGTAAATAATCCATTGCTCTGGCAGCAGGGCACCCGCCTTACCAACCGACTCTGTATCAGTGGTCCCTGAACCCTCATTATTTTTCCTCAATTAAAGTTCATGGTCTCCTAAAGTCTGTGCTGAGCAGATGTACAACTGTTCTTGACTGCTGAACACAGAAGAATCACAAATTTAGAAAACTACTGCCATTTCATAAACCCTAGAAGTGCATCATTTGTTGTGGCAAAGAAACATTATAAACAATATGTCTCTTTTATAGGCTGCTACGCCAGCACACTACAGAAAAGATTATTAAAGTTCAAAAGCTGTCACATAAGCAGTGCATTATGAATACTGTAATGTGGGGTTTTATGATTCAAATAATGGTTACTGAAATGAAAAAATAAAGTCCTCTGAGGGGTATAATGTAAAAAATGTGACTTATATTTACCCAGAATTAGACAAAATTGATGTATGAACAAAATCAAACTGGAATCAATGATCTGCAGAGAAATTCAAAATATAATAACCGATAAATCACTGAAAGCAGAATTAAAGTTATGTTTGCTGTATTATCACTTTGGTTCTTTGTAATTGCTTCTTTTGCAGAAATAGGGAAGTCCGGAGAAGTAATCAAAAGGGAAATACTACTTCCAATTTTAATGCGGCAAGACTCTTGCTGTAAAAATTAACTGAATGATACACATTTCACAAGAAGCAGCCTTTTAACTGTGGGTGTATGCTCAAATACTGTAACATGTGAAAAGAGACTGCATTATATACATATTCCCTACAGTGTGCTAGGAAGAAAATCATCTTTCAATAAGGCATAAGGAGATGCTCATTTGCAGCACCAATCATCTTAAAAAGTAAACGAAACACACATTTTTCGGGAACAAAGTTAAAGTTCAGACGCAGCATTTGTCATTCTGTCTCCAGCACGATTCCAGCACAGTTCTGTTGACACAGAATGTGCTGGATTGAGTGCAGCAGATTGCGAGTCTTTAGGTCAGAGAATGTGCTTGAAGCATCAATAGCTACACCTGTCATTTTCATTTTTCTGGGAAGAATATGTTATTGTTCCCACTGCAACATGAATTAGCCACAATCTGACTCTGAGGCTGGGCACTGAATTTGGAAATACAGCCGCTTAAAATATTACTGTTGATGATGAGCTGAGGGTGTTTCCTGTAATGCCTGATAGCGATATTGCCATTAAGATGACATACATAAGCTTGTTTGTACTTGGAGTTGTGCTTTGGTGGCTGAGGTTCTCCTGTGAGATTGTACCCCAGTGTTTGTAAAACAAAAAATGCAGAAAAAGGAATTAAGGGAAGGAATTACTAAAAAATCACTGAGCTGCAGAGCAGTGGGTCATTCCCCCAGAATTACTAAAATCACTAAAATCATTGTCCAGCCAAAATAATGGAAGAGATTACTGGTTGCAATCTTATTTTATTAGTAGGGGTCATTTTCTCCCTTCAGGTTTCATAACTGTTTACTTCCCCTTGCTGATTTTCACAAATATTTTGAAAGTTGCTTAATCTGATGAAATCTCTACCCTGTAGCTCACTTAAAAACTACTCATGCTGAACCAACGATTCAACCATTATAATGTTTGATGAGCACTTAAGCACCTGTGGACAAAAGGTAATGTTGATATCCTAAGGGATGCAGAAATCAACAAAACAAGCTACTGCTGTACACTGTAGGATAATTTATCTTGAGAAGAGCTTTTCTTGAATTTAGTGCCAACTGGACATCACACATATGTACACAAAGCTTTGCACATTTTGTTTCACTGAATAAATGGCAAATTTTTCCACACAGTTCCAGTCTTACACTAGAAAGAATACAAGTATCTGTACAATATTATTTTTTGTTTTTTTGTTTATACAGTGCAGGATGTACTGTGCTTCTGCATTCACCATAAACTGGAATATCTAGTGGGAGACAGTGTAACTTTCAAACAAATATGTATTAAAAATTACTTGTGAAACATAAGAAGCCATTCTAAACCACAAGTCCTTTCTTGCTACAAATAGATTTGTGTTATCTACATGATATCCACATGAACTATACGGAAGAAAAAACCCCACTCCAGACTGGAAGCAGAACATAGACCAGAAGTACAGATGCACAGTTAGAAGGGTTTAGGACACAGTTACTCTTTATTAGAGATAGAAGCTAAAGGCCTTCTGATGCACTAATATCAGGTATGATTCTAAAGGGAAACAGGATCAAATGATGCCAAAATTTTTAAGCTCTGACACCAGTGCAGTGTTATGGTATCTGTGAGAAGTCTTGTGACTCATCCTGCCCATCTCTCTAAGAACTCAGTCCCATTGCCTTTCTCCATCCTCCCCCACCTCCTGGAGGATGGGTGATGACACCTACACAGCCTCATGGCTGGAAGCAGGCCACCATTCCTTTGTCTTCACAAAACTGCTGGCAGCAGCTTCCCAGTGGTCCCAGCTTAAACAGAGCTGCTGGCTCCTGGGAGGCAACAGGGACCAGCAAATGGCTGTGCTGGAGCCAGACCTGGTATCACTGACTCATGCAAAAGAGAGAACCAGGGATCTACATACAGCAAGCTCCGCTCTGTCATGGAGCCTTTACCAGATGGTGAAATCCATAGGGACAGGTCTCAGCTTTCCACCGAAATTGGATAAGCTCAAAAGCAATGAACTTGTCAGAGTTAAAATAAAATCCAGTGTGTTCCTTTCAAAAAACCCACCCTTTCATTGACTTCCTGCCTGAAAACATTACTGAAATCATAGGCTGCGGTACCTAGACAAGTTTGGTGGCACAGGGCTGACAGAGGATTAAAAGTTGGACACATCCACATGGCTCTGGGGCCCCACAGGAGTGGGCACTACCACACCCACAGTTCTGCTGAGTTATTCATTTGCCTGTACTGCCAGCAAGCAAAAGCTGACATCTCCTGAACTTGGGGAGTAGAGACAATGTGTGAAAAATAAATGTTACAGCTTTCCCACAGCCTTTTCTTACCTTTCCCTAGGAAGTGTACAAAAGAATCAATTGTTCTACATATGCAGATGTGGGAAGAAGCCATCACTCTTGCAGAGTGGCACTTAGCCATTCCTGGAAAGCAGCAAGCCCTAACAATGTTCTCCAAACCCCTCCCAGACACTTAAGTCTTTCTCTCCTGTCTCACAGCTGCAAATATAAACTCTATTTAACATACCAGTCCTTTGTGGAACTGGCCTAATATCTCCATGCCAACAGAGTCCTTCTTTGAACATCCTGAATTTTAGCACATGAAATAGTACACACAGTTCTTTAAGAGCAATGCCTCTAGAAGCTCAGCTTTCACTGTCAGAGGTTTTCTCATCACCTGCAATATCCTTTACTTTGAAACGTACTGCGGAATCTGTGGGCTAGAAACACGTTGCATTTTAAACTATCCCAAAATGTGACTGCAATGACCAGAAATATCCTCTCTTGAAGCTTCATTGTTCCACAGACTTTAGGACTGAGTTTTCTCTGCATGTGTAACAAGGTAGCAGTGGATGTTGTAAAAGATAAAAACTTTATTTCTAAGTCTATTTCAACATTGTTCTCATTTTAAAGGTGTATCAGTTTAAATGTATCAAATGGTTTAATAATTGAAAAGACTCCGTTTTGCAATGTGCTGACTTTCAGACTCAAATTTAGCTTCACCTGACACAAACTATAAGGTTAAGAATGCCAGTTCTCAAGGATGTTGCCTCATTTTTGGTGTTAAGTGGAAGAAATTAGTAAACAGTAGGTGTTAGCCTGAAAATTAAAGAACTGGTGCGTAATGTAAACTCACAAGTACTTTCTGTGCTGCCTAGTCTGGCACTGGAAAACTTGCTTTCAATCCTGTCCTGAATATGAGTGATGGCAGGTCAGGTATGGTTCTTGATGAGGTACAGAGTTTGCTCTGATTACCTCAGTAATTACTTTTTAATATTATTAAACTTTTTACATGAAGTAATTTCTCTTCTGATTGATCCACAAAGCTCAGGTCAAAGGCTGTCTATTTATAAAAAGTTGCAGATCCATCTTCTTCATTTGAAAATACCTTTTGGTCACGAGCTGAAGCAAAGTTCAATCACATTTGCAACTCTCACACCATTCTAAATCAGTTATAGGCAAAATATAGCTAAATAATTTATTTGTTGATAAAACAGCAAAAATAAATCCTTCTCACTGCAAAACCAAAGGACTGCTTTTAGTTTAGATCTTGGTTAAAAATATAAGATAGTGTGAGCATATAAATGATTTGTTATGCTTTAATAATACTTAATAAATCAAGATTGCATATTAAAGAATACATTCACATTCTAAACCTTAGCATAATATTTAATTAAGCAAAAGACTACTTTGATCTCCATATTTCTGAGCTGGGTCCAATGTCTGTTCTACCATCAGTGAAACTGTCACAGACCTGAACTGGTTAGTTTCTTTTCCCAAAATGTGTAGTACATGTAGTGAGAAAAAAGAAAAACATGATCCATAAATCATTTAACCTGAACTTATCCACTATTATTTATTTCCAGTGCATTTATCTTGCAATGCTGGTTAGCTAAATAACTTCTTACAGATGTGTTAGAGCCTACCAGTCAGGCAGAGTCAGACAGGCTGCCATTGGGCCAGTGTGGAACCCACTAATACAATCTACATGAACCGCTTTTCTTTAAAACGTAGTTTCTTCTTCTTGTACATTAAAAAAATCATCTTTCTAAATGGATTATTAATACTGCTGTACCAAAATGCAGCTATGTGTAGCAGTTGGGTTCAACTGACAATAGTGTTAGCATAAGTGGATGAACTTTAGTTAACCCTATAAGATAAGGGAGTATCTCAGCTATAAGAAGAAAGAAGTAACTTCAACATATCAAACTGGTAATCACTGTTAAAGCCAGAGAAGCCAATGAAGAAAGTGTATTCTCTACCTACCCTATGGGGGGGGGTATCCTTTGGGGACAGACCCCCAAGGACCCCCCAGCCCAGCCCCAGGACTAGATAGAGCACAGCTGCATCACTTGGCCTCTGGACCCTGTTGTCTCCCTCTGTGGAACAAGAAAATTGAGTCATTTGTAAAAATGCACACATCTGTGATTTAAAGTGGTTTGGTATCCAGGTCCATTTAGCCTCTGCAGTCATTTGGTCTTGAGCTGCAACACTACATGGGTAAGTAAGTCAGACCTCTCAGTCACCTGTTCACCTTATGTGTTTTTAACCAAGCACTAAAAATACAATCTCTGTGTTTCCAGTAATCTGTTTCAGCAGCTGAAATGAAGATGAAAATAGGCAGGTAAGACATATGAAAAGAAAATTAACACATTTTTGAGATAAATATAATTTAAGAGAAAGCCTCAACAGATTTTTTTAATACCAGTTTGTGACTGGGCAATGATAATGTATGATGTAAGGTACAAGGATTTGTAAGAAATCACTTTCTTTTCACTAACATTACCACATTAATATATTTAACATAGACATTTACATGCTTTGCATTTTAAGTGCCTCTGAAATTCAAGCACCAAGCCTGCACATTTCAGCAGCACCATCAGATGTAATGAGTTATGGTACTATCGGCATGTTGATAAGCTATAGCCCAAAGAAGAACAAGAAGGAAGTATAAAAAATATGGCCAGAGGATGGGATAAAATTATCAGCGAGTGTGTTTTCCTGTTTGGTTTTAATCTACATTTAATTAAATTCTTATCTTCTGTGTACTTATGGTCGCATTTGAATGGCGAGACTGCATTCATTATGAATGGTAAAACTTAACTCGGAGAACATTTCATCTGGCTTCTTTAAAAAAAAGGAAAAGGAAAAATACTGTCTTTATTCTTTACACTTAGGTCTTTTTAAAGAAGGGTTAAGTTACTTTGGGCTGCAATGGTGCACTGCACTTAACCTTTAGGTTAACTCATTTCAAGTTGCTCTTTAGTATTTTTTTTAAAAAATACATAATTTGGAAGTGTTAATATCAAAATTTTGGTTCAATGAAGTCAGCAATAGGGGAGTAATGAAGCACATTAAAGAAATATTTTCTTCATTCTTAAAACCAGACGATAACAGAAAGTTTCTACTAGTAACAAAAAAGGTGCATTAGGCTGCATCTGGAATTACTTGTATATATCAATTTCTTTGAAATTAACAAGATGCTAAAAAAGTCTTAACAATGATTCTTGAGCATCTTAGTTTGTGTTATTGTTTTTTAATATTTTCCAGATGAGTGGGCTGACCATGCAGTCCTCCTTGGGCAAAACTCAGCTTTAGTCTTTTGCAAATAAGAAGGGCAGAATTCATTACTTTGTTTTACTTATTTGTTTCAAAGGTATTTTGAGGGGCAGAGGACAAGTGAGATCAGAAATAACACAGAAACAAAAAAAATATCTAGGCTAAATTATTAAAAGATATACCAAAGTGAAACAAAATAGAAAGCCTTCTGCATGTCCTTATCAGTCCATACAGCAACTACTACGCCATATATATTTTTAAAACATTCCATTTAGCTATCATTTTCTAAGAGATGCTATCTTGCAATGCAAAATCATATGACACTGTGTCAGAAATATCCCTGTGACTTTTATATTGCATACATTTATTTTCTTTCTTTGAAGGGCCTATCCCCAAGATGCTTTAAGGACATCTGAGAGGTACAATGCATTCATGCAAACCCAAGCCCTACCAAAATGAAACCTCCTCAAATTAAACTATTCCTGCGGTACTGAATACTCATTTTCCTGAGCCAACCTCCACAAAAGCCCTTGAAAACTGATCGGCTTTGAAGTGTGGGTTGATAATTAACAAATATGGGGAGCTACTGCAGGTAGAACATTTCAGGGTCAAAAGTTCTCCTAGGAAAATGAAAACATTGGCACCAGAAAGTAATTGTTTTCTCGCTCATTTGCCGACTGATTTTCAACTCGTTCTTCCCCCAGAAGTTTGGATTTTATATACCTTCCCTTCATTCTTTCCCCATTTTTCAAGTGTTAGACTACTGATAATAGCTAAAGGAAAAGCGAAAAGGCAGGAAGGAAAGGAGATGTATAGCAGAAATGAAACATTCAAAAGTGCAATTTACATCCATTTTTCTCGCTGAAAAAAAACTATAAAATTATATTTTTAAGAATTTCTACTGCCGAATTGCAAACTTCGTCTCATTCTTTACTTCCACTACAAAATTAAGCAGTATTTGCATTTTTTAAAAACTATAACCTTAACAAATCATGTTCAATATCATTTTAGATCCCACTGGATCTATGCTGTACTACTAATGGTGAATTTTGCTTCATAAAAGGCCAGCTGAGCTCTGAAACAGCTGACAGCCCTGAGCCTTACACTGCAGCTCTGCATACAACATATTGCCATGCTGTAATTTTTCAGGTTCAGAAAGAGAAGTAACTCTAGCAAAGTCCTCATCCAAAGGAAAATGTTGCAATCTTTTCATTAGGCAAACATTATGCAGCCAAAAAAAAAAACCGCAACAATGTCCTCACTCCAGCATCTACCATTAAGCTTTAATAGAGATTCTGAGATTGATAACGGAGTCACATATCTTCTGCTACCATTGCCAGGAGAAAAGCAATTGTCATTCTTCCACTTGGATCCAGCCATGTTACCAGAATTTGTCTTTTTTAAGTGTTTGCCAGCTAATTCACAACTAAACCACAATTTAAGCCGAAGGAAATCACTTTAGTGCATCTGTCAGATCAGTTTTGAGAAACAACACAGTGTGGCTTAATCCTTTAAACACTGAGGTATGTAACTATGGCACTGGAACAAGGCAAGGTGGTTTCCAAATCACTCTCTCTAATGTCTATCTCCACACCAGGATTATCAACAGAGTTGGGATGACACTGATCCTAATTTAGGTACCTTTGATACATGGCTAAACTTAGAGGAATCTGAGCAACAGAACACAGTAGGGTTGCCATTCAGGAGAAATCACACAACACTTTTCCACACTGTCTCTACAAATAGCGTTGCCTCCTTCTGCAGGGGAGAGGTGGAGCAGTCTGAGAGAAACAGCAAAAAAAATACATGGAAAAGACCCTTCCATAAAAGAAACTGTCAATTATTACCCTTGGATTTAGGAATAATATTAGTGTGGTTATTTTCCCATGCATTTCATGTAACTTTTGCTGTTGTGGGATGGTGTGAGAGCTCTGGGGAGACATGCTGCCAAAACCTGCTAAAAACTTCATCTGAAGCACTTCAGTTGTAAATGTATTTTATTGCTATTAGCTGTGTTAGAATAAAAATACCAACTCAGCTTGAAAAAAGGTATATATAGCCAGCTAATCAATTGCATAACTTTTCTAAAAATGTCTTCAGCATGATGGCATTAGGCAACTGTGAACCTGTTAGCTTCCAGCTCTGCTGTCAGTGCTATGATATAACGAATGCCAGCATGGTGTTCCAGTCAGCTACTGCCACCTGCTCCAGTTTGGAAAAAGAAGTCTCTTTTTTTGGCATCCATCAGATGTCATACCCAGTGCCCACTGGCAAGAACAATGACTTTTCACCATGGTCTCCTTTACTTAAGAAAGTTTTAAAAAGAGGCTTAATGGAAAAGGGAGATAAAAGAGCTGCAGTGTAGGAGTACAGGAGTCTGAGGGGCATGAGCATGGTTAGCAGCACCTAGGTGTGAGAGTGCCCAGGTGAAGGACCATTCAGAGAAAGCTCTGTCTACCTTACTGCTGTCTGAGCACAAGTGACCCTGCCTCTGAGTGGGTCTTCAGTAAATTGCAGACTGGCTCGAAGCAGAAAAACAACCCCCATTTTGCACTTGTTCAGTGTCTGGATGGGGATCCCTCCCTTTTCAGCTATCTCTACTTATTTCTGTATCTGTGCATCACAGCAGCATCCCTTGACTCACCCAGCTGAAACCACCACTGCAAACTGGGGCAGAAAAGATGCCGTCTTCATCTCTGACGCTGCCCTGTACCACAGGGTTTGCACAAGAGCAGAGACATGGTCCAGAGAGCAGGGAAACAAGAATAACCTTATTTCTATGTTGCCTATTTTGCTGACTAGACTTCCCTGACTGGTACGATTCATATTTTGTCTTCTTAGCCCACAGATGTGAGAGAAACTGAATTTACTCAACTGAGAGGGTTATCTGTTGATTAATGAAAGACCAGTGTGATGGAATATCATCCTAATCATGTTGCATGCTGACCAAATACTGCTATAAATGAAGGGGAAAGAGCATTTGCTTTTTTAATGGCTACAGCAACTGGGCTCTAGGGTGGCAATTTTAGCTGTATTATGTTAAACTAACATACAAGCATCTACCATAAGCCTAATGTACTAATTTTAATAGGTAATGCTGGCATTAAGTGCTGCTCTGTATTGGGACAAGCCTGTTCTTTGTATTTATATTTTTCTAATGTGCACAAGCATTTACATGAACTGCATTTTTACCGTGCAGGTATGGATTTTTACTGGAGTAAGAGGCACAGATTTACACTGTGTACCTTTTGTGTCTGTGTACAAGGAAAAACAAAAAGAGAGAAATTATACTCTTATTATTGCTTGTGAACGAAAGCATGACTGTAATTCATGAAAAGTGAAGCAGTGAGTTATGACAAACCTGCCCTCACAAGACAACAGTGATGATAAATAAAGTATACAAACCCAGACACATACCACATTCCGTAATTCCTTGCAAACTCTAACACTACAGTTTGTTTTGATGTGAGCCTTGCCTTCTATGGCAAAAAAATCCAGCTTTCTGCTGTATTAAAGTAAACCAGAAGTAACTACTGTTCCATTAATTTTTAATTTTATCTACTGTTCAAATGATTGCAAAACCATAGAGAAGATGCTGTATAAAGTACAACACTGCCGTTAGTATAGACTGACACTACGGCTGTGTTTTTTTCATGTAAAATCTCTCTATTTCCTGAGCATTTGGGGGAGGCAGGAAAAGTTCTTCACATTTTAAGACTGAGACTCTTTCTCTATAACACAAATGTTTTAAAATAGTCAATCAAAACTCAGTGCCATGTAGCTATGGAGACTCAGTGAAATGAGTGACTAACTGCACCCTACAACAGTCCTGTTCTACTGCTTCTCATGTCTGCTGATTTATTCAGCACTGTCATTGTTTTAGTACATCTGATTATGTTTCTTTCTAACAGGAATCATCAACCTGGATTCAAGCTGACACTGTTTTGTAAGACGGTTTCTCATTGCTAAGATTCACCTTGTTCACAGATCATTATGTTTTTAATTTAAAAAACTAACTAACACATTTCAATGGTTTATGTATATGCACTAAAGCATGTGAATTATTTTTGACAATTGTTAGTCTCTTGCTTAATATCTAGAACATAAATAAAAGTTGCCTTGTTTAACTTTGAACTAATTTATCAGTAAAGGACAGATCCTGCTTTTCTCTGTGGTCACAGAGTCACTGAGTTTAAATTTCTATGTTCGAACAAGACTTGCTCAGGTGTCAGAAAATACCAAACTACAATGAACCATGGTGATGGCTTAACTCTTCCACAGACATATGTCAACATGCTGGATAAAGGCAAGTCAATCACATTATAAATTTTACTTTGAAAAATGCTCTTCTTAGAGAAAAATGAAAAGGAAAAAAAAAACCAACCCTACGTAGTACATGTTAAAGGTCTATAAATTTATTTACTTCCACTAAGCAGTCACTGTACTTGTTAACACTGAACGTTTAACATCTCTGCGTGATCAGGAGAGTATGTCCTACACCACTGGATAGCAGCCTCCCTTCATGGTTGAGGCCATGTCATCTCCTGCCAGGCATACAGAAGCGCGCATTCCCTGGGCACAGAGCCACCAGCCTTCCGGCATCCCAGACAGCATTAAGTGCTGCAGTGGACCTCATCAGCAATGTAACTTGCTGCAGTCTTCAGGGTAAATATGAGGCACTATTTACATTTTGAACTCCCTTCCTAGACAAAACCCGTATCAAAACTCCACATAGCACTGCAGAAATACTAGGCACAGACTAGCAAAAAATTAAGTGTGTAAGCAGATGCTAGTCATATTAGTGAGTAGGATACTGGAAAGCACTCAAAAGCCACATGAGGAGGGTCTAACATTAAACACAGGGTTCTGCATTAAACTGCATAAGGCAGTATTTCCTTCTCTCTGTTTTCTGCCGAGGCCCCTAATCTGCACCAGCCTCAGCTGTTTGCTTGTGTACTATAGCTTCTTATTTTTCACCATGTGCAGTATCATAAATGCAGCTATTCAGGACATAAAGTCCTTGATATTCAGTTTGTCCCAAATCAAATGGATCATTGCAGGGGATCACGGAATAGAATGTGTGATGAAAATCTCCATTCTGCTATATCAGGGATGTTTGGCACAGCAAGTGAATCAGTGGATCTTCATTTTTTTAACCAACTACTACTAGTTTGCTGTGCCTGCTCTCCACCCACCGCTGACAGAAATGTCTGGGGAAGAGCCTCGTTATGTACAGGAGATACAAAAGTAGCAGAAATATGAAAATCAGTGCACTCTTCTTCTGCTATGCAAACATGTATGAAAGCCTCTTGGATCATATGTGCCCATGGAAGAGGGTTGGCAGAATCTGCCCTACAGACAGAATTAAGACTTCAAGTGAGAAATAAGTAGGTAAAACAAATTAACCCGAAAGGGCAGAAAATATCCTGCCTTGATGCACATTTTCTAAAAGTCACAGTAAAGAGCTGAGGGAGGTACAGAACTGTGATTGCCTCTGCTGTTCCCAAGACAGAAATGTAGGTCCTTAAATCTGGGGGCAGAAAAAGTAATTTTGAGAAGATGCATCGTAATTTGGGTGCATTTTTGTCTGTGAGAATGGTAGTTTTGCAACAGTGGAGCGGCAAATTAACTGTTTTCATTTGCAGTTTAAAATAGAAGGTCACACAAGGTGTAGGATGCACTGATTTATTGTTCTATATAAAGTATCAAATTATGTTATAATTTAATGTAGCCTTTGAATTATGATGTCACCATACTGTTAATTTATTTAATATAAAAGATAAAGCATTTACTATTTTTATATAAATAAATGCTGTATTTATTGAATTTTATTCCAAAGTATATGGAATATATATTTTATCTTAATAAGAACTGGGGCAAATTCATCCCATGCCAACATAAAATGCTCTGATTCCTCGGAAGGCATCATATCTCTAAAATTTGCCATTTTAAAAAGAAGAAAAGGTCCTGAAATAGAGTTTGACAATGTTATATCCTTAAGATACAGTTTTCATGATGTCAGAG